>NC_064759.1:24070377-24399121 GCF_011397635.1 Epinephelus fuscoguttatus
ACCACTGAACACTCCCCACCTCTAACCCTTCCCATGTTAGCCATCAAACAATAGCCTTAAGATAGTGCCTCTGGGTCTGTATGACCGAATGGGACAAGACCTAACCTGTTCCAAAGCTTACCTCATGAACTGAGGCCTGAGTTAGACAGCTACTCAGAAATAAAGCGATCCTGTAAACATGATCCTGGTGTCATGACAACAATCTGCTAACAGCACTCAGACTGCAGAACAGCCTAAACCAGTTATACAGAGAGATGATCTCTCCTCACTTTTTGCCTCCCTTCTGTACTTTGCTTATTTAACGGCAGCTGGCTCTGGGAAGGCTTTCTGCAAAGAAATCAGTTTCTTTTATTCTGGTGTACAGTAATACATGACCTGCAGGTCAGGTCAGAGAGGTTGCAGAGTTCAAATTATTCTCCACGCATCTCCTAAGCAGCAGGAGAACTGCCATTGTGGAGCAGACACCCAAGACAATCTGCAAGGGTTAAATTCCTCCGCCGGATTACTGGCTGCCTCCTGGGGCTACAGTCAGCTCTGGCAGTGTTTGGTGCTGACTGATCGCTCTGCTGAAAAGAGGCTTAATCACACAGCAACCTCTGGCTTGTTGGATCAACAGTGCCTTGCCAGGTTTATAAGTCCCACCTGGGGATGAGCCGTGTTTTGAGGTGGTGCAGTCACCGTGCACCTGTCAGAGCCCTGCAGCATGAGGCAGACGTGTCATTTCCTGAATTCCGACATGCGGGGATGTTTCTTGTGTCTTTCTGCTAACAAACTGAGAGAGAAGCTAAAAATATCTTGAAGATGACATACTTTTGCTCTTGCCCTGTCTCCCCTTACCCCCCTCCTCCACCCCCCACTTTCCCTGCTTTCCCGTCCCGTGGCCTGTCCTCCCTCTCTGTCTTTAGGGTCTACTCCGTGCCTACAGAGCAGGACCAGAAAGGGGCAGTCTAGTTCCTGGTGGAGTAGCAGTCTTACAACGACAGACAAGAGAGGAGCAATGCACCGGGCTATGTCATCTCCTACTCTTCGACTCAGGACAGATAGACTTCTTTGCACAACAGCCTGCTTCTCACCATCCAGTACATTGCTTGCTCCTACATAAACTCCTATGAATACATATGCAATATATATATATATATATTTTTATGTTACACACTTTTGTCTTTGTCCCAGCCATTTATACTCCACATAACATGCAATTTAACCAGGGACATTTGGAACACATTCAAACCTTCTAATTGGATTCTATTTGAGGAATCCAAATCAAAGCCAGTGAATGTGGCTTAAAGCTTCTTTTGTTAAAAGGGATGATTTAGCACAGCCAGAGCTCCCCCCTTTTTTTTACTACCTGAAACAAGAAATTATTCCCACCAGCTATGCAGTGAAACTGTATTTACGTTTGATTTGGTGCATGTGGAACAGACCTGTCTCTGTGAAATGGTCGATGAGTGAGACAAGCCATGCTAATCCACACTAAGCCAGCCCAGTGCTCACTTCATTCTCCTATTCACTTGTCTGACACCTTCTGTTCCTGGCCCATTAGGAATGACAGGAGGCAGCGCAATAGGGAGATAAAAACCTGTTCCCCCCTCTTGTCAACCTCAGTAAAAAAGAAGTGAAAATAGCCAGTGTGAACATCTCCTTGCAAGGCAGCAAATTAATCGACCGCCATGAATGATGATGTTTTCTTTTCCCCCCTCTCTGTTTCGTTTTGAAAGGCTTTCACTTTAGTCCCGCAGATTGTAAATACAGTGGCTCTCTGAATGCTGCAGAGAGTTAGATTAATGCCTCACACTGGTAGAAAGAAGCTGGGTGTGAGGGAGGGATACAATCTCACGAATCAAATAAAGTGTTGGGGATGATTGGGGAAAATACCAACAATGCTTTTGTTTCATTCATACAGAGCATGATGGCTTCTCTGTTTTCATTTAAATGGAAATCAATCATGCCCTGTGAAAGAAAGCTTTCTATCCAAGAACCAGAGGCACTGGTTGCCTTATTTGTTACAATACAGAAAAGGGAAATTTCTGTGGCGAAGGTTAACGGGGAATGAGACATGCTCCTGTTGGACATGACAGTATTTCAGTTGTGGCTTTGAGTAAGCAGCACTGGGAACGGCTACACGGGGTTAAATGCTGGATTTGTCAAAGCAGGATCTCACTTTGCTCTACCACTAAATCTCGCAGCTAATCTTGCCACTGGGGACAGGGCTCGGCTCCAGACCAGCCAGACTTGAGAGCAAAAACAATTGTGGAGTCACGTCCTCTTCAGGGCGAACAGTGGCTGTAGGTCTGAAGCGTCGTCTTAAACATTACGCATCCCAGTTTATTTAACACAAACCAACTGGCAGATGATTATTGTTTGTGCATTTGTTTTACCGTTCATATTTGAGTGCTGTGTGTACAGTGTGTGTTATTTCTCAAAGCGTAGCATTGCCCAATAAGCCTTCAATATCTGTCAGCATTTCAAAGGGAGGACAATTGGACAAAAATTGCAGTACAAAACATTTCAGTTTTTTTTTCTATGTCTTTGTAGTCATATTTACTCACATTCACTTTTTCTGTCGGACAAACAAACCACAATGACAACATTTGAGCAGAGGATTCTCTTTGTTTGAATGTATAAAGTAAACAGACTTGTGCAAAAACCCAAAGAGAAATGCAGTGTTTGGTTCAGACTGCTCCGCACATGATGTGACCAAACGCTGCACAGTTATTCCCTCCTATGCAGCCTCTCTGCTGTGACACTACTGATGCAGATGTAACAAATGTAGATGTTGAGCTTTTCTATCTCTCTCAATGGCATGTATGTGGAAGAAGTTATACTTTTTTTTACCCCCTTTTTTAAACTGGCTGATTGTCTTTCTATGCAGGCTGAAGTATGGTGTCTCTGAGAGCTCAATGCACTGCAACTTAAAGGAACAGTTCACCCCAAAATCAAAAATACATATATTTCCTCTTACCTATAGTGCTATTTATCAGTCTAGATTGGTTTTGCATGAGTTGCTGAGCTTGTGGTGTTCACAGCACCAAAAAATGCATTTGAAATCATGATCTGATTACTCAAGATATCCACAGACCTTGTTGTGAGCAGAGGAGAACTATTTTCTTTCTACCGAACTACACCCGCCAACCACATCAGCGTGCAGAAGCAAGTGTGCATCTACTGCTAGCCCACCTAGCACCAAGTACGATGCCATTCATGTTTACATCTCGGTCTGTCAAAAGCACAAGCCTCTAGTCCATGAGTAGATGCTCGCTTCCTTCTGCACAGTGGTGTGGTTGGCGACTATAGTTCTGTAGAAAGAAAATAGTTCCTACATGAAACTGCTCACAACAAGGTCTGTGGATTATCTTGAGTAACCAGGTCATGATTTCTGGAAACAGACATTGCTGTTGAGTTTTTCAAATGTATTTTTGGTGCGTTGAGCAGCACAAGCGGAGTGCCATCTTATTCCATTAGATTGGAGAGAAGACACACATCTCTATAACTGATGCCTCTAACACCAAAACAATCTAGATTGATAAATAGCGCTACAGGTAATAGGATTTTGGATTTTGGGGTGAGCTGTCCCTTTAAGAAAACACACGCAAATAGACAAAACAAGCAAATGAAGACATCCTCTTGTTCAATATGACAACACGCGAGCAGAGTTTTGGGGAAATAAATGCTGGAAATACAGACAACACAAAAAAAAAAAACACACAACAGAGCTAAATATAGAAACATGCTGCAAATAAATGCAAGTTCTGTACAACTTGCAGCATTTCAGCAGGCTACTGTATTTGGTTGTTTTTTGTTTTTTTCCTAAACGTACAAGATCCTTTCTCCATTTGCTTATGTTTTATCTAGTTGCACGCGTTTTCCAAAGCTGCACTGTGTAGAGCCTCCAGAGCCACCGTACTAAAGGCATGGTCTGACCTTATGCAATTTTTCTAGCTTTTAATATATAACATATTGTAAGTATTTACAGAGTTACTAACCTATATATTTGTATTGTTACTCTTGATGGAAAATGTATTGTATTTGGCTAAATGGTCTTTTCTATACTTGTTTTTAAAGGGTGGTTCTTATCTCCATTGTTCATTTATAAATTTTATTTGTGTAAAAAAAACGTTGCGGCAAGTGGGAGTCTGTTTTTTTGCCAAAAACCCTTATGTAAAATATTTGTATTTTAGTCATATTGTAGCAAAAAAAGTTTAAATTTGGACTTCATGTTAAATGCACATGTCCATATGTACCTGTGTATCCAGATTAACCCTACTGTATGTGTAATTTATGCAAAGGGCACTTAGATTGTTTTCTCATTGTATAATTATTTGCAAAGTATATAGTACATAACCTTATATCTCCCAAGAAAACAGTTGCAGTCAGCGATTGTACACCATGAATCAATTCTGTTTGCACATCTGCTCTCTCCCTGATTTTGTTCTGATAGTAATTAGAACAGTGAATACTACTGTAGATTATGTAGAACTCTGTGTTGATTTTGACATTAAATCTGTTACAAAAATTTGCTCGGTTTCTCCCAGTTTGTTGTCTGCATCATTAAGATGCCATATGGATGCAAAGATAATGCGCCAGTGGATTCTTGTTTAATCTAGGGCTTTACTCACTTACAAGCACAGAGTCACTAAGAGGCTTAGACACCCCTTACTAAACATCACGTTTTTGTTGAGATTGAAAGTGTAAAGAGCGTGCAGTATCTATCAGGAAGAGGTGACCCCGGCTTCAGTTTTAGATCCTGACGGAACACAAGTGTTGTGCGAGATTGTCAAGTATGGGATGACATGGGTTATTCTTCATAACCTTTAATAATAACCCTGGCTGTGAGACACTGCCGATGGCTGTGTTATCATTTAAAAGATACAAAGGTCATTAGAAACAAGCCCGCTTCAGGGCTGGAGGTTTGATTAAAATATGAATCACTGAGATAAATGACCGCTTTACTTTTTTTAGTGCAGTTTTGCTAAGTATAGAAATGACATTTGACAAAGATCGTTTCACGTGTCAACATGATTCATGTGCGCTATGTTTATTCAGTATTTTCTAAGCAACATAGTGTCAGTAAATCTACATTCACACACATGCTCCCACGTTTAGGTTGAGTTTTCTTCTCCTCATGGACTCGTGGTTGGTGTCTTGCAGCTTTGCATTTTTTATAAACACACACACGCTCTTCCTCCTTATCTTTGGACAACTCGATATGATCTGAAAAATCAACACACGGAACATTTAAAGAAGCACTATTTAAGCAATCAATTATATTTATCAAATATTCCACAGTAAGGAAAACAAACAACGTGATTTGCAGTTGTTGCGGTTGGTCTGTTACCGTTTCGCCCAACAAATAGCTTAATCATAATCTTTTTGATCTATTAATCATCACCGAGATTTTAGTCAGCGTTCTTTTGAGATATATGTCTGAAATGACGGATTGTTTGCCATATATCACCCACGAGCCTGTGATATAAATTACTTAACTCATTCAGCTGCAGTTTCCCAACAGCTTGATATAAGCACGGCTACCCTTCATGCACATGGGCTGTAATTTAGTCAAACATCACTTTTGTCTGTCAGCTTTCATTGTCTTAAATTATTCAGCACTTGTTCTAATCATGCACCTCTCAAACACTGCAAAAATACTACTCTTGAACATTCACTAGAATAAATGAAAATGAAAGCTGCGAGTACTTACTTAGATGACCTCTTGTGACAGCTGGGCAGGCGGCAGACCCTGCCACCTACAGTTAGACACACGCAAAAGAGTGAGAATGGGCAGCTGAATATAATTACAGTGGTTTACAAAAGACAGAAGTGGCGCTCAGAGTCACACTTACAGCCAATGACCATGATGCCCACGATGAAAAGTACTGCTGCGATTGACAGTCCAACTTTGCGCAGGAACTCATAATCTAGACACACAAAACAGGAAACAGACACTCAAGCACAGACACAGCAGGTGATAACCAGTGTTGGGGAGCAGTGATCTACAAGGTAGATTAACTACATTTTGCTGTAACTTGCTGGTAGTTCACCTACACTCATAATTGCACAGTGAATCAAGTAGTTAAATTACTTTTTTGCCATGTTTTGTGGACTTATCTACTGTAATTATGAGCAATATTGGGCCATCAGATTGTAGCAGGCTCTTCCTATATTTCTCCCATTTACATCTACATAGTCCTTGTTCACAGCGCCAAATGTGACCCACTCATGTGGGGGATAAGGGTACTGTTTAAACCCACCTTTAACCCAGGCTCCCTAAGACTGATAGTAATCTTTAGGTCATGGCTTCGCGTGTAGTTGTACAAGATTTAATTTTGAAAGCTGCTAAAAAAAAGCAATAAAATAGCAACTCTATTATTATAAAATTTAATAAAATGTGAACCCAGATACTCAGACTTAAAAGAGCCATATTATAATCCAAGATGTTGTAATGCTGTTTCTATGATTTAATTATTTTGTGGTTTTTATCCAGGCTATATTGTCTGTGTGGGTGGTCACTCGGTTTGCTGTGCACCTCCATGCAGGTAAATTTTCCAGTTTTGCATGTGCATGATTTGAGAGGAGCACGTGGTAGAGCAGAATTGGATCAGGACTAGTTCACATACAGACAGCCTGTTTAAAAAATTGCACCTTTTTTTTTTTATATAGATTAGCAATTTCTGTTTTTGTCATTTAAGTTGCTCAGAACCAGCATTACATCTTTGAAATATAATACTGCTGTTTTAAATCTGAGCATCAGGGTTTGCATTTTATTACATTTTCTAAAAATAGAGCTGCTATTTCATAGTATTTTTTCAGCATCTTTCAAAAATAAATCTTGTACAGTTGCACTTGAAGCCACGTCAATTACTAACATTTTTTTTACACGTATATGTGTGTTGACCTAAAGATTATAATCAGTCTTAGGGAACCCGGGTTAAAGGTTCTTTTTAAACAGTACCTTTATCCCCTACTTGGGTGGGTCACAAAAGAAAAGGAATTATTTTTCTATTTACCTTATCTACCTTTTTTACCAGCTCTGCCCTCTTTTCTTTCATCCTGACCACAGCAACGTTTGCAAAAATAAACTTGAATATATTAGGTGTTATTTATCCAGAGGTATTGATGATTGCTGTTCACTAACAAATGTTCAGAGAAGTTGTTGCATGCTGTTTTAGAAGTTAGCTGACTAACTGAGTCATCCTGCGTGATGCAACACCCCCACCTGGACTTCAGTTTCTGTACATCAGGTGTCTGACTGATGGACACTGTGTACAAACCAAAGCTGACATTCCTGTACTTTCCTGTGAATAGTGTTTTTTTATGACCGTCAAGAAGTGTACTTTTTGCAATAAATTAAACTGACTGGTATTTTCGCCCTACATTCTTCATACTATGTATCTTTGTTATATTTGGATTCTTTATATAAATATATTTTATGGATGTATTTATTCTGACATTTTCTCTGACATTTTTTATTTGGGTTAATGGGAGTCATACAGCTCTTAAATTATTTCCGTATATATGCTATGCAGGGGTGTAAATACAGACAGTGCAGGCAGTGGGTTTGCACTGAGGCCCCTGAGGTTGAGGGGTGATTGAAAGTGATTCAGATTGCCATTTCAAAAATATACCCGTGTTCAAAGATGAATGATAAAAAAGAGAATATTACTAATTTAAAAACAGTGCCATTTGCTATACATGTCCTCAAAAAAGAAAATCCATCTGCGTCATGGTTTTCTTTCTTTCTTTCTTTCTTTCTTTCTTTAGCTATTCTTTAAGTGTTTAGCAGCTATTCAAAACAAAATTATATCATTTTATATATAAGTATAAAATCTGTAAATATACTATAAATCTCTTCAGTCAAATTATTCATTTCTTACTGTCTTTGATATTTTTTTTTAGACATGCAGTGATGATTGCTGGGTTATATGTATGTTGATGTTGTCCAGTGTCAAGTCTCTGTTGTGTCAAGACAATGCATGCATGACAGCATGCACTAGGGCCCATCGTAACTTCCTTACGCAACTGATGCTAAGTGTCCCCATTACACTGTGTCAGAGATTTCTCTATGAAATGTGTAGCCTGAGCTCTATATTTTAGAGCACTTTACTGGTGCATTTTGGGTATTATTAAGCATTAACTCTTGCTGTTTTTCCCCTATAGGAGTCATAAAGAATGTGTAATTATATATACTATTTGCACTGGGTTATGCAGTAACTGTTGTTTATGTGCATCTTCATTTATTTAATAATCTGGTTTCTACCACTTCATATTTAGAGTCTCTTGCTGTATGTTTCTGGACCTGGGCATCTGCTTTTCTACCTTTCACCTTGTTACACTGGTTGTTATTGTTCTCTCTGATTACTGGGGACGCTCCTCATACTTGGGAGAGGCTGTTGGTGAACAGTTCATACATTCACAGAGGGACCCGTTGATGCCATTATGTATTTTATGTCCTGATTGTTGTTTGAGCCTCACCTTTTTATATGAACTGCCTTTCCTGCTTGTTTTACCACTCTGCTGATGACTTTGTAGCTGAAACGCATCTGTTTCTGTTTGTTTTGTCTACATTAAATACCGTAAAACTTCAATTAAAACTATAGTCCAAATTAAACACCTGGTCCCTTTTACTAGCCTGGTGTGGCTACACATTTTGACAAATAAACACCTGTCTCAGTTAGACGCCTGGTCTGGTTGCTAAGCAGTTCATCTTTTTATAGAAGTTCTTTGGATGTATAAAAACGGTCATTGGCTACCTCAAATTATGTCTTGATTACCCTGTAAGTTATTCATATTCCGTTAGTGCGTAAGAGTCCTCAGATCAAAAGAATCAAAAGGGATTTTCATTAAAATTAATCCAAGTTGTGAGTGTTGTTTTAAACAGGATAAAGTGGTGCTGTGTCGGTATGCCGGGTGCTGTAATCCTCGAGTGCCATATCTCTCTCTGATGTCTGTTGGAACTACATGACTCATGATCTATATATTATCTGAAACCTAATTTTTAAACAAGTAATATTCAGACTGGTTTGAATAAACAATTTGATCGTATTCCCTGATCTTTGCTGAGCAACAGTTTTGTGTTAAAGGAATTAAAGGCCTGTCTCATATAGAGGCCTGTCCAAAATATAGGCCTGTTCATTTCATTGATTTACACAAATAATAATAGCCCAGGCTACTAATAGAATTTTTATGGTAAGTAAGTTTATCTGTGAGTGCCTGTGTTCTGTTTGTTGTCAATATTCAGAGAAATTGTTGCATGCTGTTTTAGAGGTTACCTGACGAACTGAGTCATCTTGTTTGGTGCAATATCCCCACCTGGACTCTACAGTAGCTTCTGAAGGCAGCTGTCTGAGTGTTAGACATTGTATACAAAATCAAAACTGACATCCCTCTCACTTTCCCATTCGTGTCTTGTTATGTATTGTTTATGACCTGTGCACTTTTTGCATTTTAATTTTGTTCTAATTTCCTATCACTCTATAGTCTCAGTTTAATCTTTTTTTTTTTTTTTATATATATATATAAAGTAGTTCGAACCACTTTTTCTGAGTAGCTTTAGTCAACCCGACAGTTTCTCCCTCGGTTAGCTTTGCTGTAGTTCAACTTCTGCCGGTGTGAGCTAAAGTTACGCTTTCAAAGCAGCTTCCCCAACACTGGCAATAACACAAAACTAACACAGTCAAGTGTAGCTTCTTACCATAGGTGAAATCTTTGTCACCCTCCGTACCTATAAGATATAAGAGGAGAAAAGTATTGAATTAAGTTTGACTGCTGAACACAGGAAGCTTCTGCAGGAAATAAAAAATGAGAGAGAGGATCACCAGGGAACAACAGTCAGAGATAGCACGACAGATCCACTGGCCCCGCTGACATGCTGTTGATGGTGCATCAAACCCCTATCTATGGAAAGCCAGCACAGCATGAGGACACAAATATCTTATCTCTTCTTGCATAAGGTACAATCAAGCATTAATCTGTTGGCAAGAGAGGAAGTGAGGTGCTCTATTCTACCACTCCGCCATGGGTTTTGTTTGGAAGACAGGGAATTGTGATACTGTCAGTCTGCCATGAGGTAACAATAAAACCGCAACGCCTGTGGCATTTAAGGTAACTATGGAGTAGTAAAAATTTTAGTCACCCGAGGCAAATTTGTCTTTGATGGCGCTCGTAGTTATGGATGGGGAGGATGTCACTGTGGATGCTGAAAAAACAGACAGAAAAAACATTAGTTTCCTTGACTTTTTTTGGATTTAATATCTATAAAGTCTAATATGTATAATGCACAGGTTTATAAGGCAAAAGCATAATTTCATATTTTGGAAAATATTTTTCCCGGGACATACTGACTCCTTATCTTTGCCATACGAGTCCACGCTTAATTACTTCTCATTAAATTCCAGGTGCACTCCAATGTTTAACTCCATTTTTAATTGAATTTCTGAATATTTCAGTGGAATGACTCTCTTAGGAAATTTAGGCTGACACTTTTTAAAGCATATCAGCGCTCTCTCTGTCGCTCTCACTCTAGTTCCCTGCCTTTCCCCAGTGCTGTAAAAACGCAGCAGAAATACCCCTCTGTATATCTCAACAAGGACAGGGAGTTTAACATTTTCTAATTACCTCATAATTAGTTTTAAAGGGAGGAAGCTTTACTGTAAGCCTTTGCTATTGATGTGAGGGGATGTTATAGCCTACTGGAGTGCTCGTGGTTTATCTACCAGCCGAAGTCAAAGGCTCCACCGACTGGGTGTTCGAACATGTGATGGAGAGGGAGCAGATTGTTACCTGGAGTGAGGGTGGTCTTTGTTTGGGGTTTTGTTGTCCCCTCTGTGGCAGCTAAAGGGACAGAAACAAACAAGTTACATTGGGTTGAATTGAAATTATGGGTGTCATATATGCAGCACTAACAGCACGCCAGACTACCTGCTGGAGCCTTAGTTTCTGATGTGGTGCTGCTGACATTGACTGGGTTGCTGGTATTAATGTGCTGCTGCCTTGTGGTTGGTTCAGTAGCGAGGGTTTCCGGGGAGGAGTCAACCATTCTGGTGACTCTTTTTACCACTGTCTTTCCTGTTGCATCAAGAAAGCAACTGAAGTGAATTAAACTGAGGAAACACCTGTTTTTTGTCTTCAGATAGATAGATAGATGGATAGATAGATAATGTCTGAAATAGCCTGGAGACTGCAGACACAGCAAAGTAGCATTTCTCACGATAGCCACAAGTACCGTACCAGTGGGAGTTGGAGCAGTGGGCATTGTTGTCGCTGTTGTATTGCTCCTCACAGACTCCATTTGATCTGCAGGTGTGGAAGTCTGAACCCTCGACACTGCAGGGGGAAAAACCAAAGGACACATTTTAATCGCCAAAAACACAAGTCAGATGAAGCCTCACAGCAAGGCCTCGATACAGTAAACTTTACAGGAGGAACAAAGTGCAGTGTTGTTTACCCCAGCGACTTTCTCTCAGACAATGCTGTGATGTATTCCTGGCAGTGGCCAGACTTCAGAATGTGTCTGGCCATGCAGGGGAGAGCGAGGCCTGCAGATACACTGAGAGTGTGTCACAGTAATAGTCCTGTGAGTGGGGCAGTGCGGCACAGTTACAAAGAAGTGGCTCTCACAAAACCTCTGGCCACAACAGAGCTGGATTGTTGTGTGAGAGCGCGGGACAGTGAGGCCGTTGTCTGTTTACTCACTCAGCACCTTCCAATTAGTGCTGAAGCTCTACAAAACCTCCACTTTCTTTGGCTAATGCTGTGATTCCAGATACTTTAATGAACCCAGACTTGACATGGGGTGCAATGATTTACAGCTGGCTCTAATTTATGATGTGTTGGATATATTGTGTGTGGATGGAAACTTTAATTTTGAATAGTAAACTAGGGCTGGGAAATATATCTTTATCTATGCCTTATAGAGAACCTTTTATATTACAGTCATCTGTTCGGACATGTTTAGTGTGAGCTTATACCCAATCTGGACTAAGATGACATTGGACCTTCAGTCTTCCAAGCCCAAATTAGGATCATAATGTATATTCAATACTCTGATAAGTTATTACATTATCTTACTCTTGAATATTTGTGACAAGACTTTATGTAAATTATCAAACATTTAAAGGGGAACTTCCCTTATTTTACATGTAGGCATCAGCTTACTCATAACGAGGAGTACTACTCTGAGACAGTAATCTTGATGAAGTCATTCATGTGGGCATTTTCCCGGCAGGTAGGTGTAAGATCCACTTATGCACAAATATATATTTGGTAAAAATGTCTGTGTTGAGATAACATTTTATATTGTTTCTGATATTACTGAAGTTTACACACACTTTCTGTGTATTTTGCAGTGTGTAGTAGTGGACCATGCTAAGGTTATGTTTATATTTACTATTATTTCTGTGTTAGAATACAGGCATAACTTAACTTTAGTGCACATGACAAAAAGCCACTGTTAGAACGTCATCCTTGAAACGCCAGTTTGGCCATCAAACTGTATAACTCCCCCTTCTGTAGGGAGAGGAGCTAACATGAGGACACTGACAGTACATTAGGTGTCGCACCTACATTAGGTGCACTATTACTTCAGATGATGCATATTACTGCTCATATCTTGTGCAATATTTTTTACAACATCATGCGCAATATTATTCCTCAATATCATGATTCATGATCACTTGACAACGTAGTGCAATATCATTTTCTCAGCCATATGCAATACCACTGCTCGTTGTTATATGAGAGTCACTGATTAGCAGGAGCAGTATATTTTTCCACCATTTTATTTCAATTTATGTATTTATCACACTCCTATTGTTACTCTATTGGGCACTGTTTTTGGCTTATGCTCCTAAGTAACACTTCTATCTGTATATCTGTATATTTAGCCAGATATTTAACACTCTACTCCCTGACCCGTGGATCCCACTGGTTGTTACTGGTTGTGAATCATTAAAATTGTGGTTGTTGTACTTAATGTTACTGTTATTTGAAATATTCTCTGGCACAAGAATTTCCTCTGGGATAAATGTTGAATTGAATTGAAGATGAGGTAAAGTCTGTGTAGGTTTGGATTGTAATACATTTTTGACCATGTTATGCAGCGTTGAAGAACGCAGCAATGTCTAATACTGTGAGAACACACAAGAATAGGACATCACGTTGGCAGTGGACCAGACGATGTGTAATTCTGGAAGTTCTTTTTTTGTTTTCTTATTTGTACTCTCAAATAAACCTTGTTCAAGTTTTTCCCTGCTTCATGTGACTACTCTGGATCTTCACAAAAGAACTGTAACATGAGTCAAAACTGAGACACCTTGCACGCTAATAGGTCCAAAAACTTGGATATGTTAAAACAAGCCACTATAGTACAGTCTACAGGGCTTACTGGGGTGGAAATAATCAAATATCTTCATCACCATCGTCATATCTGCATCACTTTTGACATTTAAAAAAAAAAAAAAAAAAAAAAAAATCTGTCTCTTATAAAACCCCAATTTTATGTAGTGGACATACTAAATCACTGGTGTGCCCCTTTAAATGACAGATTAGCAAGCTGCAGCTTAAAGCAACACAATACTGAATGAAGAAATAACACACTCTTCCTCTTTCAAACAATATGTTGAACTCACGAGCACTAAAACAAACCCTTGCCCAATTTAATACACTCAGAGGCTTTGCTGCTGCTGTCTTACTTCCTCTGGTTGGACCAGTAGCTTGTTTTTACTACTGTTAGCAAACTTTTTACAGATATTACTGTGTCAGTGCCATTAATCTGTCAGTTTGTGAATTTATGACACTTTACTACCTGTACTGCTGTAAAGCCACATTTAACCATTTACATTTTAGCGTTGCATTATCCTGTTGTTGTGATCTGTATCCAAAGCAGCTGCTGTCACTTTAAACCAAGGATGTCAAATTCATTTTAGTTCATGGGCCACATACACTGTTCAGTTTCAAGTGGGCCAAACACTATTGCATAATAACTCATGAATAAAAACCCCTTGAACTTTCCCCTTTCTTTTAGTGCAAAGAAGTACAAGTACATTCTGAAAAAGTTCATCCATTTACAACACAGACGATGAACAGTCTGAGAAGTTTGAGGAAAAATAAGTGCAATTTCAACATCAGATTTTCCACATTTGGTCAGTCTATTAGTCACTGTGTATTTTCCGTTTTTTAGCAATCGAGATTCCGCAATATTGTTCTGAGACTGAACTCCAACGCAGGGTCTTCTGTACTGAAGCTGCTGATTGACAATATTATGCACAATTTTCAGTATGTTTAACTATGACCACAATAAGTATTCACTGTTTTTCAGAAAACTGTATTCTGGTTTGGGTGGGAAAGCCTCAGACGGAGCATTTTTAATTAAGTACACTACTCACTGCTTAGCTTGCTCCTGAAACCTGTTACCTCTTAGCCTGATCATCTACCGAGCCAGATCGGACCTTTTGGTCTGCAGCCTGTATGTTTAACACCCCTGCTTTAAACTGAAGTCACACGTGTGTTTCAGTGAGCTGATTAAGTGCAGGCAGGATTTTTTGCACTCACCTTTTAACATGACAAACAGGAGAAAGGTCAAGGAAGTTAAATAAATCTGAAAGAAAAGGAAAAACATATTATGGGGAGAGGATGTGAAAACATGATGCACCTTAAAGGTCCAGCGTGTAACATTTAGAGGGATTTAGTGGCATCATGTAGATTTCTTCAAGTGTTCATTGTTTAGGAGGTTTTTACCGGGAGCTAAATTATCCACAGGGGTCTCCTCCTCTCCAAAATAAATGACCAGGTCATTAAAACCAGTAAAAAACTCAGTGTTTCTCCTAAGCTGTTAGGCACATCACAGACAGGCTAGCCCAGCACCGGCTAATGTGTGCCCACCATTTTTCTGACTCAGACATTCAGGGGTTTTTTACTGGAAGCCCAATTATCCGCATAGGTCTCTTGTTCTCCAAAACAAATGGACTCAGAGATTTAAACCAGTAAAAATACTAAATAAAGCAGTTTCTCGTCATGACGCAACTGCTAACTACGGTCGCTGACGTGAAAATTTGAATGGCCCTATCTAGAGCCAATGTTTGTTTTGTCCGTTCTGGGCTACTGTAGAAACATGGCGGTGCAAAATGGCGGACACCTTTGACAAGGACCCGCTCCTTGTAGATATAAACAACTCATTCTAAGGTAACGAAAACACAACAATTCTTATTTTCAGGTGATTATACACTAAAGAAAACATAGTTGTTATATTAGATTTCATTAGTGCCAATATATCCCCCTACATTGTTCACACTGGACCAGGGCTGTTTCAAGACACTCTGGGGGCCCTAGGCAAGAGGCACCAGCTACCCTCCTCCCCTGACAAGTAAAGAACAGTCCCTTCATAAGTAAAGAACAGTCCCTAAAGTGCGGTGAGGTTTGTGGGCTGTTACCTGCCACAAAGAGAGAAATGTGAACGGCACGTCACATACCTGTGTGCCGCCACAGCTCGGCTGTCCAGATATTTCTGGGCAGTCATGAAATCAACAAAGACCCCATTAGGGAGGTCTCCCAACGTGTCGTCGTTGCAGTGTCTAAGGGGGTTTCAAGTTGTGTCACTGATTATGGACCAAATGTCAGCAGTCTCTGGGAGGCCCCCTCTAGCCACTCGCAAGCAGCAGCTCGTAGGGGACCCCATTAGGGGGAATTCCAACGTGTTGTCATTGTTGCAGTGTCTATAGGGGTTCCATCATATTGTCATTGATATGGACCAATGTCAGCCGTCTCTGGGGGCTCCCCTTCCAGCTCGGGGCCTTAGGCAATTGCCTAGTTTGCCTGTCCGGTTGCAACGGCCCTGCACTGGACCTTAAACTAGTATCTTAACAAACAATATTTCCACTTTGGTAGTTTTAACACAACCTGGATATAAGATTGAAATGATTCAACCACTTTATCTAACATCTGCAAAGTAACCCGGAGCCCCTCAGATATTATAGTTAAATGAAGACAGGTCATAGAAACACAGACCCCGGATCTGGTGCATTGGATTGGAGCAGATACACAGCATCCAGACAAAATGTCTGCTCATTAGCCCACAGAAAAACAATGTTAATTAAGCTATTGTCTCTTTAGCCATGGCTATGATGTTGTTTCACCAGGGCACCAGTACAAGGTGAACATGCACTGAATGTTAAATCAAAGGATTAAAGACAGAGCGCATTCACTCTGGAACATTTTGTACAGTGCAGATCTACCAGACAGGAAGTTGTTCTCATTGAGGTTTGGCACCACATGGCCTCTTCTCCTTCCTCCTAAAGCACACAGGCAACATCTCCCACACTCCTCACGAAGCATGACAAAAAACAGATTCGTACTTTGAATGTCAAACTTTAGAAGATAACACATATCATAACCACGATTTTTCTATTCATTTGTCAAAAAAAGAGTGACCGAGGCTGCACATTGTGTATGCGATCCTCCCACACGTGTCTGTGCTGAACTTTGTGGCAGTATTGATCAAACTTTATCGCATTTTTTAAGTTCGCTGCTGTCACCAATTAAAAAAATGACTTTGGAGGATGTGTCAAAACAACTCCTTTTAACATAATGGGAATCCTGTACTGGTGAGCAGCATTCTCTGAATCAGTGGAAAAACATACTCTCTCCTCCCCCTCACAACATATTGCCCCTAGCTTGAAACAAAAACAGTATAGAGAAACAGGAGTAGGCAAAAAGCTGTCCAACATTGCATGATTTTATAGCAACACAGAAAACAGCAGAGGCAGGTAGAGTGACAGATGGAGGTCTAGGCCAGTGGCTCGGTTTGAATCCACCCCTAGCAGAAAATGAATCTCGATCTTTGACCTATCCTGGTGGCAGCTCGTCCTCCGGGCTTCGAACAGTGTGACAGGTGAGCGTCCATGGCCGTCATGGGCTGTGACAGCTCAGATTAGCAGGTCATGCCAATCTTCATTTCACTCCAGAGCATATGTCAAGATGAAGCCTGTTTCCCCTGGGCTGTACAGGCGTCTTTCCCTTCCCCTAGCCTGACCTGTCTGCCTGTTTGTCACATCTAGCACTCTCACTCACTCTCCGTCTGTCTGTTCATCCGTTTGTCTGTCATCCTCCATCAATCTCCCTTCAGTACGCCTCGCCAAAAACGCCCCTCGGCCCTCTGATATTTAGTCATCCATCCAGGCTATTATGCTTACCTTAGTATCCATCCTGCAAGGTGCCCGGGTCCAGAGATTCATCCGCATCCTCATCATCCACGGTGCTTTCCTCTGTGTGTCACTTCTGAAAGGCTGATGGGCTAACTGCTAACCAACCACACCCATGTACTCAACCATCACTACTTCCTCATCCAATTGTCTGAACTCTGCTTCAGTCTTTTAGTCTCTCTCGCTCACCCACTCTTTCTCATGACATGGCCTCCTCCTTCTTGTTCTTTGGCTTCCAGTCTTTCACTCTCTGTCACTCCACTGTGATCTCTGTCTGCAGTTCAGCCGTCTCTCAGCACTGCAGCTTGTCTACTTTATTTCTCATTTCCCTACAGTGTACTGTCTTTTATTATACCTGTGTGTTTGCCTGTCTGTCATCCTGTCTAGTTCACTGTCTTTTTTCTCCTGTGTTTAAACAATCTTTTCTGTCCACGGGTCCATCTGTCATCTGCGTCCATGTTGCTGTCTCCCAAACAAGAAATGAATGACCTTGCTGTAATGAGAAACTGATGATAAAGTCAAAAATGCTGCACATATTGGTGGAATCTTTAATCATGGCTTCCTTTTCATGGTGAAGAGTTTTGTTAAATATCCCCCTTTTAACTCAGAGACATTAACGATGTTCTGAATATATACTTTACGTTTTCAACAAGCTTTTGAAGAAGCAATTCTGTTTCTTGAGTATATTTCAAAATGTCCTAACATATTGAAAACTTGTTAAAAGTCTACATCTCTTTTGTAGACACACCTACTCCATTACATAATGCGTGGGTTTTTGTCAGAGTTTTCAACTAGTTCCTCAAGGCTGCAGGGATAGCTGTGTGTGATTGTGACCCAACAGCATTACCCAACTGAGAGGCACAAACCTAGACTGTTACAGCAGACAAAGCCTGCAATTCATCCACACTAGCAAAGGACAGCCTTTGTCCAGAGTACCCAGGACTCTTTTGGCTCAGCTTGTGCTCTGTCACATTGCTGTGGTTTCTCTAAAGAAACTCTCAACACTCTCCTTGATGCAGTTTGCATCGTGACCCATCCTCCTCAGGACAATATTTTTCTCATGTTTTCAAAATAGAAACAAACAGTGGACTTGCCCATTTTATGCTTCCACCTAATTATATAATAAGATGTATCCTGGCAAGTCATTGGTAACCAATAACAACCAGCTTGTACACAAATATGATAAGGAGAACATCAATCTGATGAAGCAGCTACAAGGAGTTTTCAAGTCTCACATTCAGTCTTGAATACTGCTGCCTCTATATGACCTACATAAGCAAACATTCGGCAAGAAGATTGGATTTCTATATGGCTGTTCTTAATATCTTTCCTGGGGTCTGATTCCTTGTGAAATCAGACAAAATGATTTACATCACACCGACTGCAAAAGCCTATGTTAACATCTTCCCTGGTAGTGTTTCACACTAGTTTAAAGGAAACAGGAGATTGTTATTTTAAGATTATTTTTTAGTTTTTTAATTGCTGTTATTATAGCACAGCTAGAGGGTGACAGGAAAGGTGTGAGAGAAAGGGGCGGTTGATTTGCAGCAGAGGGCCACAGGTTGGAATTAAACTCAGGCTGCTGCAAAGTACTCAATCTATATGGGGCACACACTCTACCAAGTGAGCTAGAGATCTTAAGTGCTATATCGTAGGCAACTGGACTTGAGTTTCTTTCATCCAAGAGACTTCTTCAGTTCGTGGATGAGAGGTGAAACATCTTCAGGAAACTCAAGCAAGTTCCAGTTGCCTACGATATAACACTTAAGATAACCATGACCTGGATGACTGAGAATCTTCACCAACAAGTGAGCTACAGGTCGCCCCAGCAGAAGACTTTTCTTGAGAGAAAAAGACACAAATTGACTAAAGAAGAAGAACAACAACAAAAACAAACAAACAAACAAAAGCTAAAAAGGGACAGTGATAGAGCTGGCTGAAACAACAAGTTAACCTTGGTCGATCATTTAACATCTGGAGAGAACTGTAGGATTTGAAAGAATTTTAAACCAATTTTTAAACTTCCTTAGAGAATGGAATGTAAACAAAATTACTTTCACAGAGCAACCAAATCTGGTCACTGTAGGCTTACATGTAACCTAGGTTTACGAAAAGTACTTTGTTTCAACATCTTCATATTATAGTTTTTAATCTTATATAGCCGCAGATGGATACACTACCACATTGCTACACATCCTGCAAACAGCTGTTTCAAAAGGAAAAACAGCATTAACAACTAGAAAAGTGGTTTTTTTTTTTTAATTAATTTTCAAAATAAAATATTTTGAAGACATACAGAACATACAGAATAAACAATCAAAAAGTGCACACTGTAGAGTGCAGACTGCTGCCAGGTGGCCGCCAGAGCCGATCACCACCCAAATACATGTAACACAGCTGTGCCCAGGTGCATTGTTCCTCCTGACGTCCTTACAGTCAAGATGACAGCAAAGAGAACAAAACATGGCTTTTTTTCAATCTTGTATTGTGCCTAATTTTGGTGTATCATAACATATCAGAAATGGAATTAATCTGTAGGCTCCATTTCGAAATGAGATCTAACTGTTCTATAGATGTCAGTATTTCAGTCATCACAATAAAGGCCAATGTGTGGTCTGCAACAGACTGGGCAAGGCTTTTTGTTTTCGGTGGAGCTGATTTCCATAAAACTTGTGGCTCCTACCAGCCGATTAACAGCATTGAGGAGTCAGCAGCCAGTTCTGATATATAAAACAGTCAATAAAACAGATTTGCAACAATTGTGAATCACTGCAACTACAAAAAGGTCCCTAAGCATACAGTCACAAATCTACACACAAAATATTAAGCTGATTGGTCCAGTAGTTTGTGAGATTATGTGGCCAGACCAGTACACACTCACACACATTTCCAAAAGCATGATCCTCTTCAGGCTTACACCAGGCAGCGATAATAAGTTCCGTCTGTCTTCCAAAACAAACCTTAGCACAAGCCAGATCAAGATCTGTAAGGGTGCTTTTAGAACTGGAGATAATTTGCCTTGGTCTGAATCAGAGTTGGATAATTGCCTACAGTTGGTTTGTGTTCTCACAGCAGCATTTACAAGCGGACAAGATCAAACACCTGAAGCGAAAGCTGCCTTTGATTGGTCAAAATTTCCATGTGGGAAAATTCCTGGAAGTAAACAAAATATTGAAGAAGAGTACACTTGCAAGATAAATGCAACACTTTCTAGTGTCACAATGGAGGGACAACTACACAGGTTGATGTTAGCGCTGGTCATCGTGGACTATATTGCTTGCATTGTTCATTTTAGTCGAACCAAACAATGATTTGATGCATTGGATGTGCTGAATGTGCATATTAAGGCAGTACAGGAGGAGGCGCACATTAATAACCCTCCAGGACTGTAACATGCTCATGTTTAACCCAAACAATGCGCAATGCAGCTGCAGTTGGTCTGGCTCAAGGTCAGAACATGTTCTCACCACAGAAGAACCACACCAGAGTTTGTTTGTAACCGGACTGAGACCACCTCTTCAAGAAGGTCTCGGTCCAGTTGTTTTGCTGCACGCTCGAGTGTGATTGCTGTGTTCACACCTGACACCTTGATTGAACCGAACCAAACAGGGCAGGTGTGAAAGCACCCTAAGATATGAGGTGGTGGCGCTCATGGGAAGTGCAGTCTTCATTCAAGGAAACAGTACCACTTTTGTCCACAGGGGCCGCCAAAATCAACACAAATGGCATTTCCTTGTAGTCACTTCAATGCAACACTTCCTTAATAACTAGTTCCTTTAGTTCCTTTTTTTTTCTCATTCTTTTTATTAATCTTGCTGGACATTTTGTTTACCTGCATGATCACACTATATAGTTTGCTTTCTAAATTTCCCATTAAATACAATTTATTTATTTATTATATTATATTATACAGGTTCACATATACAGTATGTGCAGATAAATATTTCAAAATACATTTTAGACATGGGTACATAAAATGGGGTCCTTCAAAAGCAGTGACCTGTCTATGTAAGTACCGCAGTATCGCAGTATATGAGGTGAATTATTAATGCTAAAATGTAAACATTCATAAAATGTTTTTGTACAGTATGTCCTATTAGACTCTGAATTAATAATAACATAATGTTTTTCTCTTTTTTTGTCCTTTTGTCATCTGTTTATCCCGGTATTTGGGTGGGAGTAGGTGTGCATTTAAATGAGTGAGATACAGGGGGGATGTGTGGATTTTAATGTGCTTACATATAAAAAACAAATACACCCAGGTTTAAATGAGACTTGAAAAAGAAAGATATTTTTCTTTTGTTGAATATACTGTATATCTTTGGGGAAAAATACCAGGAGAGTAATGCTCGTCTGGATGTGAATTTTGTTTAATGGAGCCTACACTATTTCAAATAGAGACAAATGGTGACTGTAAGCGTGCAGTGTTTTAACAATGGAAAAACTCAGCTTCATGTTGTTTTATATGCGATCTCTCTGGACTCTGTAAGCACGTCTGCTTTTCTGTGGTATAGCTTTATTTTGTCTCGTCTTCCTGGTACGGTGTACACACTGCGGCCAGTCATCAAACTCATCTATAATTAAAGATGCTATTTCAGTTTCAATATGCTTTCAGATCTTCCTTTATCAAGATTATCAATCAATTATTTTCACTTCCTGGTTATCTTTCATGGACCACTGTTATATTTATTCAGTTGTATTCTTTCATCCACATTGGAGGGCAAATTACATCCTCATTACTGACAACAGGAGAGCAGAGCCACAAAGTGAGTCATAATAACTGCCAGTAAAATCATGTTCTAATTTGTAAAACCTGTGGTTGCTTTTGATTTGATTTCTATTTAGTTCAAATTGAAAAATCTGAATAATGAGAGCAATGACAGGGTTTGCGGAAATCTGAGTTAAATTTGAGTTAGCTCCCCACTGGTAGCACAACCTGTTAAAGTGATAAAGGAGTATTATTGAATCTCCTGTTTGTTTTCCACAAAAACATTCAGGAGAGGGGTAAAAAGGACGCGGAAACACTGCCAGAGCTGAGGTAATTAAAGTCTCTTATTTGTTTCTCTTTTGACTTTAATTGTGCACTCGTGCAGCCTGAATGGTGGAGCTCCCAAGAGATTCTTCTGAACGCATCATATCAAAACGTTCACGAGGCAAATGAGGAAAAATAGAAGTTGACGTACAGTATTGAGCTGTCAAGCCTTCAGTTTAGCAGATTACCGCTCCTGCCTGAGTCAAAATGATGCATCATGAACAGGCTTTGGTATGAATACAGCAGTCATCTTGACAGGAACTTAAACAATTGTTCAGTAATGAGACAAACATACCTTGACAGCTCATGATGGAGAATAGTGAGCCTAATTGAGGGAACGCAGCTCTGTGAAACATTGAGATTTATCTCTAGGCAGTCAGGCTCCATTGAGGAAACAGAATGTTGTAGGTTTGTACAAATGTGTGGACGACAGCAGCCTCGCCAGAATTTAACTATCACTTCTCTCAGTAAACATCTCCACTGCACTCTACAGTGATAACACTAAAAAGAGTAATGTTGTGTGAAGCTTGGGCCAGCTACAGAAAAAGTCATGAAGCACACCACATCATCTTTATCAAAAAATAAAAGTGGACATTTCTGTTAAGGAAGAATAAATCAAGATTTGCCTGCACTGTGTTATTGTGTTTCGTGTGTGCATCTGTGTACTCATGAGACTGATGTGACGAATAGTGCTTGGGGGAAAAGCAGAAGTTGGAAGCAGAAACAGGATGCATGCATAACGGCTCCGTGTACAGATATAATAAGAGCCCAGTCACTATTTGTGTATTTTACAAGGCAGCGGGAACCTAAAAGAGCCGTGGAAACTTTGAGGAAGTTTATGATCTGTGCACAGTGAACCTTCAAAGATGAAGTTACATAAAAATATACAGCGCAACCCTGTTATTGTAATCCAGGAAGACACCATCTATTTTTTGCGTGTGTTTCATTGGTTCTCAGGATGGTGTGACAATAGTTTGGTTTTCATCCAAATGTAGCAGGAATTTTAACCCAGTTTTCAGAAAATCATCAAAAGAAAATGCGAATTTATGTGCGAATATTGGGAGCTGGTTCATCAAGATAAGCAAGGGGTGGTGCTAATTCTCAGGTCAGGTGACATCACACCAGTGGAGAACGCTAGTAAAACCTCAAACAAAGGAAAACAATCAATGTATAATAACGGAGAGCACACTGAAGAATGAAAATAGAGAGTTTTGAACAGCGGACATTACAGCTCCGTTCTCTTAGAAGAGTTCTTGTAACAGTGCTTTGTGAATAAAAGCCAGCCAGTGATAACACAGAGTGTTTGCAGTGGCCTATACAACGACAGGGTACGTCATGACTGTACGTCATCATACATTCCCTGAATCAGTTTCCATTACATTTAGCTTGTATCAATACACCATTTTCTCCACCTCTCCAAGCATAAAAACTTTGTGATATTTTGAGATTTTTTTTGGTGATTCCACTCAGTAATTTATGCGCTAATTAAAAATGTGCCCCAAAACAGATAGATGGAAACACATGTACGCACTTATATCGTCAATAAATATTGGTCAGATATACATATATTCAAGGAACTGAGGCTCCAGGATGACTTGCTTGAAGAAATGAGGACAGCTAAGTCTGTAACATTTTTTCAGATCTTTTCTTAAAACAGGCTTTTGTCCTTATTTTAATTTAGATTTTTTAACCCATGCTAACAGCATGGCTCTATGGATGGCAGTGGCACCTCTTTGGTCTAGACTGAAATATTTCAAGAACTTTTCATGAATTGCCACTAAAGTTTGTCCAAACATTCATGTTCCTGTAAAGATTAATCCCACCAACTTTACATAAGGTACTCTAGGTTATACATTCTGGTTTTGTCCTAAGATTGTTCCTTTTTGGCAGGATATCTTCTCTAGGTATTGTAAAATTCATGACATTCACACTGAACTTGACCCGTTAATTGCCCTGTTTGGTTGTTCTGAAGCTTCTCTTGCTCTGCCACATACTGTACAGAGGTTCCTGATGGTTGGCCTGTTAATAGCAAGGGATTATTCTTAAGGAATGGAAGGCTACCAGTGCTCCCTATTTCTGTAGATGGCTTAGGGAAGTAGTCTTGGGGATTCACCTTGAGAGACTTCGATACAACAAACTGAGTTTGTATGATAAATTTGAGAGTGTTTGGGACCCAATACTTGGGCGCCTTACTTTACCATCTATTATCTTGGCCATTTTGCCGTTCTGTTTATGTAATAGGCTTAACATTGTATTTATTTCCACCAAGTCTGGCTTTTTCATTTTTATTTATGAATTTTTTGAGGCATTTGTCTTTATTTTTGTTTTTTTTTGTATGTGGGTTGAGTATGTTTGTTAGTCTGTTTGTATATGTATTGTTGTTTTTGAGATGAAAATCAAATATAATATGAAAAAAAGATGAATCCCACCAACTTTGGTGATCCCCTGACTTTTCGCCTGGCAATATAAGGCCAAAATTTCAGTTTGCCCAAAACTCTGGTCTCTGAAGATTGCAAAACTAATGACGTTCCTATTAACCTCAGCTGCACTTTAGTGTTTATTAGGAAAAGTTAGCTTCTTATCAAGTTAAACTGAGATGGTGAACTTGATACACTTTATATCATGGATGTATAAAGAAAACTGGATACAGGGCTGGGAACTGGACCCCCCTGATTCCTATGACAGTTGCTCAGTGGTGCATAAAGCCAAAATGTTCAACTGGCGCGTAACATTACCACCCATTACTGCCCATAGGCCAGGAGCACCAGAGACTTCTACTGGTGGAGTCAGCTACTTCCTGTTTAGTGATCTGCTAACTTGGATGGAATGGGAATAAAATCATTTAATTGTGCGGCTCTTGTAGACTTTCCAAATTTTATCACATTGAATGGATCAAATTTTGATAGTAATTTTGCAGGGGTTGTGACGCTCTAAGAAATGTATTCACTGATTTACAGACGTTGCCTTCACAATATAAGTCTATGGGGAAAAGTCTTTCAGGGCCCAGTGGCATCATGTGATGGACCCAAGAGTTACCCGGTTTGGTCACTACGAAAATTGGCTTCAAAGCCTAGTGCACGTCCTGGGGGTCTGCATTACACCTGCTGAACATCTGCATATTAGCATTGTCACTGTGAGCATGTTAGCATGCTGATCTCAGCAGTTAGCTCAAACCACTGCTGTGGTAAAGTGCAGCTTCCCAGAGCTGCTAGCATGGCTGCAGACTCTTTGTCTTTTTTTTATTTCACTTAAATTGTATTTTTATCTCTATAATGTTAGAACTGGTTTAATCTTGTTACAAAATCTAATCCATTTTTATTAGATTTTATATTGGATGTTATTGTTAATTTGCTGTCTTGTGGGAAGCAACTTTGGCTTCAAAAAGTGTTCTATAAATAAAGATTAGAATTACTGTTTTTCTTTCAACTATAATTTAAACAGTAATGAAACCCACTGGAAGAAAAGAGTGTGTGTATATATATATATATATATATATGGTAGCAGTAGCCACAGCAGCAGCTTAGCCTCTCTTCCTGACTCTATCTGTCTTTGACTGTCCACTCTCGGTGAAACAAATTCCCTGCACGGTTTCTCTCTCTCGCTGATGCTGTGAGCTGAACCCCAATCCCAGAGAAAACAGGATTAGAGTCTGGCCCCAGATATGGCTTTGCGTCCTGAAGACATAACCATGCTAAATACCACTCAGTACTATCCTATTGTAGGGATTCCCACAGACTAACTGTGAAACTCTTTGTGTCGTAGAGGGGAGGGACAGGTCACTGTCGTCAGGTTCCCGTCTGGATACATGTTTAAAATGTTGACATCATATGGGTCAAATAGGATGCTGTCTGCTTCGGAGGCACTGTGAGTCTGTGCTGCTTCTGTCCCAGCGCTAACCACAGTGTTGTCAGTCCATTTTTGTCTATAACTGACTGATTCATGTCTACCTGCAGGCCAAAGGAGGAGGGGGGGACTGTGAGTAGTGACCGTGACTTGGCTCCAAGGAAGAGGGTAAAGGTGAAAGAACAAAAAGAGGTCAAGGGAGGTGTAGGATCACAGAGGGGGAAGAAAATAAGCAGGTGGATGTAAAAAGCATTTTGAAATTCTTGATTGCATGGCTTGGCTTTCAGATATTTCTCAAATCATTGTGCTCACTTCTGTTCAGCCTCTTGAGTTTGTCATACCCGGCTGTGGGACAACACTCACTGTTAACAATATACACAGAAAAAATTATATTGAAATACTGAATGACATTTTAGCACTCCAGCTACATTCTAATCTTTTGATGGGTACATTCAAGGTGACTTGTGAAATACCATTCGAAAAGAATTAAAAAAAAAGACACTGTATTCAATAGCTGCTACTCATCAGTACTAAATGACAACTGTTGAGTCACAAGCCGTGCCGTAGCGTATGTGTTTGCTCTGACCTTCTTATTCTAAACTAATTCGCCTCGCAGTTCAAAGGGAAGCTCTGAATCTCTCTGTGGCTGTCGTAGATCCATGAACTCCCCCACTCTCTCAGCACCCTGCAGAGAGACAGATTGCATCTCAGTTACCATCATATACTATGTGATAAAGCTACAGCACATCAGTAGCTTTATAGATAATTTATTTTTCAGCCAAATTTTGATAACAAATGTATCAAATAAGAGCTCTCATCACAGGCTGGGGTTTTGTTTACAGACCTGGGGGGAGGTCGGTGATCTCCACTCACGCCTTTGATGTGGCAATCTGTGGTCAAACAAGGACGCAGGGGAAGGAAGAGTTCGGGAAGCCAGGATGTCCTGGTACAGTCCCCCGTCTCTTACATCTTCATACAGATGGCTGTGAGAGTCCACGGGGAGGTGGGTGACATCTTGAAGAGCACATGGAAATAGATTCGCAAAACATGAATAATGCTGGTGGCAAACATTAAAATAAATCTGAAAGTACTCCAGTTGGCTCGGGCTGTCTGCAGAAAGTTCAAACAAGACAGATTTGGTTCCTGTTCTGCTCGGACCTCATTGTATATTGAATATGAGGTGTTTATTGTTGCCTTGTTTACTCTGAGGTTTATTTGTGTCTCACCAGGCCTTCGCGTTTCCTCAGGGAGTGGGCTGAAAGGCAGCGTGTAGTCACCGGTAGGGTAATAATAATGGGCACTTTCCTGAAATTAGTGAAACAGAAGAGATCACATCAGATTAGCTTTGACCTCAAGTGACTTTGGGTAGATGACAAAGCCACATTTGCTAAATCAGTACAAAGGGGACAGCGGGGAGGGTTCATCGACCTAAAGTATTTTCTCACTGGCCTCTAGAAAAATTAAACCACGCTGTTAGACGTGGTTTTATTTGCATTGCTTTTACCTGTCTACATTTACACAGATATTTTCATAAATGGATATTTTATTTTTTGGCCTCTCGTCCACACCCTTTTTGTTTAGGGTCACTAAAACAGATATTTTTGAGAATGCCTCCGGAGGTGCAAATTTTTATGCACTTCACAGACGAACGGAGGTGTCTGCTGCACCCAATATCATCTGATCCAAATCAGCGTCCATGGTTAAAACTCCACCACCACGGTTTTGGATCAGCCCTGGTCGAACCAGCAGATGATGGGACAATTTAGAGAGTGTGACTGTTGTTAACAGGGAGTGAAAGGTAAATGTCTGCATGTCCAGAGTAGGGCTGGGCACACACAACAGTTCTCCATCAACACTCAGAGAGACACAGGGCTGCTACTCCATTTAATCTGTCTGTTAATTAGCCTACAGTGTGATCCGTCTATATGTTGCACCCGCTATGCTAAATCAGTGTGAGATGAGTGAAATTACCACAGTTGCACACATGCAATTCAACGCCGTGCTGCTAGTTTGTGTGTGAGGTAGATCACAGCGCGTTGCCGTTCTATTTGGTAGCTGAAGTCTAATTTGTGACAGTGAGACAGCGCCTGGATGCAGGCGACAGATGTGTAAATGCAGCGACAACACAGATATTTCATACACAAGACGTATAATGCAGACAAAGTGTCTCTCCCTCCCTCCCTCGGCCTCTCTGTTGATGCTCTGTGATTTAATAAGATTTACAGCCTAAATAAGAAAAATAAAAACAGATTTTAATTATTGTCCAGCACTAGATTTGTTTTGAAAGGCCATGAAAAACGATTTTTTACTCCCCCACAAAATGTTTAACTGTCCCAAACTACAATGGATTTAGGCCGACTTGATACATTAATACTCATGTTATAGCTTTGTGTCCTGTGCTGCAAACCTTTAAAAAAGACTTTTTCCAATAGACATACAGTACAGGCCAAAAGTTTGGACACACCTTCTCATTCAATGCGTTTTCTTTATTTTCATGACTATTTACATTGTAGATTCTCACTGAAGGCATCAAAACTATGAATGAACACATGTGGAGTTATGTACTTAACAAAAAGGTGAAATAACTGAAAACATGTTTTATATTCTAGTTTCTTCAAAATAGCCACCCTTTGCTCTGATTACTGCTTTGCACACTCTTGGCATTCTCTCCATGAGCTTCAAGAGGTAGTCACCTGAAATGGTTTTCCAACAGTCTTGAAGGAGTTCCCAGAGGTGTTTAGCACTTGTTGGCCCCTTTGCCTTCACTCTGCGGTCCAGCTCACCCCAAACCATCTCGATTGGGTTCAGGTCTGGTGACTGTGGAGGCCAGGTCATCTGCCGCAGCACTCCATCACTCTCCTTCTTGGTCAAATAGCCCTTACACAGCCTGGAGGTGTGTTTGGGGTCATTGTCCTGTTGAAAAATAAATGATCGTCCAACTAAACGCAAACCGGATGGGATGGCATGTCGCTGCAGGATGCTGTGGTAGCCATGCTGGTTCAGTGTGCCTTCAATTTTGAATAAATCCCCAACAGTGTCACCAGCAAAACACCCCCACACCATCACACCTCCTCCTCCATGCTTCACAGTGGGAACCAGGCATGTGGAATCCATCCGTTCACCTTTTCTGCGTCTCACAAAGACATGGCGGTTGGAACCAAAGATCTCAAATTTGGACTCATCAGACCAAAGCACAGATTTCCACTGGTCTAATGTCCATTCCTTGTGTTTCTTGGCCCAAACAAATCTCTTCTGCTTGTTGCCTCTCCTTAGCAGTGGTTTCCTAGCAGCTATTTGACCATGAAGGCCTGATTCGCACAGTCTCCTCTTAACAGTTGTTCTAGAGATGGGTCTGCTCCTAGAACTCTGTGTGGCATTCATCTGGTCTCTGATCTGAGCTGCTGTTAACTTGCGATTTCTGAGGCTGGTGACTCGGATGAACTTATCCTCAGAAGCAGAGGTGACTCTTGGTCTTCCTTTCCTGGGTCGGTCCTCATGTGTGCCAGTTTCCTTGTAGCGCTTGATGGTTTTTGCGACTCCACTTGGGGACACATTTAAAGTTTTTGCAATTTTCCGGACTGACCGACCTTCATTTCTTAAAGTAATGATGGCCACTCGTTTTTCTTTAGTTAGCTGATTGGTTCTTGCCATAATATGAATTTTAACAGTTGTCCAATAGGGCTGTCGGCTGTGTATTAACCTGACTTCTGCACAACACAACTGATGGTCCCAACCCCATTGATAAAGCAAGAAATTCCACTAATTAACCCTGATAAGGCACACCTGTGAAGTGGAAACCATTTCAGGTGACTACCTCTTGAAGCTCATGGAGAGAATGCCAAGAGTGTGCAAAGCAGTAATCAGAGCAAAGGGTGGCTATTTTGAAGAAACTAGAATATAAAACATGTTGTCAGTTATTTCACCTTTTTTTGTTAAGTACATAACTCCACATGTGTTCATTCATAGTTTTGATGCCTTCAGTGAGAATCTACAATGTAAATAGTCATGAAAATAAAGAAAACGCATTGAATGAGAAGGTGTGTCCAAACTTTTGGCCTGTACTGTACATGTTAAAAAAAGTATGTCTGTACATCAGAATTTTTCTTAGCACCACAAAGCCCTGCAAAATGACCCCTTTTTCCTATCAGAATCTGATCCATTCAGTTGATAACATTTGGAAAGTCTAGAAGAGCCACATAACTGAATCATTTTAAACGCATCTCAAATTAGCAGAATGCTAAACTGTAAGTAGCTGTCTCGGCCAGCGGAAGTCTAGTGCGCCTGTTCAGTGGTAATCATCCCCGTAATTTCATACGTGCCAGCTGAACTCTTTGGCTTAATACTCCCTTGAACAACTTTCATAGTAATGAACAGGGCTCCTCCTCCAATGCTGTATCCAGTTCTCTTTACACATCCGTAGAATCAACAGTGATGAGATCTCCAGTATGTGTTTGTTAGGCTGTACACTTTACTACCTTTGCGATAAACAGAGACTGCAGAAACGCTGATGAGCGTATTGAGTCGTTTTTAGCTCTAGTTCTATTTTTGACAAAGATATTTTGTAAAACTAAGGTTGTGTGGACAGATTTTTTTTTTTTTTTTAAGAGGAAAGCATCAGTTTTTTAATATCTTCATACCTGTAGCCAGGGCCTTACACTGTATATTCATCTCTGACATTTCAGTGGTGGATGTCTGCCTCCTCTCCAGTACAACAGAGGTGGACAGACTTGCTGTGAACGGTTTTAATTGGAACTACCGAAGATGATATAGTCCCTACGAAAATGGTTGACACACTGAAGTGGACCATCCAGACTAATGGTGATTTACAGAATGAGACGTCCTGTTTCCAAAACTGTGAGGACCCCCTCCATTGTGATGGGGTCTGGGCAGAAATCTCACGGACAAGTGTCTCAAAATTTGGGCAAATAAAACCAAAACTATCTGCACTATCTGCAGATATCACTACAGGGAGATAGGAAAATATGTTTTTATTTTATTTTTATTTTTTTTTGGCTGAACCAACCCTTACAGGTACGTCCTGTATTAAATTAGGAGAAAGATAAAGCCTGCCTCAGTGGGGATTTGAGGTTTCATTATACCCCATCCTGACAGCACAAAGCTATCTGTTTTCTTCTACCGCGCTCAACAGTTTTCTTCAAGGTTCAAATCCTTGTTGGCCTTTTAAAAGTACAAAATGATAATTTCTCGGAGATCGATGTGCATTTTGAATGCTAATTGTGAGGTATTGATCTGTGTTCCATCTCTATGCACAGCTAAAGGTTTCATTAGTTTATCTATCCATTTCCCTTGTTATGGCTGAATTCTCCACTTCCTCCTCTGCCAGATACCATCACCCCCTGCCTAACCTCTTTCCTCCCCTCATCTGTTTACTCTCTGCATATTCTCTCATCTGCCCTTTTCTCTTTCTCTCATCCCGCTCCTCCCTTTCTCCCTCCTCTCTTTGCCGTTCTCACCGCTGCATAGCTCTCGTAGACATTGCTGTCTGTTTCAGACCCAGAGTCGATGAGGAGGGTGCGCTGGGCTGCGGCGTTGATCTTTTCTCTGCTCTCATACTTATTGGAGTTGCTTACAGTTGACTGACTGGACCTGCATGAAGAAATCAGATTCTGTCATCTACCTTTACTTTTCTAGATTCATTTCCCAACAACAATGAACTACCAGAGATGCAAAACCCTCCGCACACATAGCATCTTTTTTACTGCACACATTAAGCTCTTAATAACAGTGTATCATGTAGTGCGTGCACACATTTATTGCAGGTTTGTGGTGCAAGTTTGATGATACCAATATGAATGGATATTGACAGAGGCTTGTTGTTTTGCCTGCCTGGCTGTTTTTGTAGCTGGGTCAGCCAATGGATCAGGCCTCAGACTTCTTAGAGTGGATTGGATGTGTGTCTCTTTATTACTTCTACTGCAGGGCCTTAACTTACCCCTCCTCTTCACTCTTCTTTCTATCCAACATACTGCCTCCTCTACCCCCTGCAGGGGAAACACAAACAGGAGGAAAGAGGCTTAGTGTTAGGAAATTAGAACTTGAAGAGAAGAGCATCATCTCATAAGCACCGAAATTGATCAGAGCAAAAGAAGGGCCAGAGAGCGAGAGAGTGAGTGAAAGACACGTCAGCGGCAAAAAATCTATGTAAAAACCAGAGGGCAGAAGAAGGTGAGGAGTGAAAAATAAAAGATGGAGAGGGGAGGACCTGACAGTTAGAGTGAAGAACAAATAGGAAGAGACAGAAGGAGAGATCGAGAGAGGACATAACGCTAGCAAATGAGATAAAAGATATGGACGCAGCACAGAAGTGACAGCTTTGAAGGATGAATGTGGCAGGAGGTAGAGGCTTAGAGAATAAGCAGAAGGAGAGGAGACAGGATAGACGAATAGAAAGAGGGACATGGTGAGATGAGAAGAGAGTGAGAGGCTGAGCTGACAATTGCATCATGGTTCGGGAATAATCTCTTTAGAGTTCTGGTGAGGAATCGGGACATTATAATGCCAAAAAGCGACGGAGGAGACGCTTTCACATCCACAGATGAAAAGATCATTATGGTTACCTGTCTGGCCTCGCTTCTTTTTCCACCTCAGTCCAAAGTAGCAACCCAGGGAATTAAACACCAGCAGGACTCCAAACACCACTGTGAACACCACTGTCAAATAGGCCAGGAGTCCACTTGCACCTAGTTCACAAAACATTAGAAGCATTAGCTCAATGCATAACAATGAAAGTTAAAGAGGGAGTGATATGGAAATTTGGGGAGATAAAGACTGACTGGGACAGACCCAACTACTCTCTCAATTGTCTTTATTGATTAAAGACTAGCAGAGGGGAAAAAGTATGGGTGGGCGCCATGACAACCACTACTCTCGTAGAGCAAACATTAACAGCCTTGGAGGTGCATACATTAGCATGATTTAGCCAAATGAAGCTAGCTGCTGTGCAAACAGCAATTTCCAACTGCCCTTAAAAGCTTTTTTTCAGGGAGTTGGGATAAAAGACTCACTCTGTGAGACTGAGTCGTCATCTGTCAGGACTTCTTCCACTTCTGGCCTCTCTGAAAAAAAAAGAAATAACTGAAACTTACATGTCACACATCACATCACAACATGTAATAGATTATCAGATGGTTGTGCAGTAGAGTCCTTTCAGTGTCAAGCTGGGGTTACTCCAAACTGACCCTTGGTGGTGATGGTCAGTACTGCATTGTTGTCAGCATATCCACTCTCTCCAATTGCATTGAGGGCATTGACAGAGAAGTTGTAGGTGGTGACAGGCTGCAGGCCAGTGACAGTGAAGGTTGTTGCTCTGGGAGGAAAGACGTCCATGTAGAGGAAACTGGCTGACTTATCCCAACGGTATCTGTCGACCAAATCTCACTGTCAAGTACAGTTCTTTTATTATTAAAAGCCTGTCATGCCTGAACCGACATACCTTCTTGACATCTCACCTTACACGAAATCTTTGCTGCAAACCGCCGTTGAAGCCGGGGATCCACTCCAGAGTGACCGAGTCATGGGTGACGCTGACTTGGCGAAACGACAAAGGAGGATCGGGGTGACCTGAGGGCGAAAGACAGAAAGAGATGTAGGGAAGAAAAAAGCAATTGTGCCCTTGATTTTGTGAGAACACTGAAGAGCAGAACACCTTAACTCGTCAGGTGGTTATTTGAAAAGGCTTTCGGTGGTAGGAAATGGGAGATGTGTGCCATGAGATAGTCAAGTGATTATATCTGCAGACTGTGAAATAACACCTGAGGCCCCGCTGGCCTATAGGAGCGTGCCTCTCCTACGGCCTCGCTCTCTGCTTTGGAGTGGTTATAAATAGACAAATTGATATTACTAAAAGAGAGCGCCGGGCGGATGTTCTTCCTGATTGAAATAGAAGAGGAAGAAAAACAATTTGAGCTATTCTCGCTTTCCCGATTGGTCATACAATTGTGTTTGAAAACACAATTATTCTTACTATTAGATATGAGTATCAGAAGGACCAGCGATAACTGTTTACCTCGGAGCAAAATGTTGATTTGTGGGTGGACATGGTTTAACTGGGCTATGACACTTATCACATATTTTCAAGTACTGCAGCATTTTAAGTCTGGATAATTTCATGTAGAAAGCTGCTAATATCTGCTGATGATAAATAGGAGTGAATGAAATTAAAATGGGGGAGCAAGGAGATGATCTTCAAGGTCAGAACTTGTCAAAGATCCTCTTTGTTTTTTAACAGTTTATCTCTTCTTAATCACAGTTTATTCCACAGGCTTCCACAGAACATCTTTTTGACAGCAACAGCTTTGCATTTTTAACAGCGCACCACTCCTTATCTGCTTTTTCTTAAGGTTGTGCTTTGTTGTATGAATGATCAGGAAACATGGGCAGAGCCGTGGCTGATCCCTCTTCGAACAAAGTGGCTGATTTGTCCAATTTATCCAACCAAAGTCATGCAATGACGGATGAAGCCTCTTGATTATGATCAATATGGTGAACAAAGATCAAAGGATGCTAACCAGGCCTTCAGTCTGACACGAGGCACTGCTTCAGTCAGGGTAGTGGAGAGAAAGTGGATTATTTTGCATTTGGAGCATGAAAAAAAAAGAAGGGTGGTTTTGGGGGCAGAGGGAGAGATAGTCAAGGAGAGAAGGAGGAGAGATTGTTGAGCAGCAACATAAGAAGGGGATGCTCCACTCGTCTCTGGCTCCAGGCTGCAGCCCAGTTTGCAGAGTAAATAATTCCCACTATCAGCTCCGCTCATAAGATTCCAGGGCAAAGAGGTCAGCCTTATTTGGATCTCGTCTCCTTCAAATCCAAAGAGCGCCATGCTACGAAAAAAAAAGCGCCCCTCTCTTCCTCTGGAGCTCTAAAATGATAAGGAAGCATATAAAATTTATTATCACTGCGTCAGATTAATTATGAATATTCACAGCACTAAAAAAAATTGACTGGGGAAAAACAGGGCCAATATTGGATTGTATTTTATGGTTTTTATAGTAAACATTAAATGTGTCCAATGATGGCTGTGGGCCTTCGCTGAGAGCAGGACTGTGTTGATAATGGCGGTAGTGCAAGGATACACTAGTAGCTGGAAGGCAGAAAAGTCTAAGCACGCCAGGAGAGCAAAGCATATCACTGCAGCATTATCTGAGGGAGAAGTGAAGTACTGCTATGGGCTAAATGATAAGGTAGAGATAGAGCAATGGAATAAGTTCCTTAAAGGGCTGACACTCAGGAGCAACAGCTCTCTCCGGTTTACAGAATTCTGCATGCTCAATGGCCCTCCCACACTATTGTAATGTTGCTGGAAAAGGCTGATAAAGCTTGGACAAAAGCAGCACAGACACAATTATTTTGAGATGCTGCCAAATTAGAACCAAAGGAATAGTTTGTGCTCCACTGCCAAGTACGTGCTATGCATAATCCCTACATGTTGTGTGCCCTAACCACTGACTTTGATCATTTGCCATTCATTTAAAGATGCATTAGGTGATTTTTGACCACTAGGGAGCAGAAAGACTCTAACAAAGCTGTTGGCAACAGAGGCTTGATGCACAATACTGTAGGTTTAGCAGGCTGCTTCAGCAAACTATTACTTACACATCTACACTATCTGACATACACTTGCCTTGTAGCTATGGTTTTTGTCTGCTCTGACCTCTATCTGGGTCTTTTCATCACTTAACTTTCTGCACAATCCACCCCTTGAAATAGACTTTTTGACATTTAATGCTGAGCAGGTAACACACCCTCTGCTTGTTTAGAGAAAATAGCTGCAGTAACAGTTTTTAGATCAGGGTGAGTGTGTTGATGAGAGCAGTAGGACTCAACTGTACACGCTATGTGGGGGCCAGGTCAACAAAGGAAAGAGCAAAAGGTGTGGGTGGGTGTTGATTCTCAGTGGCTTGATATTACTAGTGATCCTTCTGCACAACAGTGAGTCATTTGATTCAACTGTAATTTTTAAAAAATGCTTGATGATTTTTTAAAGAAATACTATACAGCATTTTCCTAGGAAAACTAACACTAGAAATGTGGTGGTGTATTATTCTGAGGAGCTCCTGCCCTCTGCCTGTATTTTCTTATTTTCTTATATTGCTGTGTTCAGGATGTTTTTGTGCTGCAACCTTTGAGCAGTGGTGTGTTGCTCCCAGCCAATAACAAAGCGTAGGTGAGGTCACGACTTCATAAAAAAGTAGTGACCAGGTAGCAGTGGCACGTACTGAAGATGAAAATACAAAAATTGCGGGCACAGTGCTTAAAATACAAAAATATAGCGAGGTTAAATGCCAAGCGGCAAAGCTGGTTTCAGAATGAGTTAATCAGGAGTTGGCTTTCGCTTTCACTTTCGGCGGTGAACATGGAAAGAGAGGATGGGGATGAAGAGAGGATGGGGATGAAGAGCGATGCAGAGTTGGCCTGTTTTCTGTTGGACAGGTTGGTGCTGGAGGTTAGCTTGCCAAAGTATTGGGTTGTCCTTTAAAACAAAGGTAAAGTCCCTACAAAAAGTAGCTTTCAGTGTATGTACAAGCATTGTATAGAGGAGGGGCCAGGTTTGAATCTTGTGTATACAAACAACAACCCACAATTCCTGCATAGCATACCCTTGACATATTGTTGCTGTCAAAGGAAAACTTTGCATCTCCCAATATGGTTTGAGAGTAAACTGAAAGATCAAGTGTTCCCTCATGAAATGAGAAAATTCTCCCACATCTGAAGCCAAATAAACCCTTTGACAGACCCACTGAATTATCTAAAAAATGCATTGCTACAACACTGAGACAGGGTTCTTTATTAGCTCATGAAAAGTTGATATTTTGGAGGTATATTTTCCGCAGGACAACCTTAGTCACCCGGAGACACACACCCATACACACAGAAACCACAAATAAACACAGATACAGTACTTGTGCTGACGAGCTGGATGTCTAGCTTGTCTTCCCCAAGTGAGTTGCGAGCAGTGCAGCTGAAGACAGCATAGTCCAAGGCTGCGCTCACATTTACAACTCTAACTGTGCTGGTGTGGAAGGAGCCCTCCCTCACAGTCCGCTCCTCATACCTGCAGCACGCAGACACACGCACACACACACACACACACACACACACACACACACACAGAAAGAGAGATAAATCCTGAGCTGGAAGACAGCAGGGATTGTGATGTCCTGCAGATTGCACTAAGTCACCCAATTTCACACATCAAAGAAGCATTAAACAGGTATTTGCATAGTGAAAAGCAAAGTATAAAATGCACTAAATCTGGATTTAGTGGTGAAATAGCAAGAAATAGCAAAAGAATATATTATATTAGGGTAAAACCTAATCTAATTGTGAGGATTCATCAATATGTAACCAAATGCTGACAGTAGCACCAAAGTTAATAGTGAAAAGAATGTCAAAAGAAGGATTTGAAATGGAATAATCCCTTCTCTCTGACCTGGGGTTTGCAAAGTCCATGTGCACACCGTTTTTTTCCCAGGAGAAGTCGACACGCGGAATACCCTCTGCCTGACACACTACCTCAGCTGTAGCAGTGCCGTCCCCTCTACTCGCCACCTTCCTCCACTGGGCTCCTTTCTGAAGCTCTGGTTTGACTACACAAGACAAGATGAGCATGGAGGTAATTCATGCAGAAACCAGACACAACGTGTATTTGTTGACAAGTACAAAAACACGTGCGTGCTCGTACTAATAAATCTCTGTGCGTATTTGTTCCCTTCTGACAGTAAATAAATGCCACAGACTCACATTGCACTACCAGCCGCACATCTACAGTGTCAGGGGGTGCTATGCCATTATTGGCTGTGCACTGGTAAAGACCAGCGTGAGCCCGAGTCACATCATGGATAGTCAGGAGGCCAGATTCGTCTTCCTGGGTCTCCTGTCCCATCTCCACCTCCCCTTCTCCCTGTGGAAGACAAAGTGAGGAGGAATGAGCGTCAGACAGCAGCGATCCCTCAAAACACACTCCCCTCCTCCGGGGTGAGAGCTGGAGTAGGAGGGGGCTGCGCGAGAGCAAGGCAGGTAGACAGTGAGGGAGAGTTAAGCAGGAAACCATCAGGGCTTGAGGTGAGGATGGGAAGGGCGTCGGGGGAACGAGCTCTGAGGACAGAGAAAGATAATGCCAAGGGTTGGAGAGCCACAGGGAAAAGGAAAAGGAGGGGCTGTGCAGGTTGAAAGCGGGACACACAGCACTGCCGGGGGGTGGGTTAGACCGGAGAAGGCATCAGTAGATACAGAGACCACGCCACATTGACGAATGTGCCCTTTAGTCACGCAGCAGTAATGAAAGCTATTTTTCTGGATTTGGGCTGTGTGTGGAGCAGGAAGAGGTGGGGTGGAAGGATAGTTAGAGCCAGTGAAATATGGTGCATCTGTGCATTTAGAAAGGCCAGTGATAAACGGTAAGAACGGACAAAATAATAGAAAGCAAGGCAGATAAAGGAAATATAATTCAAAGGATGACTGTGTTTCTGTGTATATGTGTGTGTGTGTGTGTGTGTGTGTTGTGTATCCGACCTCTTACCAGCCATTTCCAAGAGAACATGTCAGATATAATGGGGTTGGCATCTGCCACACATATAAGGTCTGCTGTTTCCCCCAGGTTCACTAACACGGGGTCTTTCTCTGCTTTGACACTCGCAGCATCTGAGAGTAAGAAAGAGGGACAAGGCTAAGGCAGGACCAAAGGTTAACATGCCAACTTGGGACAAATCATTTGCCAAGCCATTAAACGGGCATGTCGTATTGCTATAATTACTCTTACACTCGTTTGCCTTTGAACTGGTTCATAACCCTGTCCTAATTGGCCTATTTGTTTCAGATACAATGCCATTAACTTCTCTATAAGTTGGAGGATTACAGATGCTTCTGCAGACAAACTGAGAAATGGTCACTTGACCCAGAAGGCCCTCCGCTGACAGCACATTCCCACATGGACTATGACAGACTGACCACTTCCCCTCTCTTCATTAAGTCCTCTTTTCTTCCTGACTGCACGACTCCTCTTCTTGTCTTTATTCGCCCCTACCTCACAAGCTTTTTATACTTCCCATGGGTGCCATGTACTTGCAACAATAAGGCCATTAGTGCCTACTTGTCTAAACCTATGTTCACACTTGAAGAACAGTGGTGGGAAACACTAGAGAGACACAGACCTCTGGGTTGGTGGGGTACACCCATGCTGGCCTGCTAACCAAGACCGACATTGTTAAGTGGGCTACATCGCCACCCATAAAAGCTACTACAATCCTACATACATAATGAATATCTACAACTGTCAAGTCCAGTCAGATCAGGATGGAAGAATCCATTAGGCGTGTACCATGGGCTTTGGTGAAACAGGCAGACCTACATTTTCAACACTTCCATTATTAAATCATCAGTATCGGGGCGGAGGGCCTGCAGCTCCAGGCTGGGCCTGGGGCAGCAGTGGAGATGCGCGGCCTTGCATGGAGGCCTAATGAATGTGGCACATTTGCTGGGTAGGTGCTGAAAGTCAAAATTGATGTCGGGACGTGTCAGCACGTGTGGATGTGCTGACGGCTCTGATACTTTGCAGCTTTAGACAAGCTCCAAAAACATGTTAAAATCCATTGCACAAAATAACAGGCAACAGAAATTCAGCTCATTCTCCACATTTAAAGGAAGAAGGCCGTTCAGCAGTGGTAAATGATGTGGTTGACTTGTGACCCACACGGCCCACAGGTATACCTGTAGATGTAGCATGTCAGAATCGGGGAAAAAAGTGATTAATTATGCATGGATTGCAGGAAAAGTACTGTTTCTATATTTTCTCACTCATTCTCTCCCTGTCATTTTCTGTTCTATCAATATTTCCTCTGGTACTGTAAGTGCTCTGAGGAACTTTAATTAATCCATACAAGTTGTAAATAATTAAACTTGCTTTTAAAGGTAAAATATAAAAACACATGAGGAAAAATAGTTACAGTGCAGCTGCCACTCTACCTTCCTTTAACATAAAATATAAAACCGTGCAGGCCGTAAGGATGCATGTAGGTCCTTACACTGAACGTCCAGCATGATGGAGGTCTGGCTGATGCCCTCATCATTGCTACACTTGACAGTGTAAACGCCGGCATCTTTCCTCGTCACATTCTCGATCTCCAGCGAGTTGTCATCTGACCAGTGGTAGCGCACATCCCCTCCTTTCCAAAAACACGAAAAAACACACACACTTGCACACACGAAACAATGGTAAATTAAGTATTCATTACACGCTCATCAACCACGTGTCCTCTGGCCACTGGTCTCTAAGTGACATCTAATCCTGCATTATTGATTGGCCTGGCTGGATTCCCACATCAAACCAACAATAGGCTGCGTGAGAGACACCTCCTATACCACAGCAGTCAAAATGTAATAGGTGGGTTTCCGCATTCAGGATACAGTCATTTTATGGCGGGGGCTGCGTATGATGGAGCTAACAGAGTTAACAGAGAAAGCGAGTGGGTGCAGCAGGGCCCCGATGACACCGGCCTGGAGGAGAAGCCAGGTTTAGAACCGTTGTGTTGTATTCAGGGAGACAGCAAACCTCATTTAGACTGCATACATTAGACCCATAATGAGAATCACATTTGGCAGGGTCCCATGCTGGCTAACCTGCCATGTTTTATTCAGACCCTGAATGGCAGAGCTGAGTGCTTACTTGCTTGCTCAGCTCAACTAGGACCTGGTTTATAGAGCCATCACACAGCCCTGGATCACCTTTGACCAGTTCCTCCCTGCGGTGCAGCCAAATGCAGGAGACCTCCTCTGGGTTAGCTGAGACCAGCAGTGGGATGGTTGCCATGTCATCCTCCACCACTTGGACCTGCGTTGGCTGCTCGGGGCTGAACTCTGGTGGGTCTGACACAAAAAACGGCACACGCATTCAGCTACAGTAACTTGGATTTACACCAAAAATACATGAGCTGAGGCATGAATACAAACTCACGCTCACAGAACGACAAGAAGGAGCGAGCGAGAACACAAAGACACACAAAACATGTTGAGCATGAAAGCAGGAAGAGACACTAATGAGAGTCAAACCAGTAGAAAGTCGACATCCCACCAGTAATTCCAGATCTAACCAACTTCACATACTTAGACAACGGGGGAGTAAGGCAATGCGGGAGGGAGAGGGACAGGCATTAAAACGACGAGTGACAGTACTGTTGTCCAACAGCAGCTCCGCACAAACACACAGTGACATTCCTTCATGCTCATACACAGTACCAAGCTTTGAAGCAGCGGCTGGCTGCTGCCTGTGAAATGGCATCAAAGACAAACATGGCCATGCAGCAAAGCAAATGCACAATTAGGACACACTGCCGCAGAGCTCAACAGACCCACAAATCGCAACAAAGGTTTCCAGTAAACAAAAAAAAATACACAAATGCTATACGCTGACATCTCTGTGCAAAAGTACACCAAGCAAAGCAGCTTACATCTGCACCATCATCACTATGCATCGTTTAAAGATTTGTGCAAACCACATCATGTGGTCACTCGCCAGGAAGAAAGAAAACATAATAGAGAGAAACAAATGATTCAACCTCAACTTACAAAGCACATTTAGTTTGAAGAATGTGTTAGCCCCCTCTGCTAGCACAGGACTGTAGGCCTGGCAAATGACCCTCTGATTGTGATGCTGTGAACTCAGATTTAGGGACAGAGAACTCTGCACTGACACGCCACCAAACGGAGCACTCCTGGGTGGTTGCTCTGCTCCCTGGAATCTAGGAAAACAAATTGCATCCAGCAAATCCAATCAGCAGCGGGGTTTAAGTTCACCAAACAATCATGAACATTGCCACATTTAACAGGATAAACATCAGTCAGTCGGACTCATTCTGACACTGAATTAGCCATATAATTTTGCAGGAAAATGCTCGAATTGATGTTATTGTCTGCTGTGGGTCTTTCCACCCACTGCCTTGCCAAACCTGAGTGTGCCTAAGCTCCAGGTGATGCTGGCCTTTGGGTTACTGCTTCCAGACTGGCACTCCAGAGTTAGCATCTGGCCCCGACGTAGCTCGTTCTGTTTAGTTGAGATCTTCATACTTATTGCCGGGACTGGGAAACAATGGCGTAAACAAGAAAACACAACATTCGCTGACAATATCAAGATAAAGAGTATAAAATGATGTCGCAAAAATCTGTGGGAATGGATTTATATCAAATCCATTTATCGGATATTGTGCTTTTCTCTCAGCTGAGTTTCACTGAAATAAAGCTGTGTGTTAGTGTGTGTGTGTGTGTGTGTGTGTGTGTGTGTGTGTGTTAGAGCTCCAGTCTAACTCACAGTGAACCAAGAGCTTAGTCTCGGCAGAAATGGTCTTCCTCGCTTTATTTGTGGCATCACAGCGGTAGGTGGCCATGTTGTCACTCGCCGCCAGAACCAGGACCAGTTCTCGAGCAACACCCCGTTCAAAGGGCGTCTGCCTCAGTGCGTCAGTCACGACCCTTCCATTCTGAAACAGGAAAAAAGGGTTTTACACAAAGAAGTGTGTGTGCTCTCGATTTACTGCACAACACACAAACAGGCATGCATATACAGAGCGCACTAACCTTGAACCAGGTCAGAGTCCCAGTGGGATTCCCTCCAGTGGAGAAGCAGGTGAGACGGACCGTGGTCCCTGACCGAAGGGGGACATCTTGAGGGGGAGCATCGAGCCATACCTTTTGAGGGGGGTCTGTTATAAAAGGATCAACAAGAGTTAGAGTAGAATACTTTAACAGTTTGAGTTTGTTTTTTTGACCATGCATGTTTAGCATGTTTGTATAAGTCTGTGGCTTCTTGAACTCCCCTGACACATTTCTTTTTTTACTGTCTGTCTTTATGCAGTTTTATGAGTGTGCAAATATTAAAATAATATATAAAAAAAATAGCAGACCAGTTGTTTCTGCTGTATTTAGAGACTGTCACTGGCCTCTGAAAAGAGCAAAAGTCAAAGCCGGTTATTCAGAATATGTGCAATTTGAAAGCCAGAAGAAAATAAATTTTCTTCTGACAAAGAGTGGGCCGTGAAACAGCTGTGCATTCTGTGTTAAGAGTTAGACTTGTCAAGAGCTATATTTGCCTTATAATTGCATTTCTTTATATTTAGAGCGATATTTACATTTGACCCCTTCTGAACCACCTCGATGAGATGTATAAAGTGGTATCAAATCAAAACTTCATCCTCATCCCTCATGGGGATTTTATTTAATGCTGATTATATGTACTAAAATAGAACAGTTTAAAGAATCTAGACTAAGGCGTACTCACGATAGACACTCAGAATGGCAGTCTGGGTCTTGGAGAAGTGTGTGCCCTTGTTGAAAGCCTCACAGGTGAGTTGCAGCCCATCTTCCTCCCGGGAGACCCTGTGGGTCATGTTGGACATGGTTGTCATCCCACCATTGTCTCCCTGCAGACACAACGCACACATGACAGTTCAGTCAGGGGACAGACAGCCTTGGTCCCTGGCGTTGCCAGTCTTGGGAGAACGAGGGGGGGGGGAATCAGGGAGAAAAACAACCCTCACTGGTTTGTCTTGGCGAATACAGATGGCAAATTAGCTGCTGTAATGACTGATGTTGTGCATGGTCTGTGATAAATAAGCATATTCATCTGACTCTCCTGCTTTGCACACTGTTATAAATTGAGCAAAGCATCATTTTGCACCTGCCTGATAGTGGTCATGCCTGTGCAGCACATCTGGTTATTAAAGCCATTATTGTGGTGATTACTGTAAAAGCCACAGTCAGAAAGACTAACAAAGACCCTGGACAGGAGCGTCAGTCTTCATTAACCTCACACTGTTTCAGATGCATTAAAGCTCACACACAGCACACTGAGTGCCTTGTGTAAGATCAAATGAAAATGCTGCTGCCAGATGAATAAAGAGCTTGTTTAATAATGCTCATCTTCTGTGTCAGCTTTTATTCACTTTGATCTTATTAACATACACAAAAGAGGAGAAGAGCTGCAGAATACTCTTTTTGGAGCCGGCTGCTGATTCATTTGCAAAGCTGCAGCAGGTCTATTCAGACGTGCTGCTCATGGTCACACCGTTTTCTTTCATCTATAAATGGTTCACATGAGGTCACATTTCATTTTGAAGATTCTTTTAATTCAGTGGGAGGCATTTTAAAAGTTTTTTGTTGGTACCCTAAAGGCAAGCTTGACTGAAGGGCAATGCTTTTGCACTTTGTCTTTTATGAATTGCGTTCACAGAAAATAAATAAATAAATAAATAAAAACATACCTTTTTTTCAGTATCCTCTTTAAACTGATCAGCGTGATCATCAGTTACAACTCATTGTGTACTCTTGTCAACACTGCTCTTGCCAACCTGCTCAGACAGATAGATCTTAACCTTGTGCTCATTGTGCACCGTGTAGTCCCACCTCTTCCATTGTTGCAACGGAGATGTTGAGCTCCTTGTAGCCCAGCCACCAGCGAATCTGGACAGGTGGATTGCTGGAGGTGGCATAGCAGCTCAGATTCAAGTCCTGCCCCTCGATGGCCGTGAGCGAGCCCCACAGTGTCACCTCTTCGGGCTCAACTGTCGCACACACACACACATACATCGGCAAACATACAAAGACAAGTCAGTACGAATATCGCCCATGAATAGCACATTCAACAGCCACCTATTCTGATCACAGTGGCAGCGCAACTATTTTTGGATGAGAAACATGGAGCCGAATCAAGGGTGAGAGGGAAAATCACTTTGAGTGGCAACTTGTTTTCTCAGGAGGTTTTCAATGTGGTTTCTAAAGTCTGCTTCGTTTTAACCACAGGGGGAGACAGGGTACAATAGCTGCAGGCAAAGTGATGCAGCTGCATAAAGCCTTCGGGGGAATACAAAGACTGGGGACTGAGCTGGCAGATGCGGGGAAGGAGGGGTCATGTATGTAAATCTTTACATGTATTTGTGTCTATCCCACATGAGACGCAAAACGGGATGCATTTGTGCATGCCGCACACAAAGACTGTTGAAATTAAACAGGTGCCGTGAGGTAAAAGAGCCATATTCCTATTACACTAGTGAGACGTATTCTGTGCCCTCCAGCTTCTGCCAGTGCCTAGAGCGCAGTCAGGCAGTCAGTAGCTCATTTTCAACATCCCTGAATGGATGACTGTGAGGCATGGCACTGGGGTCTGTTGGGGGCTTTGTGAGGAAAAGGAGGGGCACTGGAGTAACTTCAGCCACTTTTACATGCATGAGTAAGAGATTCTTTTTTTTTTTTTTTTTTTTTTGCAAGGACCGATCCTAATTCAAAGCATATTTACATAAAATAGGTGCATCAATCACATGGCATTTAAAGCTCTGACTTACAGTGTCTGGCTCTGTAGTGGAAATCAGGCTATTGTTAGACTCAGTGCACCGAGGCTGCTGAATATTAATTTTGTATTTGTTTTATTGTTGCTGAAACAAACATTTTATATTCAGAGAGAAAAGTATAATCTATTAACCATGGGCGCACAAAGTGTAGGCTTTACTGCCTCAGGATTGTGCATTGAAGCAATTCAGCTGAATTAGTGTAGCAGCTATGAAAGAGCATGCAGTGATACTAATCTGGAGGCAGTCGGGAAATATGGGCTGCAGCCATAATAACCATTAGTTTCATTAATGATATTAGCATTAGAATTTATGCTGGGGCAGCAAAAGAATTGGTTTTGGAGGTAAGACTTATTATATTCCTCTGCCTCATGTCCATATCCTAAATAATCCATTGCTGCGAGTTCTGCCAGGGTTGCGTGTGTGTAAATGTGTGTGCGTGTATTCCAGCGCTGTTCACTATATCGAGCATTATTTTCACTCACAGAGCACGGTGAGTTTGCGGCTGACAGACAGAGGTGACAGGGACACCAGATTGACGCTCTCACAGCACACCACCGCCTGGTTGTCTTCGGGGGCGATCTTCAGGTTGAGGATGCTGCTGGACTTCTGCGCCACAGTGTCCTCTTCCCAAGTCATGGAAAGGACTTCACCGTCCTGACACACAGATGAACACGTGAGATTGGAAAAGGCAACTTCAAGAATACATTTGAATAATTGCACAGTCCCATATGGTGCAGTCAATGGAGTACAGAAGCGACAAACACTGGGATACTTACACTGCAAGTTGTTAAACTAAAATAGCTCATTTTGCCAGTGTGACAGTGTGTTGCAAAGCCTCCTTAACAGATGGTGCTGAAGATTTACCTTGGTCCAGTGGAGAGTGGCTAGGGGGTTTCCACCATGAGACACACACTCCAACATGAGCATTCTCCCCGCTTTGACTTCCTCTCTCTCCAGACCTACAATAACTGGAGGCTGAGGCGGGACTGCCAAGAAACGAGAGACAAAAATAAAAATGGACTTGACAAAGGGGAGCAGCACAAAGTGCGACAGAAAGGGAAGAGAAAAGGTGAGGAAAGAGAAGAGATGTGGTAACTCAGGGAAATGGTGGAATGGAGTGACCATCAATAGGACGACATAAAAAAGAAACTGCACTGCCATGAGAACACTCTTGGCAATTGAGTAGGGAGCATCCCTATTTGTTGAGACAGGGCCAATAAATTGGGCACATTCAACATGACTGTGGGATAAGAGGTCCAGATCTGATGAAAGCATTAAGTATTAAGGGAGCAGTCAGCTGGATCCAGTCCATAAAGCAAAATAACAGATGTTCAAACAGTAATAAGGCAACGTGAAATATGAATAAATTACAGCTCCCTTGAATAAAATATACGCAGTAAATAGAGGAGGACGGGCCTTTGTTATTGCTGCAATCAGTTTCGGAGAGCAGGCTGCAGACCCTGGGCCAGTGTGACAAATTGCCACCTTGCTAACAATCTGGCTGGCTGAAAATGGCCACCGCGCTGGCTTTGATGGGCTGGCATGCTGAGTAAGACTGCAGTGGTGGTCCCAAGTTCTGCAACATTAGCACTTAGCACAGAGCCCATGTTGTTTAATACAGAGCAGAGAGCCAGAGAGGAAGGGAGGAGTGCTTACGGTTATTGGTGGTTGTTAAAACAGCAGCAGCGGCTTCTAATGTGGAGGAGTATGGATAGAGACAACATTAAGGTGTCTAGTCAGCCTGTGGATAATACGGCAGCTGAGCTGGAGGGAGCGCTCGCTGCTGAAGGTGTCAGCAGCCCCGCTCCACTTTAATCAACAACATGATTTAGGCCTGGGAGAAGCAGGTGGGTAGACTCTCAAGCCTAAACAATCAATTACTTCAACTGATCAACAGAGTGGAAAATACTAAACCAACTGTAGTAAACAGTAGCTGCGGTGTCACACTGTTTGTGCATTCAGCAACAATGGCTTTCATTGTTGCCTCGCCAAATAAGAGGAAAAAAGAAACACCAAATGCAGTGAGAGCCAGAGACAGCATGTGTGTCATCTCACCTTTGTGTGCCGCAGCAACAATTTTATTATATAATGTCACGCGGTTTGTGATAATAACATGAAAGAAAAAAGCAACAGAAACTGCCTCGCCTCCTGCCTCAGTGGATTCTAAATTTAATTTGAGCTGATGAGCACAAAAGTTGCTGGGTTAGTTTTGCAGGATTCATTATTATTAACTGTGGTGGCCTTAGCTTCCCATATTAGTTATTATAATGTTAAAAAATTCAGTACTTGAAGCCTCACTGTTATAATCCATCTCAGTTGGTCTAATAATTGGTTTATGTGTTTTGGTTAACGTTGGGGAAATGAGACTAAGGATGTAGATAATTTTGAGCTGATTGAATAAAACAGTAAATCTGAACGAATTCAAATTTAATTGCAGGGTTGATATATGATTTTTCGCTGCTGGCCACCCCTATAGACACTGTTTCATGGTTTTACAGGAAGAAAACTGCCTAAACCTCCTGCTTTGGTAGTATCAATTTCAGCCCACCAGGGGCAGCCTTGTTAACTGGAGGCAGTCACACTCATGTTGACTTGAAGTAGGTGTGAGTTTGCCTTCGGGTTGAATGTTTCTCCTTGGACCACTAACACAGACTGAGTGCACAAGGCCGGATACCCTTGGGCCTCCCCGAGGTTGGGTTCCTGTGTGGTTGAATGTGTTTTTTAAAGAGAGGGGGTGTTGACTGTCAGCTTACAGACACGTTGAGACACTCACAGTACACGCTCATGGTCATTGTGGTCTCCACAGGCCGGAATAGGGCGGGGTTCTTGGCATGACACGCCAGCTGCCTCCCGTTGTCAGAGCTTAAAGCGGTGACCCTTTGAGAGATAACACAAAGACAGATAAGACAAGAAGGATAAAAGAAGAAAGTTTATATTGAAGCATATAAAGTGTTGAAGCCCGAAGCATCACATCATGGTTAGTGGTCTTAAAAGAAACAATACATTGATGGAACATGCAACATACTCCATTACAAGTAAAAGCCCTGCAGTCAAAATCCTACTTTATGTAGAAACGGACAACTATAGCATTTTGTAGTGGTAGTATTGTTGGTGCTGCTGTCACAAAGACAACTGGATTGCTTTCAGTTTTCCTCAGGGCCTAACAATGGGGCTCCTTTTCTTTTACCAAACAGTGTTTGCAAAATTACTTCATTTGTTCTATCGTCCACCATTTCCGCTACTGGAGATAGTAACTGTAAGAGCTACATTGATACTCTTTGGTAACTGTGAATAGATACCAATAACGACCAGGGAAAAACAAAAGCGCTATCCTCTTCCTGTTTTGGTTGCACAATGCTTGACGCACTTCCTTTTTGCCATATATTGAGCCTTCATTTTCCCGGGAGATTGTACTTGGTGGCAGACAGACTTGCATAGTGAAAACAAGGCTTAAAGGGACCCAGTCTAAATGCCGATGGTGTCATTATCCTATTGCCATTAGATTGTGCAATCAGCATTGGCTTTATTAGAGGTTAAAGCAAAAAACATGTCTATTTCCACCAAGTGAAAATACAGGGGTGGTATCAGTAGAATGTGCTTTAGGTATTGAGGTATAAGTACATATCTTGTGTGACTGATATATTATTCTATATGTGTCTTGTTAGATTGTTAATACTGGTGCACCACAGGCATGCAGCACTATACTGTCGTAGCTGGTGGAGGTGGAGGTGGAGCTCGCTTTCCCTACTTTATATACAGTAGGGTAATTTAGTCTAATGATTCCCAATCCAGGAGTCACAAGATAAGTCTGACAGGTTGTGAGATGATTAATGGGGTAGAAAGAAAGACTGTATATAAAAAGATGGATGATGCATCTCCACTGTTCAAACATGAAGCCAAATTTTTCTGGATACAGGCGCTGCCATCTTGCACTGCTGCTCATTCAGAGCCAGAGTCAGAGTCTGCACAGCAGCGATTGGGCAGTGAAGCCTTGCTACTGAGTTCTCGCCCATACTCCTTTTCGACTTAGCTGCAAGTAGCGCCATTGATCTGATAGCACCCATTGGCACACGCAGCTGTCAATCATGATGCCCCATCCCCTTTTTATATCATCACATATCTACTTTAACCCAAACTCATTATAAAAATGAATACTTGAACATACATTAGCGTGATAGGAATGACCTAATATGAAAGGAGTGCAGCCATCCACCAGGGAGCAATCAGGATGCTTTGGCTTCACTTTTGGGGAGCTGTCATAACATCCATCTTTATTTCACAGTCTATGGGTGAAACTGCTGAAAGTCACAGATGTCTCAAACCTGACAAAAATCCCCAACAATATACTGATTTTTTTCTTAAGGGATCACAACAGTGTGTCTTATTCTAGTAGCTTATCATATATTTTTCCCCCCTTAAGTTTCTTAATTTGAGAACAAGTAACTATGGCTGTCAGATGGTGTAGTGGAGTAAAAAGTACAATATTTGCCCCTGAAACAATGTTAAATTGAAATAGTATTTAGCATAAAATGGAACTACTTGAGTAAAGTATCAGTGCAGTATATGAGTATCTGACCGCTGTTATCAGTATGACATTAAATTCAAAAATGTACTTTGTGATGTACATTGAAAGATCCTCTAGTCCCTCCAGTGCAGTGGATTTATTCTGAGCCTAGTTTACTTTCTCAGTTTATGTCTTCTATATCAAATTACAGTACAATGTCAACCGTAACAATCACACATGGCCCACTGCTGCGTACGCTCAGTGTGAATATGAGGAAGGAGCATCAATATTGCTTAAGACCTTGGCTGCTCTGCAATAGAGCTGAACAACGCTGCAGCTCCTCAGTACCAATGTTATCTCAGGATATGACAAGAGGTTATTATCTTTGACACAGAGGAGACAAGCAGGATTAAAGTAATCTATGGCCCTGTTTAATGTATAGGCACCTGGCGAACCGGCGAGGATCGGATCTGTCTCACTGCTGGAATGTAATTTTGTGCATTTGACAGAAGCTAATTCAATCGCACAGTGCCAAGTAACCGTTTGCTACGTGCAGAAATTCATTGTACTCACTAAGACAGAGGGGAAAAATAAGAGCCGGGTGAAAACAAGGGAAACAAGAAACAAAGACAGACTCGGAGAGATTGAGCAGGTTGGTGAGGAGAATGAGTCTGGCAGGCGGGTGAACACATACGTTACTTCAGCATGCGTGTTCAGGAGCTTATCCTTTGAGCCAGACATGGTGAAAGACTCTGCACCTGTCAGCTCGACTCCATCTAAAAGACACAATGGGGGGAAAGAACACAAAAAGGGAGAATGCTGTGCGTAAATTTGCTCATGTGAAACAGAAACATCAGTGTTATTCTCGTGTGGAATGGTAAATACTAGAATATGATAAACATGTATCAAAACACATTTGGGTAGGAGCGCTTCCTGAACTCACATTGAGTTTGTGAGGTCAGGCTGTTCTCGAACACTGTTACCCATGAAAAGTAATACACCACAATTTGTATATAACCCACGCAGTGAGACAGTAATTAGGTGTAACCCACATAATTAGGAAGGCTGTGATCACGTAACCAATGTGCTAATGGGAGTAAAGAAGGAAGTATATAAAGACTCAAATTCCATGTAAGGAGGGAGGTTGGGCCAGCTGGTGGGTAAAACAACACAGGACTTTCCCCTAGGAGAACCAAATGAACTGGAATGTAATATATGTTTTCCTTGGTGTACACTCCTGAAAAAGACTTGAATTTTTGTTACCTTAGAATTAGCTGTTTATATCAAACAGAAAGCTCCTTGTCTACGGAGATCACCACGGTGCACCACCATTTTTCTACAGTAGCCCAGAAAAGACAAACTCTAGATAGAACCATTTGTGTTTTCGCATCAGCTGCCGTAGATTGCAACTCCTCTATGATGTTGAGACATTTGTTGACAATTCAGCTCATGTTGAAAACCTCCTGAACGTCTGGACCAGAAATAAGGAAAGCACATATAAGCAGGTGCTGGGCTAGCGACCCTCTGTGACGAGCCAAACAGCATAAGAGAAAAAATGATTTGTAACATGAAACTGCTTTATTCAGTGTTGTCACTGGTTTAAATCACCTGGGGTCTCATTTATAAAACAGTGCGTAGGATCCATACTATAAATGTACATACAGACAAAAGCCAAATATAGTACGTGCCAAAAAATATTCAACAATTTCTACAATCAGGCTCCACCTCACCATCTGGGTCTCCAATTTCCTTTCACCAAAATGCTCGTAAGCATGGGTCAAATCTTCTCCCACCAAGTCCGTTTTCATACATCACAACTTTTGCGTGGAAAGTGGGAGCCTCTTTCAGGCCTCATTTTGTGTGTACGCAATGTTTATAAATGAGACCCCTGGTCCATATGTTTTAGAGAGGAGGAGACCTCTGCAGATAATTTGGCTATTGGTAGAAACCTCCTGAACCATGAAAACTAAAGAAATCCTAACCTGGAGAAGAAGTTTCAAATAGTTGCAATCTGCAATCCTCACTGCTACATGCCACTAAATCCCCCGAAATCTTTCACACTGTTCCTTCAAGTTATGTCGTCACCGTCAGACGCCCAACTATTTCTTTTCCTAACCCTAACAAAAGCAACTTTACTTGCCTAAACCTAATCTACGTAACTTTACGTTAGGTATTTAACATCATTCATGGGGCGTTAATTTGTTACATAACATATCCTCCTGAGACCCGAACTTTAGTTTGTTATGCATTTTTAATTTCTCCTAGCTATCTGGGATCAGTAGGACCCTATAAGTATAAAAAAATTAAACACTGTCAATGATAACTAAATCCCAATGTCCTAAAACCAGATGATAATAAAGTCTCAATGTTCTCAAATGAGACGACATTAAAGTCCTAATGTCTTCAAACAGGTACTTCCTAATTAGCAGCGTCTTAGCTTGTTACTGTTGCTAAAATTGGTCAAATTTATTGCCATATCAAAGTACAAACATTATTATTATCATCATAAATAAAAAAGTTTCAACATAAAAATAAAATTTGATAAAATAAAATATGATCAGGCTTTGGACCTTGTCCACTTTCGTGTCAGGATCGGCTGCAGACTGACTTATCTGCCATCTTGTTTTTACATAAATTAGTGTTTTGTTGTTTTACTACCACTAGATGGCGTAAAAAGTGTCCACGATTGAGGACAACAGGTCCAAGTTAAGCAGAATAAAATATAAGGTCAAGTAAACCCAAAATGTGATGTCATCATATAAGGACGCTGGGTCTCAGGGGGATATGAATCGTTGTATGAGGAGAGTTTGTTGAGGTGCTCTTTGAATAAGGATACATGCAGACACAAAAATCATAAAACTCCAAGGCACTGTCTTTTTAACTAATTAAAATGCCTTCATTTTCATATTAGACTTAAAAACAAACTCAGCTATGGTTCGGCATCAAGCCTTCGTAGGGAGTCAAAATGTCCATTCTCGTGTGAATGGTAAATATTCAAACATAATAAATGTATATTTGAGGAGCATGTATCTGCGTGTGGTATAATAAAAGTACATCCCATTGTCTCAACCTGTCCTTAACAAAGTCAGAGTTGAGATTACAATATGATCAAAACAAAACAACACTGTATTGAACGCAATAAAGATGTACATTTTAACAAGAAAAGGGGAGCACAGCCCTGAAGACAAATTCACACCAAGAGAAAACAACAGAGCATCTCTCCCTCACTGTTTCAGCAATACACAGTGTAAAAGGTGTGACGGGGGAGCAAAAGGCAAAAACAGAAAATGGAAAAATTGTAGTTGGTTTTGTAAACAACGAGGAACTTGTGATACATTCGCTGTACATGAGATTGTAAAGTCAGTGGAAATTGGAAATTCAAATGTTCAGGCTATTTCCTCCCACACAGAGTCTGCTCCTTTCAACTCTGCCATTCGAAGGCTATGAAATAACAGATCTTTACTGAACTTGCATTTTATCCTCTGCAATGTTTTCATGCTTAAATATGCAGGTCACGACCTATAGAGAACCCCGAAAGTAGAGTATCAGAGAGGCTGTTTCCCTTTGTTCTAACTGTCAAGCTGACCATCTCTATCACATTTCGTGCAGTTGAAAGGGGTGACTCACCTTTATAAAGTGTGATTTCAGCCAGGGGCTTTGCGTCAGGGGCGATACAGGTGATGGCGTACTTCTTCCCTGCTACCCAAGGTGTTGCCATGTCCATCTCAAAGTACGGCTTGGAAGGAGGAACTGAATGAGAGAAGCCACAGCTCAAGTTTCATATTTATCACATCATTAACCTGATATTCATCCCACTCATTTTTGGTTAGAGGAAGCAGGCGCTATCACAGATGGATATTAGCTTATGCAACGATATGATAATAAGCTCTCGCAACATTTGGGAGTGACTGGAATGTCACGCTGTCAGCTTTTGAGTGATTTACTACAGCGAGGTTTGATGTTCTGTTGAGTTAGAATACAAATTGTGGACAAGAAGAGAATACAGAGATGAAATAGTGATGAAACCGATCCAGTGCTAATCTATCATAGCAAACACCAAACACTTCTCTTCTCAGATCACCCCCAAGCTAAATATGTGCTTTCTGGACTGATCAAAGCAGTCTTCACTTCTCCACTGTTCTATTCCACAATCCTTTTATCTGACCATAAATAGGAATTCCAGAAAAAAAAACATAGCTTTTAACACAAGGGACCGGAAATTGCTTGGCAGTAAATTGAGAAATCTGTCACCAACTAACCATCAAAGAGATTTCTGCAGATCTGTGAGCCACTCTTTACCAGGACTATCAGCTCAATCATGCACACGCTACAGACACCTGATTGTCTATTGTGCCAGCTTTTAGTGAATGGGTGAGCCTGTAGAATTACCAACTACAGTTACTGCTAAGGTTGCTTTTCTTTCATCAGAGATCAAGTGCAAAGGCTGCCTGAGTTCAGAGACAGAGCACAGAGTTGTAAAGTACAGGAAGGATACATGTGTGTTAGAGAGACATGAAAGACTCTGGCAAAGGAGTAAAGAGATATGGCAAGAATGAAAAGTGAGAGTGAGACAAGTGGCAGAGGAGAGCAGGGGCAGGAGGAAAGCTGCTGCTGAATTCTGAGATAAACCCACTGCTAATGTGCGAGTAAACAGCTGGACCACGAGCAACCAAACTAGACAACCATTCACCTCCTCTCCATCTCTTTGGCACATACAATCAATTCCCCACCACTAGGAGGAGCTGTTGCTGTGTGCAGAGTCTCCCATTGGCTCCAGTCTGCTATTGAGACAGATGAGATGTGGCTGCAGCTTCAAACTGATTTAAAAGAAGCAATTGAATCTGTGTGGACTGTGATGGGTTACCCAGAGCACTGCAGAGGCGCGCGCTGCAATAATGAGATGCATTTGTTTGTTTTTTCCCCCCTCTTCCCTGAGAAGATGACTGGGCCATGCATCTATTGACAGCCCCTGCACTCTCAATCTACTCAGGCCTGCACGATTCAACATAGGCGCATCACTTGTTGTGCTCGAGGAGCGTCTGGCAGCCTAACAAATCCTAAAATAAGAATAATGATATGTTCGCAAATGAGGCAGGCAGGTATCTAATTTTTTCCTCGCTCGCTCTTGCTGGCCCCAGTCCTCTTATCTCTCATTCACTCCATCATCCCTCTCTAGCAGCCTGAGCCCACCCTCCACTCCCCCCCCCTCCCCACGCTATCCTTCTTGACCACTGCAGTTAAACTGCAGAAGTGCGGGGGAAGGTGTGTTCCAGCTTGCACTGGGAATGAAAGCCTGCCATCCATCACATCTGCAAACCACGTGACCCAATCAGCCCATTCAGGATGAACATTTGTACAAATGTAATAGCACATGTGGACAACAACAAAACACTCTATTCAATTTACTAGACATGCACTCAGAGCAAAGAACAGACAGCAAACAAGCTGTTCTCTTAATTAACTCTTTCGGCCCCTTCTTTGTCTACTGTCGGCTTTGTTATTTTCCCTCCCTCTCTCGCTGTGTTTTCCAGCCCTATCTCTCTTATTAAGGTACATATATGAAAACAATAATAGATAGGCATGCAAAGACTTGCTCCTGCCATTCAGACGAGAAACAGTGAGCCGCAAAATTCGATTCATTAGACAAATACAGACGGATGGATGGATAAAGCAGATAAGAAGCAGATTAGCAGACACACATCAATATGCATATCCACCTATCTTTCCCTCTCATTCACATACAGATGCGCACACTCTCTTTCCTCCTTTGCACACAAACACACAAAGATAAACTCAAGTCTACAGTGCATGTGGATTTGCATGCACAAACACACTGACACAGGCGAGCGAGTGTGCAGACAAGCTACATTCATCTCACTTCAATCTAAAAACAGGCGCCAGTGTGTGCACAGTCTAACATGTGATTCCAAGCTGATTCTCTAGAAAATATTGGAGAAGGCCCAGAGGATAAAAGAGTCTCTAAAAAGCTTATTATGCTGAATTAAGAAAATAATGGAGACCAGAAGATCAGACTTCTCAATACCACACAGACACAACTCATCGCTTTTCATCTCTGGAAGACAAAGATTGTCGAAAGCCACACATCTGAGCACATATACATGCACCAGGACATATTTTTATACTCGTATGTGCATAAAAACGCACACATTCACTCACACACACACACACACACACACACACACACATTGGAGGTCTCAGGTGTGTGATCTCTGGCAATGAAAGCCTCTAAAGCAGTGCTCTTTTTTCAGCTCTCCCTTCCTCTCTGTCTCCCCCTTCCCTTCTGCTTAGTCGTAGGGGAGAAGTGGAGCAGCAGCCCCATCTCCCCTCACCCACCCCACCACTCTTTCCTGACCCACTACTGCTGTCTCTATTATTTTTGTTTTGGATCCATTACATAACAGTTAAATCTGTCCACCTCCATGACAAGTCACGGAAAATATTTCACACATGTGTAAGCATTGAAAATCCTCCTTATTGATAGATTTGAAAAGAGTTAAAAACAAAGGAGGGGAACAGCACATTTTGAGGTGTCCCTTTAGTGTCTCATTATTTAGCAGACTTTCCTTTGCTAATTGTAAAGACCTCAACACTCTAACATCAGTCTGGCACTGTAATATGCACACCGTCACACCAGTGTATAACACTCTGTCCTCTGATGGGGTTATATCTTGGGCAACTGTCAGAACTTTTCGTGAACGAAGATGAATAAAGTCACCATGTTCTGCGTTGCTTGTGCCCCCATTTATAAGTTGTTCCATTATTCATAACAGGGAATCATAAAATGAAGGCTCATTATATAGTCTTCAAGTGCTAAACTCATTAGCTACCGCAAAACCTCACCATAGCCCTGGTTCCTAAAATGTCCTCTAACCTCCAACCAACACTGATAATAAGCTTACACACATGGGCACACTCACACTCTCTCTCTCTCTCTCTCTCTCTCTCTCTCACACACACACACACACACACACACACACACACATATCTCTGTAAGACCCAACTATGGCAACTGAATGAGTAACAGAGTCTAAAACCAGAACACATCAAATAACTGTTTTGAACATTTGCAGGAGGCATCTGTACAGGCATGCAATGCGGTGAGGGAGAGAGTTGTTCATTAATAGGATTAAATGCTAAGGCTAATGGTATAAACCGAGACACAGGATGTGTCAGGTATGTGACGGGCACAGTGCGGGGTAAGTTTTTAGAAGAGGAGGGGGTTTCAGCGGAGGGGGTAGAGGTTGTTATTGTCATGGATTACTCACTGCCACTTGATCTGCCTATTGCAGTAATCCCCTATCTAAGCTCCGCAGGAAGGCAAAAACACACAGGAGTTATGTTGCACCAATGGAAATGTCTTGAAAACATCTCTTTGTAAGCTCACGGATGGGGCTTATTGACATTTTTACCTCCGTCCTCGCTATTCACTGCCTGTGGTGATCCATCTTGAATTAGCCAGTCATGATAGCACTCCCTCTGACCCAAGAATCCAATTATACGACCAGCAATCTCTGTTTTGTTTTCACATTCCTCCCCTCTCCCCCACTGTATCTCCTCATAAAGAGTTTATAGTGTTTTGATTTGATGCAGGGCTTGATGGGATATGGCCATGGTTGACTGGCCAGGGGTGTGGGGCCTTGGGAGCTGTAGTTCGGTGATGGAGAAGTCCGTGGGGAACTCATCAGAGACAGTGCTCTTCAAAAGGATACACGGTTTCCAGTCCCACTTCAGCAGTAACAGGAGATTGAATTCATCAGCTCATTATCAAGCCCCAGATTAGTCACGTATTTTGAATCAGTTGAGTTGGTGGGGTGGAACAAATGACCCTTTAGGACCAAGGCTGCAGAGCGCTTTAAAAGTCAGTCGCTTCCCTCTTTGCCCTTTGCAATAGTGCAGCTGCAACTGTCCATCTTACACAGTCAACAGCTGGTAAGTGTTCCCAAGACGATGAACAGAAACACCAGCTGAGATTCAGATCTAAGCATGGCAGGCACACCGGGCAGCAGTAGGTTTAAGTCATGCTAAAATACGACTACCAGTGATCCCTGATGCAACACGAACATAATTCCCACACAATTTGACCTTTTCAACAAAGCCAGAGGCAGTCGTGTTGACTTTGTGCATGTGGGTGCACGTGCAATAGGCATCTCGGAGGTAATAAATGTGGGAGTCAGGCCTGCTGTGCCTGCAGGTGTAGGCCTGCTGTAGGACCTAAGGCGGCCGCAGTGCAGAACAGAACGTTGCCATTCAAAGGAGACGTCTGCGGTCTATGTCTCCTCCTACCCCACACCACCCGCCATCCCTCCCACCGGCCCATTGATGTCAGAAAAACCTGCTTTCTTCCCAGAGGAGAGTGAGGCTGCTAGAATCGCCACGGAAACCCCCCCCCCCCCCCCCCCCCCCACCTCTCCATGGTCACCAAAGAGAAAGCCGGAAAGCGAGGGAGAGAGGGAGAAATTGTGCAGAATGGGGAGGGGGATGTAAGTAAATGAACTGCACCGGGAGAAGAAAGGTTCTTTTAGAGTCCTTTCCTTGCCACATATGGGCTTGCTCCCACAAGCAAGAGGGAAAGGGAGAGAGAGATACCGGTTGTTATAGAGTGACAACAGGTGGTCTAATGTAGTTGCACAATTACATCTATTCCAGTCCGTGTCTGAGTAGGAACTTTTCAATCACTTCTGTTATAATTTATTCCTGTGCAAGGGAGAGACATGGATCGCCCCGAGGCTTGCCAGGGAATCCAGGCTGTTCTGATACTTTCTTTGTGTAGCTGCTGGTTAAAGTCATAGACCTACTGGAACATGTGGGGATGGCATAGTGCTTGTTAAAGAAATAAATACTATCAGAAAAGTTAAAGAAATCGTGACTGTCTTCATGGTGCACACATGCTTTAAACATGATTTGTGCATGAAGGCAACCGCTGCGTTCTACTGTACCAAGGACGCTTTAAATGTAGTCTCTACATTCAAGTGTGCGCTCCCTCAGATACCTTATCTTAAGCAAATTAGAGCTCTTTATCAATAGAAATGAATATTTAACAGCTCTTTATATGCTGATTACCGGTCAGGAGGTTGTGTATGTTGCTGGAGTACTGAGGATGCTCATTGTGCCTTATTACATACATCATTTTGTTACTCGGGAAAATACATGTTTATAAGCCCCCACATCCCCTCTGTACACAATCTCCACGGTTGTGCTCACTTAGCATGTTGACCCAGACTGTCCTGGAAATTATTGCTCCACTGCTCTCAGACCGGCCCGCTTGACATTCATAGGAGGCGTCATCTTCCAGTTGGGCATTTGCAATCTGTAGATGATGCTGTCCTGGGAAAGAGAGGGAGAGATTAGTTATTTTTGTGACACACTGGGCTTCATGCAGAAACATTCTGTTAAATTTCTCTTATATTTACCATTTACTTAATTTTCTGTGAAGAGACAAAATAAGAGACGTCAGCCTCAGATGCACCAAATGTTCTTATCCATCCAAATCTGCTCTTACCCAGGTGTGCTCAGTGATGAATCCCACTTGATCATAAGTAACCTATTAGCATATAGGCTAAACACTGCATCAGGGCAGGTGTTGTGCCGTGTACAAAGATCTGGCGCACGCCCAAGAATTGGAGAGATGCCACCAAAAAAAAGTTTAAGAACAGTAGTGAGATCAACACTCAAATCTAAACATAAAGATATGATTTTTCAGATTGTCGGTTCTGGCATTAAAGGAAAATCTAAAACTCAGCAAAGGCAAATTTTTGTGATACTGCAAATGCCACATCAGCAGCAGTGGTAGAGGAATTACCAGGTCCTTTACCTCAGTAAAAGTACTAATAACACAAAACACTCTGTTACTAGAAAGAGAAGAAGATACTTTATTAACCCTGAGGGGAAGTTCAGTGTTTTCACTCTGTTGTCATAGACACACAGGCCTGAAATACACACACATGCACAAACAAGACCTATACATGCATTAAATGGAGAGATGTCAGAGTGAGGGGGCTGTCATGGACAGGCGCCCCAGGCAGTTGGGGGTTCAGTGCCTTGCTCGGAGGCACCTCAGCATTGCGCAGGAGGCGAACTGTCACCTCTCTAGCTACCAGTCCATGCTCCATACGTGGTCGGTATGTACACTTGACCCGGTGATCCTCTGGTTCCCAGACCGAGTCCCTACAGACTGAGCTGCTGCTGGATAACTAGTGAAAGCCCTTCATTGAAAATGATTCTTAACTCAAAGTATGTAAGTACAATCTGGAAAACATATTAAAATATTAAAAGTAAAACTATCTATGCAGAAAAATGTAAGTCAATTAAATGAATCAGAAAAATTTAAATAGTTATAGGAAAACAGCAAGTCCTTACATTTAAGAAGCTAGAACCATGAAATGTTAATGCACGACAAATGACTTAAATGATCATCAAAATAGTTAAGATGAATTTTTCTAATAAACTGACTAATAATTTTAGCTGCTCTTGTTCATTTTCATATGGTTTATGTGCAAAAATCCTAATTTGTAAAGTAACTAGTGACTAAAGCTATCAGATAATTGTAGTAGAGTAAAGTGTACAATATTTCCTTTTAAGCGTAGTTAAGTAGAAGTAGAAAGCTTTATGAGATTAAAATACTGAAGTTACGTAAAAGTACCTCAAATTTGTACTTAAGAACGGTAACTGACCCTTCGCTAAGTCCTGCCCGGTCGGACAACAACACAGCTGTGCTCCATTGACTCTAGGCTGGTTTTGTGGATTTGGAGCTAAATGTCGTGCCTGGGACACGTCGTGTATTAATGACACTTATTACCTGGAGTGGTTGGAAAAAGATATATGTTTCTTCTCTGTTGCAAAACTAAAATCAGACCCTGAAAAGTGTAGGGTTAGCTAGCTAGCTACTGAAGATATAACCTGCTGAATGTATACACATGCTGCTTTTGCTTTTTAATGATTATAACAATGAAAAAAAGACCGACCCTGCTGTACAGGAACCAGTGAAGGGAAGCAGGGAAACTTTGCTGATATTCAACCAGCTGCCTGTCTGGCAGCAGAGGTCTGGGTGCTGGCAGCAGCACGGGGGGAAGCCAAACACCGTTCATCTGCACACACTGTGATGCCACACAGCTGGTTCAATATCGGTGAAGTTTCCCTTTATATTCATTGTCTTGTGTGGCGATCAGCAGTGATGTGGTGGTTCACTTTTACACTGTGATCTGTAGCCTATAGTTCGGCTTTAGCTTCGAACTATCTTTGTCTTTTTAACCTGTTGTTGCTGCTGAATCAGTTTGACATCCTGGATATATCCTTCAAACACAGACTGTAGACCCCTCTGTCTGCTTCTCTCTGGAATCACTGTTTCATTTGTCCAAAAATACGATAATATTTCTTCAGGGAGTGTAGTTAGCGACAGTGTGGGCTTCATGCTTACTCTGACAGCTTGTCGGACCATCACAAAGGGGCGGGGCTTAGTGACAGGTCAATTAAGTGAATGTTACATTTCCCGACTGGTCAGCAGAGAGACACAAAAACTGAAACAGTAATTGGAATCAGTGGACCAAATAAAAAGTAAAAGTATTTCTTTAGCCCACAAATTTAATAATTTAATCATTATAATTACTGTAAAACATAATAATCTTAATTTGATGTATTTTTTTTATGTTTCTCCAATTTAAAGCTCATGTTTCCATGCACTGGACAAACAGTTTGTGGACTGTGAATGCAAGATGTTTTTTTTCTTATCTTGGTAACAATGCTCTTGACCACTTGTAAAGATGTTCTCTTACCTAAGAGGAAAGGTAAGAACATTGGTGAATCTGAGAAGTCAGTGGGTACTAACAAAACAATAACAAATCCCAGATATGAACAAAAATAAGAGAAAATTTGTTTGTATATTGCTTCTTGAATGAGGCCCATTATGTTGCGATAAGAATGTCCATACATCTGTCCATCCATCCGTTATCTTCCACTTACCCGGGGCCCAGTTGCAGGAGCAGCCCGCTAAGAAAGGCATTCCAGACTTCCCTCTCCCCAGCAGTATTTCCCAGCTCCTCCTGCAGACCCCGAGGCGTTCCCAGGCCAGATGATATATATAATCCCTCCAGCGCGTTCTGGGTCTACCCCGGGGCCTCCTACCAGTTGGACGTGCCTGGAAAACCTCTATCAGGAGGTGCCCAGGAGGCACCCTGATCAGATGCCCAAACCACCTCAGCTGGCCCCTTTCAGCATGAAGGAGGATGGATAAGATAAGGATGTCTTAATAATCACAAAGAATAAAAGCTCATTTGGTTTTCTTGTTCACTCTCCACTGAATATAACACTCGCTGTTCAGAGTTGTTGCATGTATATCGATAAGTATCTCCTGCAGGCCCAATTTCTTCTGTGTTGATTTCAGAGTGTCTGAATTATAGGCAATTTTCAACTTGGGAAATGGGAAAATTAACAATAAAAGCAATTTGTACAATGACAGTCTGGCATTTCAATTCAATACAGTAATATGCTCCACTACTGATGTCTGGGTATTTGATTTGATTATAAATAGACTATTTTTGTATTTCTGTAAAATGGAAACATCTCACTTGCTGAGAACCTCCTGCTGCAGGCGTTTTCATTGACATGCAAGTGGTTGTCTAAACTCATAGCAGAGGCATTTTGTTTCAGAATGACTTTCCAGCATGGTAAATGAAATCCAATCCCAGATTCACAACGCCGACCGAATAAACTGTCTATTAATTGATGCCAGGCAGAGTCCTTCTCTCTGTATCTCTCTTCTGATAGTCTGGCATGCCAACGGGGCTTGATTTGTTTGATGCATTGCCATAACCTGTGGGGATTAGATGATGTTCAGCGTTGGTTTTCCAGCTCCTGATTCTCTGGCTCACAGCCTACTAACGTGCAAAATAGTATCTTGGTCTGACAACCACCCAGGCCTAAAAATGCATGTGTCAAGTAAGCTGGCAAGATAATTAACACCAACCAGAAGCAATTTTCACATCTAACTTATCATTGAGTGCAGAGAGAGAGAGACATTGAAGTTATTAATCATATTCCTCTTTCCTGGAATTACTCACAAATAGTGCAATCAAGTTGCAGAGAGTGTGTATTTATGGTAGGGGAGATGGTGGTTGGCTGCTATGCATTTTGCTTATTTGTCCACTACTCTGTATTTATTTCAGCTAGGGCCTTCAAAATTTGTGGATACAGTACATCTACATAGCCATTAGGTCATCATTGGTGTATATTCTCCCCTACGCAGAATATCTGCATTTGTGTAAAAGCCCTGAAGCTTGAAACCATAGACTGTGTAAAAATAAAGTGGCCACCATGACGTCACCCACTGGTTTATGGATTCCTGTTTTAAAGCCTCGACATTTTGGCCATTGCCATCCTGGATTGTTGGATCCAGGAGTGACCATATTTGATAAGATAATACTTTATTATCCATTCTCACTTCCACCAGCGCTGAGCAATCAACCGAAGGGTATTAAAACAAATAAAAACACATAAAAGACATCTGTGAGTTCACCCTCCAGCAGTTATCAAAAAGACAATATACAGTAAGCAACCATAGGCCCCTCTGACAAACACTGTTATGTGTGAAAAATAGATCCACATTATATCCGTCCTACATTCCATACCCACTTACAGCATGTGTGTGCCGCATGATCCAAGTTGTGCTGTTGATTGCAAGTCTATGTGTGAGTCTGACTGTGTGTGACTGTGTGTGTGTTTGGGGGGGATCACTTCCTTAGGTTTATACTTTCCCTTTAATTGGTTGAGCAGTGTTATATAGTGAGGGACGAAGAGTCCTTGTACTGATCCTTTTTGCAGCCAGCCACCCTAAAGCGCCTCCAAGAGGGCAGGAGCTGCTACTCCCCATGTCAGACATGAGAAGGGTCCAGGGTGATTTTATCATCCAGTCTGAGGGTACGGTTAGTGCAGTTGTTTTGAGAGATGTTTTCTACGGTGTGACCCATCACCTTGGAGCAGATCCCCAGGAGCCCTAGAATCCTGGTTTTCACTTGAACTGAGAGGCCACTGAACCAAACTGAGCCTCCGGACTGCAGCATACTTTGTATGGTGGAGCAGAAGATCAGACTGAGGATTTCCTTACTGGCTCCTTGAAAAGTAAATCCTCTGTTGAACCTTGCTGCAGATGAGGTCCACATGGTAAGTAAGAACAATGCACTGTCTACGTGCACCTCCAGGTATCTGAATGATGATGTCTGCTTTATGGGTTGATTGTGAATTATTACTGGAGCAATATAGGTATCATGTGGCTCCAAAGATGATCTCCTCTGTTTTGAGTGTGTTGAGTGTGAGAGCATTATGGTCACACCTCTGAACCATTTTGTTGACACTGTTCAGGCAAAGGTCTGACCCTTGCCATCAAAATTACAGCTCATGTGCTGGTTTTTAAAAATGTGAAAATCCATTGAAATAGGCAACAGACTGCCAGTAGACTTGAGCTACAGTGCAGTAGACGAGTATGCACTATCCTTTCAGTTTTTCTTTTTTGTAGTGATATCTCATGTTCGATGTCATTGACAGGCCAATAAACAGGTTAATAAACAGCAGAAAGCAGCATGGAGGCCAGTAAAACACCATTACAGTGGCTACATCTTTTTATACAGTATCTCTTACTTATTACATCTCTCTCTCAAACTCGGCGCTGAATAGTGCTTGAATGGGGACAGAATTTATTCTGTGGTGGCCTGTCATTGCATTGCACCGGCAAAGGGGCTAAAATCTGTGTGTTCATTCGGGCGGTGGTACTTGGTACTTCCATTACTTTTGACTATAGAGTAATTTTTCTTGGGAGTAAAGGTCAATTGTAACCTTTCACATTAAATACAAAAGCCAGATGTAAGTGGGGTTTTTTTGTCCAGTGGGAAAGGGGCTATAGACTGTGGTGATGGGCAGCCTGTCACTAAAAGCAATCACACCCTTAATTATACATACCAGGTGAATAGTATAAAAATTCACCCCCGTACAGTTGTCATGAATGCTGAAAATAGCTATAGAAACCAAAACCATTTTCTGCACCAGGGGGTAAACATGTTTATTTCTGCTGTAAAGTCGGGCGTTGTAACATGGGGGTCTATGGGGATTGAGTTGCTTCTAGAGGCGGCCTCAAGTGCCCATTAGAGGAACTGCAGTTTTTGGCACTTGCACATCGGCTTCAATTTCCAACCTCAGAGGACGCCACTTGCTTAAAACACATTATTACATAACTGGGAAAGGTCACTCAAAACGGAGAAGGAAAGAGAAGGAGAAAACTAACCAGTGTCAATAAATGATCTTGATTCTGACAAAGCTTTTAAATCATTCAGTCAGCCGACTATAAACAATATTTTTTTAATTCTTTTTTGTCTGTTTGTAATTTGAAAATCAGGCAGTATGCTGCAGAAAATATGCCATAATTTTCACAGAACCCTTCATCCTTTCAGAAATCTTATATATCTTCAGGTGTTTTGTGCTACTGCTGTATGTGGCAGGTGTCTATGCAGTGTTAATGTCTGACAGGTGTGAACTAACTGAAGGGTCTTAATCACATCTGTTTCCTGAGCTGTTCAGTATGACTTTCTGTGGGAATAAAGAATCATTTTGCTGGTTTACATGTCTATAATATTCTTTAAACTTACAAAAAAAAACTTTCTTTGCAAAGACATTCTGGTGTTACCAACATGTCACAAACTGTTAACAGACTTTAAGTTTAGCAATTTATAAATACTGGATGTTAGTTTGTTGATTAGTAAAGAAACATATAAAACACTGGCAGTATATTTGATGTCATGTAAAAAGAGTCTTTGTAATTGTATTTTGCCCAACTGACTGGCTGCTTGCCATGTACTATAATCAAATTACACCTTGTTGACCAATCATTGAAAATTAATCAAGAAAAACTCCCTTAATGCTTTGGTGCCTTGAACAAGCTGTTCTATCTGTTCTTCTGTGTGTTTGTCTTTACAGCGCACATTGTTGCGCACAGATGCATGAAATCCCAGATTTGGGCTCTTGTTCATACACATTTACATTATTGCTTCTGCTTGGGAAAACTAAGGGTGCTACATCTACTGTAAATATATGTTGAAATCAGCGCTGGCCTCTCCTCTTTTCGTGAACGTGTGATTTCAGGCTTTTTTAAGCATCAATGAACATCACTGATGGTGACAATCAGTGAAAACTGGTGGAGTATCAAGTGCAGTCAAGTGCCATCTTAAATGATTTCGCTCTTTGGGTGCAGTGTAAAGTGATTGCATACATCAGTCTGCAGTTTCTTTTCCTCGTAAAGTGTACCTGCGCTGATGGGTAGTTTATTCATGAGTGTTTGACAGCTTGTGTGTGTTTGTGGTCCTTCTGTTCATGTGTATACATTCTTATTTTGTCCCTGTTGAAGTAAAAAGAGGCAGGAGGGGTTTTTTCTACCCTTTCTGCACCCGCTGTAATGCTTACCGTAATTTGCTCACTGAACACAAGTCAACAAACAAACAACCTCTTAGTTTATTTATATGTTTGTTTTTATATAAACTCTAGGTTTTAATAAGCATGGATGATGTACGTATGGCCGTCTATGCAGTGTTTATGTGTCGCTGCCGGTCTCCCACTCTGTGCAACAGCGAAGTGCGGCTTGTCTAGTTGCGGGCTGATCAGGAACAGATGCTCTTCTCTTACTCGGGATTGCCTTCTAATTGGCTATTACTTTTTATAGACTGTGTTGCAGATTCTGCATCGCACTTTATTCCCTGCCACATTTCACTGATTTGCTGACACTCTGCTGCTTTAATTTTTTTTTTTTTTTTGTCTTAACATGTGAGTGACAGTGAGGGGGATGTGTGAGAAGCTGTTGACAATCACATCACCTCCTCAGCCCCAGATGCTCCCTGTATAGAGAGCCAGTGAGCCATAAGGTTCCCGTAATGTCTGTGTTGCTTTATTACAGCACTTCGAAGCCATAGCAACAACATCAATGCATTTACTTTTAGAGTAGCTAACATTGTGCTGCGCTGCTTCCTGAACTATATGTCACAAGAACATAAAGAAGTATGAAGGATGAGTCTGATACTGACAGCATATTATTGTGTTGCTTTCTCTGGCACATCTTTAAGCTCCCTCTTCACATTTGACACCATGTTCTTGCCCACACAGCAGCTTAGCTTTACCTTGACCAGTGTTTTTAATAACACTCGACTTGACTGGATCATCTGAGAGTTTTTATTCTTTGCCAAACTCATAAACCGCTGGCATTCTTCAACCGTATGCAATTTATGATGACTAATTCTGGCATCTTGTTAGTGGTGCTTTTATCATCTAAGTTTGTTTATTTAGTTTGAATAGGTCCATCAAAGCCCAATAGGCCATAGACCTTATTCCGTGAGTATCCTCGTTTACCTCTCTGGGGGATTCCAATCATGCTGTAGCGTGGAAAGCCTGGCAGGCTTCTCTGTGGTCCCAGGAGGAGGCCATCTTTCACCCACTGCACAGTCCCTGAGGCCCGCAGCACCTCACACCTCAACACAGCTGTGGCTCCTCTCTGCACAGTGAGGTTCTTGGGCTCAGACCTGAAGGCCTGCTGGGCCTGCGTGCCTGGGGACATAAAAGGAGGAGGAGGAAAGGAGTTGGAGTGGAATGGTTGAGCAGGGCAGGGGTGTGATGGGATTTAATGTATTGAGGTGGAGAAGAACAAGGGCTGAGTATGTGTGAGGAGTGTTACAGAGGAAGTAAAAAGGAATAGATGGAGCATGGCATAAACATACACCACAGGGATGCAGTCTTGTGGTCTTTTGTCTGAAAAGGCACCCCATTGTGTCTGGCCACATTATTCATCCTGGCATATGTTTTATTGATGGGAAACTGCAGTGATACGGCCCTGAAAATGAGTCAATAAAGTAATTACTGTGAATTAAATCCCCCCTCAGCCATGCAGATAGGGTATTGGGCGGAGGGAAAAAGCATGGGGTATCAGAGACCTCGTTCACCTGCGGTTTTTCTTCAATGTCGATGTCCCACCAGCTAATTCCTCCTGGGAAGAGTAATGATTATCACTTTAATCCCCCTTGTTTGTCATAGGTGGGGTTGGCCATCCTTCAGCCAGGCTCTTAGGTGACATTCTGTGGTGCAGTGCACTTGAGTCAGGAAGGTAACCTTAAAACAGGCCACCCATGAGCCTCTAACACTGGGGCTAGGATTATATGATTATTATACATAAGGATTTATGAATAAATTCAGTTCAAGGAGCCAAACGCAAACTCCAATTAATGCCTAATATCTAAGCATGACTCTCGTTTAAACAATGCCCCACAGAGAAGCGAGCCTGATTCTGCTAGGCTGTTTGAATCTTGACCTTCATTGAAGCAATGACCAAGTTGTTTGTGAAGTGCATGCTCTGTTGCGTCTGACAACATGAGTGAGAGGCAGAGCTCTCAGATCAAGGCTGAACCAGTCACCTCACGTCAAATATGAAGGGCAAGATTGGCCATTACAGAGGATGCATACAAACAACCAAACACAAGAGCACATTTGCATACAGTTTACATAAATGAATACTCAACAGCGATCTACAGTGGCTTCTGAAATAGTTATACTGTATTATTCTGAGATGTAGAAATACCAAATACCATTACTATACATAGTGATAAGCCTATTCATGTGTTAATGTAAGTGCATGTAACTTTTAAATTAAGTAATAGCACAAACTATAATAAGATACTTTCAGGAGCAATAGATCGAACTTTTGCTCAGTTTATTATAACGAGGGGTTTTGACACTAAAGCTTTAGCCCACAGTGCTTAAGAGTGTAAGACAGTAAATTGGGAAATAATGTTGTCGGACATGTTCTGTATAACAATGACCTGCTGGTGCTGGAGTTAAAAAGGCAGAGAAAAAGAGTGTGAGGACAAGTGTTGTTGCTGTTGCTAGCCTGTTGATGTACAAAGAGAGCTGGATACAGGAAAAGCACGGCACTTTGAAGGCAATTTGACATAGTAGCCAAACCATGGAATTACATCTTGAAGGTCATTCATGAGAACCAGCCCCGAGACTGCGGCTAGGAAGTGGGATTTAAGGAAACACTAACGTGCTTGTTGGGCCTGTGGATAGGGAAGATCTGGATAATCTTATAACTAACAGTCAAACTTTTTGGGCTACATGCACCACTGAGCGATTTTGATAGGAATAAACAGGGGCCCCACCTCCAAGGCTATATCCAGTGCTCTTTATACATCCAACATAACATACAACCGTTTGTATAAAATATTGCAAAAATAGGCATACAATGGTACATATGACATCTTACTAATTAGCACCCAATGATTGGCGTCATCATGTTACGTAATTAACAATTTACAACACAACAAGTTACGTACTTTATGTAGTTACATAGGTGAGGTTTGGGGAAAGAATCAATGTCTGGGCCTTGTCATGTAACTTACTCAACGTAAAGTTATGTACATTACATAAAGTTACATACATTATGTAGAGTTACGTACTTTATGTAAAGTTGCATAGGTTAGGTTTAGGAAAGTAAATTAGCATAGGTTAGGTTTAGGAAAAGAAACATGTTTGAGCATCATCCTGTAACTTACTCAACATGAAGTTAAGTTAACGTAAAGTTATGTACATTACGTAAAGCTGTGTACCTTATGTAAAGTTGCGTAGGTTAGGTTTGGGAAAGGAACATGGTGACGTAGGCGTATGTAAAATTCCCCGACTACCGGTATGTGGGTTTCTACGAATAACTAGCTTATGATTACATGGGTTATACAGTAGTGGAAAAAAGTTTTTGGACACCCTTAAAATTTTACACAATCTCAAATATTATCATGAAATATCTGTGGAAAAATCTTTTTTGTGTTTCAAAAGGTGTGGCTGCATTAGACAGATACAAACAAATACAAATTATATTTTTTTGTTTATTGTTTACAAGAAAAACTAACAAAACTAAATTCTTGACAGTTTCAATATGTCAGTCCTCAACATTGTCGGTATCAAAGTCAACAAATAACAGAGAATGTGTTCAAAACTGAACAAAAAATAAATAAACCATCACATCATCAAATTAATATTTAGTAGTCCTGCCATTGGCACGTAGTAGAGCTCTAATCCTGGCTGGCATGTTCCCCACGAGCCTTTCACACTGTTGAGGGGTAATCTTGTCCCATTCTTCTTGAATTACTGCTTTTAATTCTTCTAAATTCTTTGGTTTATGCTTTGAAACAGACCTTTTGATAATCCACCACAGATTTTCAATGGGGCTCATGTCCGGGGATTGAGCTGGTCACTCTAAGACCTGGATACTGTGCTCCTGCAGCCAAGTTCTACTGGCCTTGGATGTGTGGCAAGGGGCATTATCTTGTTGAAACATCCAGTTTTTACCTCGACGGAACAGTGCACGCGCAGAAGGGAGCATGTGGGTTTTGAGAATGGTACAATACTTGGTAGAGTTCAATGTGCCATCACAGACAGTGAGATGACCAACACCAGCAGCACTCATGCATCCCCAAACCATGATACTGCCTCCACCATGATTGACAGTAGGTACTGTACATGCTGGAGATAATGCTTCGCCTGGCCTTCTGCACTTCTACATTAGTAGGAGGAAGATGCTGAAACTGGACTCATCTGACCACAAAATCTTCTTCCAATACCTGGCTGTCCACTTCTTGTGTGCCTGGGCCCAGCGACGCCAGGCTAACCTCTGTCTCTCATTGATCAGGGGCTTCTTGATAGCCTTGTAGGACCTTAAGCCATGATCTAAAAGTCGGCCACGTACAGTGCAGGTGGAACACTGGACACCAGTTTGGTTTGACCACTGCTGCTGAAGCTCCTGTGATGTCATTCGGCGGTTTTGCCTGCACATGCGGATCAGGATACGGTCATTTCTTGCTGAAGAAAACCTTGGACGCCCAGATCTTGGTTTGTCTTCCAAGCTGTTGGTTCGTCTGTATTTCTGCAGAGTGTATCCAACTGCTGAAGGACTGCATCTGCACTTCCTGGCTATCTGGCGGCAGCTGTACCCTTCCTGGCTGAGAATCTTTATCTTCAGTTTGTGTGTCTGAAGAACTTTCAAATGTGCTGGCTTTACGTAGACACGAAGCTTGGCAACAAAAATTGTGTCTTTTAATAAAAAGAACGACCTTCATCACTGGTACCAAAATGACCCAATACTCAAGATTTCTTATGTATTTTTATGGAACCAATCAATTTTAAGTTTTTAATGGCGTTTTTTGGGATTCATTTAGTATTTTGGCTGTGACTGTACTAATAGAAATTGCACTTGAAGACCTAAGAGTGATTCTTAATGCAATATTTCACAAATGCATGGGGTGTCCAAAAACTTTTTTCCACCACTGTATGTGCCTTCTAGCGCATTACTTTTCGTAGATATATGTACGAACAGTGCATGAGACTGGCCTGATCCATGTGCTAGCCTGACAAGTATGTCTATGCTACATTAGGTTCCATGAAAGCTTATCTTTGACTCCCGTGGTATTCGGTATAACAGAAAAGGAGTGAATCAAGAGCTAAAGAACATTATCATCTTTACCTGAAGTATTACAGTGAACTGGTTTCAATGTTAAAGTAAGTTAGCTCATGGTAGCTAGTGTTAGCTAATGTTTGCAAACTTAGGTCATTGCTGTGCAGCTGGTATTTTTGAGTTAGTTTCTGACTTCATGACTCTTCTCTGCTTGTGCTACTGTTTCACTACCTTTAAGCATGCCTTCTCACAAATGTAAATCAAGTTAATACCTCACCATGTTTGTTGTGTCCTGCTTGTGGTCCCACTCCACCACTTTCTTCTCTCTCAGTTAGGTTGCCTAATGATGATGTCTGTGTCTTTAAACCAACTGAGTCAGATGAAATTAAGGGGGATTTAAATGTTCCATTATCATCAATGGCCATTATCCTGCATTTTGTGACCACAGTGTTGAGCTAAAGTGAGTATTAATTATTATTATTTTTTGGGCCTGTAAAGGGGAATTTCAGGGGCAGGTGGTAAGTCACTGTGAGTTTGTCACTACGAGCGTTCCCTTTCACATTACAAGAATTGAATCCATTGTTGATACAGGAACATTATTAACTACAAACAGACCTATCTGAATGAACTGACTTATACACATTTGTACAGGTAGACTATTTTAGTGTTCCAGTAAGCCACGCTAGTAAATAAGCATGCAGAGTGCTGGAGCTGCAGCACTAAACCGAATGCAGCCATCATTAATTAATGTTATTAATTACACCTGCGCTTTGCTACTATGACCTGTCAAAATGTCTGTCGTGAAATATTGATTTCCATTCTTTATTCAAGAGCAGATGTCTACAATTATATATGCATGCACTTTCTCAAACCTGACTCCTACATTCATTTTTACTTTCTAAGATTAAGCTATTGTCTATACCTTGTTTAACAGTACCCAAATCTTTGCGGACAATATTTAAACTTCTCTAGCTACAGTATGCACCTCCAGTATTAATGGTGTATACGTGATCAAGATCATGTTGTCCACTATATTGTCAGAACACTTAGGGTTATGTTTAGTCCTTGAACTGTAGGCCATTGTGATAATCACCATGGAAACTAGTCAGGAAATACTGTGCACATTATACCCAGTAGCAGAATTGGAATTATGTCGGTGTTATTTATTTTCTGCATAAACTAGTCAATGCTGGAGGTGAGATTAGGAGGGACATACACAGTGTATAAAAACTGCCAAGGATAACATGCACAGCACTATACTGCTCAACATTGGACAGATTTCCCTTGGGCTAAAACGTGCTAAACAACAACCCTGGAAGAAAAGTCACTATGGTCACATGGAGTAACCCTATTGGCCATACCACAGTTTAGGCGGTATTCGGATTAAGCTATTTGCATAAAACGCTAATACCCTGAGACTGAGTTGCCCCTGTTACCATGAATAAATTGGTTAACAAAATATGTTTTTTTTCTACCTGTTCATAGGAAGAATGATCCCCCAGCAAAAGAGAGTGAAAAAGATGAAGCTTCTGGTTTCCTATTTGACTAAGCAATAACAACAGAGGGAGGTAACAAAGATGATATTAATAGTTCATCCTGTTCACCACCTTAATTTGCCAGCTGATGCTCAGATGCTGAAAAAAACTAAAGTGAAAGTAGAAGCATATACAGAAGCCACAGTAAGCCCATTATCACTGCAGCAAATGTGGTATCCTGGACACGATTTTCACCGTATAAGATTAAGAAATATGATTAACCTGCTTCGTTTAACTGACTTATATTCACAGCAAAGACCTCACTTCAAACCTGTACGACTTGAGAAGGCAACTCATACACATAGACACATGGCAGCTATTATGTTACAGTGGAAATTCATTTAAGACTTCAATAAAGTCAAGGTTGCCCCTGCTCAGCTGAATGGCCTGTACACGGATGGGACTTGAAAAGGCCACAGTTAGTGTAATGATAGCTCCACAGTGACATTTGATTCTCTTACCCCAGATGAGGCAGACAAAGGGTAGAGCCAAAGGAGATACAATCCATGCTGACAAGAAGTCCATTTCACCACTGACACCTGACCTTCGACAATCCTGGAACAACCATAAAGAAAAAAAAAACAACAACATGAAATACACTTAACATAAACTCCATGTACTGTACAAGATTATTAGAGTAGGCGTATGCTTCTAAAAGTCCTTTTTATTATGTCCTGTAGTGTATTATAAGAAGCTATCAATGTTAAATGAGTCTTTTTGTGTTTATGTTTCTTATTTATTTTCAAGGTTAGACCTTGCATCTTGTGTTTGCTGTTTACTGTTCACTTCAGCGTCAAGTCTTACACGCTTCCGACAAGCACATGATTACATCAGTGCAACAGACTTTTCAGACTAATCAACCGATCAATCAACCAATCAGTCCATCAATCCTGCATTGGCATGCACTGAAAAATTCACAACTTTAAAAAGCCACGAGAAGATTAAAGGCATGTATAACAGACTAATCACGATTTCAAAGGTACTTACAAAATCAGTTTCACAAGTACGGTGTTGGTAAATTGTGTTTTAGATGGGAACTTTATTTTTTTGATTGGCTTAGTTTGTTCAGCTCATCTTAGTCTCCTGATGAGTCACAAGGAGAATTTAACATTTAAGCTTGTAATAACCTGTTATGAAGAACTCTGGCTGCTTTCGGCATTTCATGTGGCCTTTCTCGGCACTATAATACAGTATCAGCTAAGAGTCAAGAACAGAGCAGATATGATCTCTTGTCCTGATATAAACCAAATAGATACCTTTCAAGGCTCAGCAAGGTGATTTTTATCCAGCATCTAAATCAATGGAAACCAACGGCTGTATGGAAACCAGGAAATACATTCAAAGGTATAGAAACATACTGCTACATGGTATGAAAAACATCAATGATGTACATGATACAGAGCTTGTCGTGAACAGAGTGTCAGAGTGCAAGAAACACAGCACTGTGAATTATTTTCAAAAAGCTTTAAGCAACCTATAACATGACTCTGATTAGTGTCAGTGCAAGGGGGTGACACAGACTACAGTTACATAAAAATATAAGCAAAATATTTGGTTTTTGCCCTTATTCCAAAAAAGACAATACTCCTAAGCTGTTTACATGACTAATGACAATGAATATTTCACTAATACTTCCATATACATGCAGCCATGCATACTCTGATTAACGTGCCCTCACATGTCGTTTATCACGTCAAAATACAGAAAGGTGGCCAGCTGGAGGCGCATCTCCCATTTTGCTCCATTTAGATTCGGGCTTTTCTCTTGGGCACCCCAGCCTTGCAAACTTGTTGGTTTGTGTGCACAGATCTGACCGCAAACATGCAAGAGGCTGTATTTCGCAAACTTTAGTAAAAACACGAACTGAGACGCATTGTCCGAATGTGCTACTAACATGTATACATGTCCAGAGAATGCTCATGAAACACGAATAATATCGGCATATTCCACGTCTTAATCTGAGAATGCTACATTTGGAATAAGGCCTAATTATGAATTTACATGACCTGTATCATATTCCAAATATTGTCATACAAGTCCATACCCATTGGTAGCTTTGTCACCTTCTACCTATGCCAATCCTCAATGCCTATGTGCAGTTTCACATAGATTGACCACGTCAGTGAGTAGAAAAACGTGGGACAGACAGAATGACTGACTGACAGAATGACACACTGACAGTTCCCGTGATTATGTACAGCATACCATACCATGAGTTAGTCTTACCAAATCTTAGGAAAAAAACATTCGGCCTCAGGGGGAGCCACAGCGATTGGTCGCATTTTAGCCATTTTTAAGCATTTTTCTGTTGTTATAGCGCCACCCAGTTGCCAATTAGAGTTAAATTTCTCCAGTCACCTTGAGGCGTCCTGTTCTACATATCTACCAAGTTTAGTAAAAATAGATAAGGCGGTTATGCCTAGATAAGAAATTAACTCTCTAGCGCCCCCTTTTTGTTTGATGGGGTCAATAATGGAGGGGTCCCCTCAGATTATGTGTGGTCATATGCCTACAAAGTTGTGTGGTGATTGGTGAAACCCTTGAGATGTTATACACCTTTATGTGATGAGCCACGCCCTCCGCAATATTCATTGCCTTATAGAAGCTCAGTTTTAGTAAGTTTTCCAACTTTTGCCAAGAGGGAACTTTAGATATTGGCCTAGATCCTAGATTATGTTCACCGAGTTTCATGCAGATTGGTCAAACTTCCTAGGAAGAGATCAATTTTTAAGTGTTTTTCAAAAAATTCAAAATGGTCGAAAATCTATATAACCGGAAGTTATGGGTTCTTGAGGCAAATTTGTTCCTCATGAGGAGAGGCATCTCTGTGCAAAGTTTCAAGTCTCTATGACATACGAGGCATGACATATGCCCCTTCAAGGTTTGCAATTTCAATCGGTTGCTATAGCGCCCACCTTTGGCCAATGTTTGGCCGATGTAATATTGCTTCATTCGCATCCTCCCATGACCCTCTACCACTGTGCCAAATTTCACATGGACTGACCAAGTCAGTGAGGAGAAAAACGTGGAACACTGACACAGACACACACACACACAGAGTTTTCATCTTTATATAGTAAGATTCAGAATAACAGTGGAAAATTGGTACTCATGTAAACATTGTCAGTGTCTCCCACTGCACCTATAGTTACAGTAGTTACTGTAATACTAGTGTCTACTGGTGTAACCATAATCTCTTCCATAACATTTTTGAGTTTTAGGTGCCTGACAATATTACTGCAGCAGCATATTTTATTTGCAGTGGCAATAATGTTTGCTAGTTGTTTAAACTATATCTTAAAGATGTAATTGGCAGCTTTTATAACATTTTCACATTTGCTGAGACTGTCATCATATTCATACATCACTAAATAAGACACATGATCTGTGAAAAAAAATCGCTCCTCTGCCTACTCTATTGCCTTGTATTACTTCTCATGGCTTTACCGCATCTGAAAAAAAAAAAAAAAAAAGAAAAAGAAAAGAAAAACAAAAAGACAATCAGAGCTGAGGAGTCTCCAACTCAGCTGTCAATCATTTCAATCACTGCTTATGAGCTGTGGTCAAACTGTCAAACTAGGTAGCACTGTATGAATATGAACGTTTTCAGAAACATATTTTAGTGTACTGTTGAGCTGTAACATGAGAAAGTTTGTGAACTGGCCGCCATGTTGGATGCAGTTACATGGGAGTAACAAAAATCCACCTTACAGCTAAACAGTGCACTAAATATATGTATGTATATATATGTATTCTGAAAATATCTCAGGTGAGACACAGGCAATGTAGTGACAGAATCTTGATTCATATCTAATTAGCACTGCCTAGTTTGACAGTTGGACCACAGTTCATAGATTGATTGACATGACTGACAGCTGCGTTTGAGACTCCTCGGCTCTGATTGGTTGTTGCTAAGTGATGTGGTCTGATTCTAGCAAAGACCATTAAAGGTGGGAGGGAGGAGGGAAGAAGGGACATGATTTCTTGTCACAGACTATCTGTCTCATGTACTTTAGTGACAATTTCAGTAAACATGACACAAAGCCATTTTCATATAAGTTACCAGTTGCATCTGCAACATTACAGAGGTTCGTATTTTGTTGTTTAAGTATGACAACTTGTTAAATAAAGACGTGTCTGGAAAGGTCCTTTCACTGACTTTCTTTTTTCGCAGTTCATTCCCAATGGAAACATGTAGATAGATCTCAGGATGATGCCATGCCCTTATTGTGAATGGATCCCAGGGACAGTTTGGAATTAGGTCTGTAGGCCGTGCTGTGTGACTGCCCATTGCATCCAATATTCTTCCTTATTTGACCTGGAAGAGCCCTCTGTGGATTTTAAGTCAGTTTGTAATCACTTCAATTTATCTGCTGCAGGAGTGGAACAAATAATAGTGATTTACTTAATTGAAAACTAAATATTTTCTCATCTGAATAGACAAAATGAATTGAAGGCAACAGCTCTTTGACGCATCTCCCCTCAGTCGATTAGTTGCACTCCAACAGGCTTTGATAAGAATTAACTCACACTCAATTATTTTTTTCGCTCTCAAAACATTTGTGTATTTCAGAGCCCCCAGTATACTCTTTGAACACACAAGGGCAATTACTTCCCTCTTCAATGAATAACAATTCTTTTCTGAGGTTAAAAGTGCCCATCTTCTCTATTTCTCTGTCTTTTTTATCGTCTCATGTAGGTAAACACAATCCCAATCATTATATCCTGCCTAATGCTGACATTTTTTCCCCTCATATGCATGGCAATTTACAGTTATCCATCTCTTGATAAGAAGGAGCCAGGACTTCATTGCTTTGTTTGGGATTCAGAGCTAAGGCACGGCAGCTTTTCCCTGAGAGGAGGAGAAGTGTTTGTCCAACACAGTAAGGTTGCTGCTGGCCTCATGAGTCACCACTTTCATTGGGTCTCATACACAGCCTGCCTGACCCCCCCACATTTCCATTACCTAGTCAAACAAGCGCCTTAATTGCTTTAAAAATACAGCCGGTCGTAGGAATATTAAGTCCCTGATACATGTCTGTTTTCTTTGTGAGAAAAATCGAGGATGATGTCGCACTTGTGGAATAACTCTGATATGGCATTTAACGGTTGCTTAAAATGTAACATTAGATAAATACCAGGCTGAATGGCAATTTAATCTGTCTTCAAATGTAAGAAAGACCCCTATTTTTACTACAGCAGCACTCATTGCCACAGGTTTTTTTGACCTTGTTCTTCACCAGCTTCTTACAAATGCAAATTAGAAAGTTTGATTTGAAATTTGATTCGCTTTCAGAGACAGGACTGCCACTCTCCCCGCAAGGGCATTAGAAGCAGCTGAACCATTCAGCGTGACCCCGACAGGTAGATTTTTAATGGCGTCTTTCATAACATCATCAAACGACTCAATACACTCAATCCTAGACCAATTTAACGTGAAACCCCATGAAATCAGTCAATGTGCAGAAAATGAAGTTTCAACCCCCGTGCAGCCATCCAATTCAGATGTGGTCCTACATCTTAATACCAACCTAACTTCTCACCAATCTCACCAGTTGCCTGTGGCTCCAATTACTGAATCTTATAGAGGCTGCGTTGTGAACCATTACTGCTTTAACACTGAACTGCTGATAGAGAGGGTTTCTAAAAGATGCAGATTAGATTATCAGTAGAATCTAATCGCATCCGAATCATTGATTGTGCATTAAAACATGGCATTCTTTAAGCCGTACGATTAAGACCTAGCTGTGCTAAACAAAGCCTGAATAGACGTCAGCCTCAAGGACAGACAGGCTAAATCATACAGTGTGAGCTTGGGCCAGCAGCTTGATGTGTCCAGTGCAAATTCAAGGCACTCAAAGACACCTAAGTTTGGTGTCTGGCTGCTTTGTCTCCACTCCCTTCAGCTCAAAGTGTTCTAAGTTTACTGGATTACTCTGACTTCGCTACACACACTCACACACCTGCTCTCCCCAGGAAAAAAAAAGTTGAGAGACAGAGAGGCAAAACCTTCTTTCAACCTCCACCAACTCAAGCACATCTGTCTGCCTAGGGTGCACAGAGAGAAAGAGAGCGATGCAGGCAGACAGACACACAGAGAGGGGGTACCTCCTTCTTAAAAAAGCCAGGAATCTTTGAATAGGTGTGTGGATTTGCATGAGAGAAAGAGAGCTGTGCTTACCTGTTGAGTGACGCCGAGGCTCAGGAGCGTCTTTTTGTCTTCCTGATCTACAGATGGCTCTCTGAACACAAGTGAGCAACGGAGATGTTAAAGAATGCCAATGGGACTCCCCCTTCTCTTGCTCCTTAGTCTAAGACAGAGGAAGACAGATAAAGAGAGGGAGAGAGGCAGTAGCGGAGACTGAAGAATGAAGGAAGGTGTGCATGCGCGAAGTGTTGGTGGCGGTGGTTACAGGGGGGTCATCTGAACGGGAGGATAAAAGTCAAGAAACAATAACAATGTCATGGCTCCCACAAGGATTCAGAGCACTTTTTAATACTTTTAAGGCCACGCAGTAACAAAATGACCATTTAAAAAGTTGTTGGACCTCTTGTTTCAGCAGAATTGAATAAATAACTATAAAAGCGTAATAAAGTTGCAGTGAGCCAGCAATAAGAGCGGAGGAACATGCCTGTAGTTTCTTTCTATTCCGCCTCTCTGCGGAGTATTCATGGATCCCATTATTTAGCATTTCACTGTACCAGGTTGGAAGGAGCAGTGCAGCCCTCAAAGATACAGATGCAACATGGATGTCTTCACAGCTGCTAGTTTGTAACATTTATGCTCATACATAATGAATGGAATCAAGAGTATCCACATAACTGTATTTCCTATACTGAATACTCCTGGGGTGATGTGCTCGGCTGCAGAGACGCAGCAGGCCAAAGAATTCACTTTCAACAGTGGGATATTTGATTTTTTTTTTTTTTGTGTTGGATATTGCCCCCCCCCCCCCGTGTCAATTATATACTTCCAACTGAATGGTGGCTGGAGAATACCGCCATTTGCTCAGTGGAACATACCGAAAGCTCCTCTAGCAAGGCAACTTAAAGGTCATGTTTATTTTCCACGTACATGTATTTTTCATTTGATCTGCTGATAGTCCACGCTTGTGCTGTGGCTCGGTGTTGACTATATGTACAAGCTATTTGCTCTGTATAAACACAAAGGCAGTTATGCTGCTGCATCTGTTGTTCCACTGTTGGGTCAGCCATGCAGTAATGATACACCAATCGCTGTCTGTGAGAGTGATGCTAAGAAACTCCCACATTTGCACAGCAGGCAATAAAGAAAAAATGATAATGACACGTAGCATAGTGGCACAAATTCAAGGACTGTGACCGTATGTCGTGCATGCTGCACAGTGCCAGTGTCCAGTATAGTTCTGTGTGTCTGAATGTCTTTGTGCATAGGTGGTGAGTGGGTGTGTGTGGCCCAGATGTTAGCAGCTGGGCTGTGTAGTCGGAGCTGGCCCCACAGACAGTCATTAAGCCCAGCAGCCCAGGGCTGGAAGGTTAATTCCCCCGCCTGGAGGGGTATGTAGGTGGGAGGCAGGAGGAAAGGAGGGAGGGAGGTGGAGGATGAGGAGGAGAGGCGGTGGGTGGGGAGGGAGGGGGGAGCAATGGGAGGCGAGGGGGCTGTGAAGCTCAGCACTCAGTTCACACAAACAGCACTGTCAGCAAGAGTGGAGCCGCTCCACTGCCAGACGAAGGAAGAGGAGGGAGAGAGCTGGGGCCTGACAGAGAGGTGGTGAGGGAGGTAGGGAGATGGACAGAGGACCTGAAGATGAATGGCGAGAGGGGAAAAGCAGGGAAGAGGAGGGAAATACAGTAAGAGGGTAAAAAGAATTCATGTCAGGAGGTTGGACAGGCAGAGGGTGAGATGAAGGGGACACGAACGAGCAAGGTAATGGAGCGCAAGAAACGGATGGAGGAAGGAGACAGAAAGATACTGTAAAATGGGCTGTGGAGTGATGAATAGAAAGACGAGGGAGGAGCAGGGGAAGGGGGGAGATGGGAGGAAGGAAGGCTGACATGAAGAGTTGTTTTGAAAACCAACAGGAAGTCTACTGACTCAGACCAGTGCGGCAGGGAAAGCAAGGAGGAAGATTAATCAAAGAAAGCAATAAGCACCACGGTGGAAAGCAACACAATATGTGGAAGAGGGAAAGATAGGGTCATGTCCGGGAGATTGATTCAGAAAAGTGGAGTAGGAGTGAGCCGGCATGCGATATTTTTTCTGTGTGTTTGAGTTCCTGTGCATGCCTGTGGGTGTGTACACTACTTGTGTGGAAGGTGCATGGTGTAGGAGGCGTGCTTAAATCATTCGGATCGCCATTAGCAATGTGGCAACTCAGATTCTGTCACTTGTCAAAATAAAGAAAAAATGCTTAATTACGAAATGAGTATGACAGCTTGGAGTCGGAAGCTAACAGTTCAGACAGGCAGAGATATTCAACACACCATATGCGATCCACACCAAGAAGAGGATTTAACTAGTTCAGCGCAGTGGTTAATTTAATGAAAAAAGGGCCTTAGTAACCCTTCAAGACATCTAAGGGCTCTCGACAAAGGCCTGCAAAATTATCTTTGCGCACTGAGCTGGAGAGTATTACATCCACACTCTGAGCCTCGGCATTAACTACAGCCATCTGACCTGATGATCTGATTGGAGCCCCGGCTTCTGTTGCCTGCCACAGTACAGCTGCCATATCAGTGATGCTTCTGTGTTCTAAATCTGTAGACAAGGTCAACATGTTTTTTTTTTTTTTGTTTTTTTCCCCTGGCCAATCTGGCTCCCAGTCCACCACAGAAGAAGGAGATTTAGCAGGCAGCCACAGACTGAGAGCATGCATCACCAGAAACCAGCAATGACAATTACAGGCATCACTTAAAATAACAGTAGCAAACACAGATAAGAGGACTTTCAAAAGTCTGACAGCATAGATAGTTGCTTAATCCCCTTCAGCGGCACTTTTCTTTCTTCAGTCGTCTGCTATAGTGATGAAGCCTGAATGGGGACGTGAACCTTGTCCCACTGCTGGCAAGTTTGCAGGGGAGAGATTCTCAAGTTGCAGTGCTTTGGGTGACCTGCAGACCGAGTGATGCCGGAGCATGTGGACGGACATGTATCGGGGCTAAGATGGATTTGTAAAAACCCAATTAAACACACCGACACACTCTTTGCTGTTCCCTTTCAATCCCCATCCCTGTGTCCCTATGCATGTTGGCAGCAGCAGTCCAGAGCTGTGTGTGTGTGTGTGTGTGTGTGTGTGTGTGTGTGTGTGTGTGTGCGTGTGTGTGTGTGCAAATGTATGGGTGTTTGTCAGGATGGATGGAGAGGCTTGAGACAACCAGCTGTGGTGTCCAGATTGGGGAAGGATTATTTCCCAAATCTCCCCCATTTACCTCAGCTGCCTAACAAGCTCCTACATAACCATGTTAATTCACTGATATTGCGACTTTGATTCCGCTGCTAATAACAAACAAACACTGTCGACCAATCAAGTGAGATCTTGTTGATGAGGTTTATGCAGATCCTTGTGAAGGTGAAGAACAACACGAGGAGGCTTACTGAGCGAGTATATTAGATAAAATCTTCATCAGACTAATAAACAGCATTAGATACGGCTATATAACTGATGGCTGTATGATGCTAATTTAATTACATTAACATTTAGAGGGACAGTAAAAAATAAATATCACTAAGTTGCTGCAAGTGCATAGGATCACATCACGGCAGCCAAGTAAGAAGCAAAAGCTGAGGAGTACCAGACTTCTTTGGGAAACTCTTCATCTAACAGATTCCTGTGTGAAGTCATGAGGTCAGAGGCCGGACAGGATCGCTGAAACAATATTATTAGGTCACTGAGGGGAAGAGGAGCGGGGTCAGATAATAAGACTCAATCCGGCTGAGTGAAAATGCACGGGAGGGAAAGTGCTGACGCCTCCCTCACTCTGGCTCATCCAATTCCCAGCGCTTTACTCTGTGCCACTGATATTCATGCCGAGCTGTCTGTCCACGGCCCACAAACTTTAACATTCCCCGTCTCCGCCGCCCAATCTATCACCCCGGCTGTGGTGATGGACGAACAGGGAGCAAGGTAGGGAACATGGCGGTGGGCTGGGTGGGAGGGTGGAACAGGCACGAGGGGACAATATTGAAATTTGAGGTCAGAAAAGACAATTGTTGTATCCACTCTTGTGTGTCCCATTCACTCATTCAGAGCCACCTCATCCATGTACAATAATACACGCACAAACATATGTGCATGGACGCACACACACACACACACACACACACAGATAAAGCCACACACACAACACCGGAGCCTCCTATCACAAGCAATTCAATATAAAGATACACAGAGCTCAGGCAATAACCTGATCCTGGTGAGAGATGTTATAGGCTTTGACAGGCGGGGCTGAGCCACACAGCCCAGGCTGTTCTCCCAGTGTCAGTAACAAAACAGAAGGATTAGAGGATGAAACTGAGCTAAATCTGGCCGAGCTAAAAATGGGGGCAAAAACAAGGCATGGAAAGAAGCAATACTGAATGGATCCAAGGCAAGCCTTTAACAAAAGCTATTAAGCAATAAAAGGCCACTTTAATAACAAAACCCTTGTGTTCTATTATTTATGTTCTGCTGTCCACAAATACACCCACACACACTGCACACAAACGTGTATGTGTCCCCACCCCGTCCACAAAACATCTCCACGCTTCTACATCTTCTACGAAAGAACTTCCATTGACTGGATTCATTTTTCTCCCACCCATTAACAATACCCCTCACCACTACGGCTTTAAGTACAGTGAGCAGAGGTCAGCAATAATGTTCCTCTTCACCTCTCCCTCGTATTACCAGAGGGGTGACGATTTCACAATTTTCACCTCAGGAGAATGTTTCTTTTTTTATTACTGAAGAAGGTCAGGCCATGCAGCTTTCAAAGCAGTGATTCAATGATTCAACCATGGTTTACATCATTTGTGATTACTACAGAGCGAAGATTCCTGCTGGAGGAGTTTTGTCACTTCAACCTGACACCCAAGGCAAAGCTTTTTTAAGACATGCTCTCACTTCAGTGCACATTATGTAGTGAATAGACAATATATCTTAAATTGAGAGCCACAATTCAGAATTGTCATATTAGGGGATTAGACATTGTAGTCTAGCGCTTATCCGGGTATGTTCCTCAAAATGCAGTGCTGTAGTTGTCGAGGTGAGATAATATTTGCTGTTTTTATCATGAAGTGTGACTCTGTTTGTTACTGTCAGTGCTTCTGCTTTGTGCGTTGTGAAGCTCAGGGAGTGGACTGTAGCAAAAAGCAAAAGCAGTTGCAATAAGCTTGATTTATTACTGTAATCACTAAATTTACCAAAAGAAGAAAACCTCATTCTGAAAAAATATTAAAACTCCCAGTGAAGCGAAAGTTAGAGTGTCTTTAGCATCAAATCCTTCAAAGTCTATTGGACCACTAAAAAGTGGACAAAAGAATTTTGCATGATACAAAGCTACAGCGAAGTCCACTACTGAGTGGACTGTTGGCTCCACAAGCACCTCCCTCACTGTTAGATCAGGAGGAGGACAAGGAAGATATGAATTAATTCGACCTCAGCCATATTGTTTTTCAAAATAAATACAAAGATTTTTGCCCACTGATATCTAGAGTTGGGCGGGATAATCAATACAGTGTATCGCGATATTTTTGTGTGGCAATATCGTATCGTCATACAGTGCCAAGTATCGATTTTTTATCACATAAATTACTAATATGACAAATAAAAATTAAAGTCCACGAGATACATTTTGCAGCTGCAAAAAAATGGCTGAAGTGAGATGAACAGACTGAAAACTTTATCTTGCAATATATTCAAAATCTCAATGATATTGTATTGTGACTTAAGTATCGTGATAATATCGTATCATGGATCCCCTGGTGATTCCCACCCCTACTGATATCTAAACACACATCTCCTCCCATCTCTCTCCATATTGCTCTTGTAGATACTACTTTCCACAAATGGTTAAGTGCAGGTTTATACGAGAGTGTGACTAGCTAGTCTCACTTGAGTGGATGAACTTTTGTAAATGCCCCTCGGTGCAGGATGAGTCATTAAAGGGTTGGGTATTGTTTGGGTTTTTTCCATATTCATGCCAAAATGATACTTTTAAAATGGTACCGTTGCCTATACGGTGCCTGAACTGACACAAAACACTATATTCCCTCTTAAAACTTCAAAACACTACTAACAAATTAACATAACACATTCACATCATAAATAAACTTAACCCAACTGAGACTGTCACAACAACAATCTACCTTGAGGGAGCCTTGACAGTTTCCAGTGTAAAGCTAATTTCACTTGTTAACTTCGGTACTAACCTCCTTCACTTTAATCAGCAGATGGCAAGCAAAGCACAGGGGCTTTGTTTGGGTGTTGAGGAGTTGTAGCATTTATTCAACGAGCCTAAACTGTTCACACATCGCACTGCTATGTTTAACTTCACACTCTCTGCTCCAGCTGCTGTAGCCTCACTGTCACGTGTCAACATCACATACACACGCTCTCCCTCACTGTCGGTCACACAATTGCTACGCACATAGTGTGGCACCGAAACGAGGCACCGAAATCTGTGTTGTGATTTGGTCCGGTAGGAACCAACTGAATAGGGCACCGGATTTTGGTATGCAACTCTGGTCATCAAACATTTGAAACTGTTTTTACAGAAAGAGAGAAGACTGATTTTTGACATATATTTGACATATAACAAAAGATAAATGAAAAACGAACACAGAGACACAAGTTTAAAACTGGAAAATGTATTTTTCATTTCATGGGGACTTCAGAAATAGCCAGTCTATACCCCTGTTGCTACAAGAGAAAACATATTTTATCAGCTTAACACCACGCATAACAGACCAACTTTAATTTTAGCTGTGTTGACTGAAAGCTACAAGGCAAAAAGTCAATAGGCTACTAGTGATTGGCCTATACACATTACCTGCTGCAGACCAAGCCACTGCATTAAAAATGACAACCAAAAGCACAAGTTACATAATATGCTGCAGAAATGTGTCTAAACTCCATTAATCCATCCCAAAGTTAAATGTTTATGTGACACATTTTTTTTTCTTTGTGGCACTTTAGATGTCTTTCATCATCACGACACTTTCACATCATTTTTAACGGAGCAAAGAACTTTGTGGATCCTAAACTAGCTTACTCCAAAACTGATCACAGGCCAGAAAATGACCTCACTTCTCAAACATGTCCTCATTCTGAAAGGCTCAAACTGGTTCTCATAGGGATAGAAGTACAAGAGCACACAGACATTAAAAAACACACACAATCAAGCCCAAATACACCTCTGCCAACAGATGGGCTTATGGCTTTGTTGAGGTGGAGTTTGCCATCCTGCCCGTCCCATTTTCAGAAAATCCACTTTAATTAACATATCAGGGCTCCAAACGAGGCTAAACCTCTTCTCTGCAAACTGTAATCTGCCCAGTTTGAACTGACCAACCATAGTGCCTACATGATAAGGCTTGCCAACCGAAACACAAGGATAATCCAGTTATACCTGCTTATGCAGCGGACAGTTAAAAGCACTGATCTGACAGGCTCCCTCTGAAGTGCCATAGCTTGCATTTTGATCTAACCAAAGTGTTTTGATGTACTTATACCATGTGGCTCGATCTGATAGGATTCTCTGAGTCATTTTAGCCGCATTATCTGGCATGTGCTCCACTTGAAAAATAAGATTAAATATATGGACCGCTGTAGCAGGTTGCACAGCATATGCCTTTCTTTTATTCTACCCCTGTGCCTTCTATCACTTTATTCCCACCCATACAACCTCCTCCCACCCTGTCACTCTGTCCTAATCACCTAACACTTAACCTGCCTCTGTAACACTTCATCCTTCATAAAATGTATTTATTTTCCTTCCTTCACTCCCAAAACATTCTGCGCTCCCTCCTTCTCCTGCCCTCCTTCTTCGGAGTATCTATTTTGATCTGAAGGTGTCACAGGAGCAATGGCAGGGTGACTGTGGTTCCCTCCACCTGCAGACTCGCAACCCCCAGAGGACCGCCAGGGAAAGTTGAACGGGCCAACAGATGGAGGCTATTGTGTGAGGGAGGGTGCGCGGGGAAGAGTGTGGCAGCAGTGCCGCAGAAGACGCAGGGAGTCGTGAGAGTGTGCGCGTGTGTGTGCATATGTGTGAAGTCTACACTTGTTTTTGTGCGTGTGCAAGTATGTTTTGTGTGTTTGTGCCTTTGTGTTTGTGGGGGAGGGAGGGAGGGAGGGAGGGCACGGCGGTTTAACACAAGATGTTTGAAATCTGTTGGCCTGACAGCGTGTCACAAGACTGCTTGGTTAATAGAGTCTCCTGGAATGTCCTCTCCTGCAGTTTTAATGAACCCCAAACCAAAAGGCCTAATGAAGCGTGCTCCGTTTGCCAAAACAGTCCCTCGGCTTGACCTCCCCTGACCCGCACCACTCCCACGCCACTTGAGGGTGGGTATCCATGGTGACCAGCCTAAAAAGTCCACTGGGCCAAAGTTGTCAAAGGGACAAAGGATGGAGCCAAGTTAGGGAAAAGCAAGCAGTTAAGACAAAGAACGTCAGCACATGTGCCTGCATATGTTTAAAGATGGAGGTGGTTTCATCAGTTTAAGATTTTAAATGTTGCATATTTCCGCTTCTCTTTGTTATCCTGACAAAAAAAGGCCAGTTAGCAAAAAGCTGCTGTTTTCTGGCCAAGAAAACATTTTTCTTAACAAGCTCTTCCCCCTTGTCAGCATCCAAAAAGATCCACAAATACACACAAACACAAGTGTGTGCACACACACACAAGTTGGCCCTCATTGCAGTTTAACTATTCTTTGTTCAAGCCAAGCTAGAGCCTCATTATTCAATAAGTTAAGACTGTAACGCAGGCAGTGTTGTGTGTATTCAAGAGGGATGTTGCTGTGTGTGTATGTGTGTATGCATGCATGTGTGTTAAGTATGAGTTAAGGACTAATAAAGTGCAAGGCACCTAATTAAACAGTCTTTGTTTATGCTCTATAGCAGTGGTATAAACTCAGCAGGCACAATACAGGGTGGTATGCCAGGTCGCTATGCTCTCATTTGAATAACTACAGACAAAAGCAATGAGAAAGAAGGGGGCAATCAACTTCAAAAGAAATTCCTGCTTAATTGCAAAAGTGTGAGAAAACCAGCAAAGACAAAGGAGAATGTGCTGATTAAAGTTGAATTGAACGGCGTTTGCAATCATACACAACATTTGAGTCTGCTCTTATTTTAAAGGTACACTAAATATCCTTAAGGCAAATTTACAGATAACATATAATTCGATGAAAAGTCTATTTCCCGTTCCTGATTGCATCTTGACGGGTCTAAATGTGGAGCGTGAATTCTGTCGAGGCTGAAAATGGTTTAAAGATAAACAGACTGAATAACTTTTGATCAATGTTTTGTTTTGTTTTTTTTTTGCTTCGCTGCTGTGAATTGTTGAGGCACAGCTCTGTGAAGTTAGAATAACAAGCAAGGACATGCAATGGTTCCCTACCAGTGCCAAACATATAAAGAAACAAACTGCACATGGATGGTTGGACTTTTTTAATTATAATGTGAATCAGTCCTGAGACCCCTGCACCACCACCACCCCCTGTTTAAAAAAACAGGGTGGAAAACCTGAATGGGCAATCAGTGCTGTTCCGCCTGTGCACATTCCTGAATCCAGCACGCTAATAGTACCATTCATTATAAGCCTTATTAAAATAAACACAGACTTGATGATATAATAACAAATAAGCCAGGCTGCACATACTGTCATAATTGACAGAAATTAAAAGTGCCAAGGAACACTATATTACCACTGTAATCGGTCTCTCTCTCTCTCTCTCTCTCCTCTCCCACACACAAACACATGCGCCCACTTACACACACATACACACTGAAATAAAGTAATCAAGGTTATTTAAATGAGTGTGCAGGCTGCATAAACACTGCAAACGGTAAAGAACATTACAGGCTATGCATTCCTGAACTCACAAGGTGGTGAGAGGGGGTGTGCTGGGTGGGTGGTTTGGGCCCATTTACAGACAGTTGTGACCTCAAGTGGAGTGTATGCCTGTTACAAGACCACGTGTGGCAAGAAATGTGCGGATTTTTACACAATAAACAACATCAACTACACGCCTTACATGTGCTGAGATTAATCGGCTTATTCTGTGCAAAACGCTTCTTTCATTTTATATTTTTTTGTCACCAGAGTTAGGACCGATGTAAATATTACTCATAGACTGGGTGTCAGGGGATGTCGGGGGCAGGACTGGAGATTTAGTGTGATCTGCCTGTTTGTGTGCATGTGTCTGAGAGAGGAGCCGGAGGGGTTCCTGAGTGCTACCAGCTGACATTCCCGTGCAATCCAAAGACTAATTGATTAAAGGGTTATGAGCATGTGTGTATGGAGATGCTATTGGGTGTGCATGTGTGCATGGCAAATATGCGCCATATGGACGAGGGATTGCACCTCAATTACTGTGAATGGGGTAAGTGTGCTATGTATCAGCTCCTGCCTCTCTGGCTCGCATGCTATATGCTTAAATTTTCACATTCAGGCTCGGGATAATGTAGACTCCCAAACAGTCATGCTAAATATTTCAACATACTGTATATAGTAATGGAGGCCATTGACCTGAGTATTGATGTAAAAAAATGTGGGATTTTCATTTACCCACTGCTACACAATTATTTTAAACCCACTGCTGCAAAGTATATTACCATCCAATAATTCAGAAAATGTATAAATCTATAAATGAGCTCATAAAAAGTAGGACTACTCACTTTCAAGAAATCTATAAGCAAGCTAGGCATGAAGTTATTTTGGGTATGTTGTTCATCACAGGCAGAAAAAGCAGACACAACGTCAAACATAGGCTATAAAAATGACATTTCGGGGAATATGCAAATAGTTTTGCATTCTGGCACATCTAAAGACCACTCATTAGCACGTTTCATCTTGGTGTTTTTTTCTGTATAAAAACTGAAGTGTAAAAAAAAAAACTCTTAAAAAAAAAAAAAACAAAAAAAAAAAACAGTCTTGTTGTCACTGTGAGGTTGCGAGGCAACCAAGAAAAGACTCCAGGGAGTCACTGGAAGTCACTAGCCCAGAAATAATGCAGCACATAACCCCCTTAAAAAAAAACACACTGTCATTCTTACACTTTGTTTTTGTAGGGATTAAACAATTGAGATGTAACGAGTTAATTAGTTAGCATAGGAAAAGCTGGCCGGCTGAGTTTTATTACCTTTGTACAGAGCTAGGCTGTTTCCTCCAATTCTGGACAGAAATAAGAGCTGTATCTCTCTTTTTATCTAACTCTCCATATGAAAGCAAAAAAAGCATTTCCCAAATGTCAAACTGTTCTTTTTAATGCGTATCTTGACCACATACAAAATCAGAAGCGAGTCAGTCTCCATAGACCCCCATATTAAAATCAACTTTACAGCAGAAATAAACATGTTTATAGCCTGGTACAAAAAAACGGTTTTGGTCTCTATAGCTAATTTCAACAATCATGACAGCTGTATGGGGAGTGAATTTTTATATAACTCACTTGTTTATATTTCATTTATCCATTTATTTTCCGTAACCGCTTATCCTGTTGGGGGTCGTAGGTGTGCTGGAGCCTATCCCAGCTGACATCGGGCGAGAGGTGGGGTACACCCTGGACAGGCCGCCAGACTATCACAGGGCTAAAATATAGAGACAGACAACCATTCATGCTCACATTCACACCTATGAGCAATTTAGGGTCCCCAGTTAACCTAGCCGTTAGGGTTGTAGGTGGAAGCTGGAGTACAACCCACACTGACACTGAGTAGAACATGCAAACTCTGCACAGAAGGGCTCCCCCAATCTAAGGTTGAAACCCCCCGCCCCAATGACAACGCTAATCACTCTACCACCATGCCGCCCCTGTTATCGGCTTAAAGTTATGCATATTCAAGGACGGGGCTGCTTGAGTGATAGGCTGTCTGCGAGTCATCTTTACAGTCTATGGGTCCACCCCTCACTTCTCCACAGCTCCACCCTTTCATCCAAATATGATCACTTCGGCTCCAAGAGACCAAGATGGCAACGACGGAAACTCAGAACAAGAGTCCACAAACCAGTGGTTAATGTTACGGAAACTTTACGTAGTTATTTGTAAAACATCCCTACTCCCATTACACCAAAAGAGAGTGTGATCATATGCATGATTAAAGCAATAAGATGATTAATTGATTTGCTCATTAATAGAAAATTGGTCAGGAGTCCCTTTTACACTGCCAGATTTTCCGCAAATGTTGGGCCGTTTTACCGGCAAGCTGCGAGCATTTAGACACACAGAGCCAGATTGGCGAGTTGATCTGAGGTGCCCAATTTTCCACCTCGTAGGGTAGTCATACTGGCGGAACCCTTTTAGTTTAAACAGACCAAGGAGGCCTTCCGCAACAGAAGGGGCTGTTGAAGACTTGTGGGAGGAGCTGTTGACGCCACCGCACGTGCGACCCCCTAGCGGTGGATAAACAGGAAACAGCTGATAGCAGGAATGAGCAGCTAGTAGCAAGAGGGAAATGCTAACCTGACAGACACTGTAAAGATAAGCAACTGGGGAGACAAGGAATTGTGCGCCCTCCTTGTCCTCGTAAACGAAGAGGCCATTAACCGTCAGATGATGGGGACGATGAAGAACGTGCCAACTTACGAGAGAATCGCCGCCTGACTAGCTGCAGTTTCCCTCCCACGTCACTGTTTACGTCACACGCTGAGCCACACGTTTTGTTACTTGCTCACGCCCCCCATTGCCCCGAAAAAAGGCACATTCTGGATTAACAAAATTAGATAGGCGGCATTTTGCCGCACTCCCCAATTTTGTTTTTATACTGCCAATGCTGAAAAAAGACTGATCGGGCTTTCCTGTAAATTTGCACAGTTCCTATCTAAAAGGGTCAGTGATAATTTGAGTAATCAATAGGTGGGAACTGGCCATTGTACAAAGTTTTTTTTTTTTTGCACTCTACAGGTGAACTGTATCAGAAAAATCGATGTGTAACTGCAGTAATTACAAATGTCTTGAAACAGAAAGCACAGTTCTGGGCTGCCTACTTATATTGTATTGTAGGCTGACACCATGGATTCATAGTGCTTTGCAAAACTTCTGTGCCAAAGTGAGGATTAGGGCCTATTTCATAGTGCTGTGTTTTATTGTAGTGAGAATGTGCATTGGGGGCTGCTGCTGGATGAATCGACGCTACCAAATTGAACTAATTGCACTGTTGCCTGCCCAATGGGCCCCGTCTGGGACTCAGGAGAGCAAAGAGCTGAGAGCAGGCGAGTACATTACTGAATCCGACTAATTGCTCACACCTGTGCCTGCCCAGTTGACTCTGCTGGGGATTCAAGGGAACGATAAAGAGCAAAGCTGGAAATATATGGGTGTGGCAACAGGAGATACAGATCATAATCTATCCGTCTATCTGTATATTTATATTGATGTGGATTGGTCAAGGGGTGTTGTGAGTCAGCCTGTGATAGTGCTGTACCTCAGATACAGTGTTAGGTTCCACTCAGGAACAGTAGGTGGGTGAATTTGTGCCTTCAGAAGTATGTATTGCTCATTGTGGTTCAGAAATCTGGCAAATCTAAGTGGCTTGTTTTGTCACCAGCTCAAATACCCAACCTCGTCCACCTCTCTGTTGTCAGAAAAGAAAACAAAGGGACTCAAGGAGACACGAGGTGACTGCTGAGGTGCAGCCAGAAGGAAAGCATTGACTTTGGACGACTAAGTTATGAATCAGACTGTTTCCAATTTCAGCACCGTCTGCTTTCAGTTACCTGAGGAGTGGAGTAGCACATGATGGACATTATATAGAAGTTACAGCACATAAATAAAAGAGCAGCTCAGATGGAAATCCTACTGGAACTGGGGTTCATAACTTTAGGCTGACATACTTTTTCCACAAGGGGACAACAGTTACCTTTTATGGGTGTAACGATACATCAAACTGGGTTGAAATAAAGATTCAATGATCCAATATCATCGGTGTGAAGTGAGAGCATTGAGACATATTGTCATCTTTAAGATGCACCTATATTTTGAAAATCCAATGGTACATCTGTGTCATCTTCTACGTCCAACCACACTTCTTTCCTAAACGTTCAAGTGGTCCTAGCAGCCTAACACCAGGCGGACAATGGTCAGCAGCCAAGAGAAAGACAATGAGGATATTTACTGATATTATACCATATTGACCGCAGGCTCCTGAATCAAACTGATGAAAATCGTATTGTGGCAGACTTTGTGATATAAGCATATATAGTATCATTGTCCAAAAAGTGTATATAATATGATTTCGTGATGACACTTGAGATTTATGACCTTTATGTCTTCATGATTTCTGTGTCAATTAGGGCTGTCAAGCATTTTAGTTTTTTTTTTTTTTTAAATCACGATTAATCACATTTTTAATTGCATGTTAACATTCCAATCCAACAGTTTTGAAATCCATACTGACAAGGTGAAGCAATTGTTACCTGAGCGTCTTGATTGGGAATCAAATACGTAAATGTGAACAAATTTACTTTATGACATGGCTTTTATATTTATTTATTTCAAATCAGTGCTGCACTGCTACAACAGTGTGGTCTTTAAACCATGACTTTAGGGTAGGAGCAAACTTCAAAGTGAAATACAGTGTTTTTTTGTTGTTGTTTTTAAAGGATTACACTGTTCTAGTGAGGAAAGTGCATTCTCCCATATAATTTTGAGTACTCACTGACGTCCAATAATCCTTAGTTAATACGTCAGCATTTGCAATTTTCAGGAGTTTCATTTAAACTGCTCTCTCTGATCCATCCAGGTCCTGTATGTGTGAAACCATTGTTCTCTGTGACAGCAAGGCATATGACATGCCAACATGAGATAATATAATTATGCAGTGGTGTGTCTGTGTCGCTCTGCAGTTACACCTCCAAAACACTAGTCAACAGTGGGGTTTCTATGTAGTGCTGTTAAGTCTGACTGATTCAAAACACACCTAAAACACACATTAAACATGGCTTAATAGCGACAATTTCAAATGCAAGTACACAAATTGGCTTCATTATAGCTCACAAGATTCACAGACAAAACACTTGTCTTTTGCAGCACACATTTCCCTCAATGTGCTAATAACGTTATTAGCACAAGCCTATGGTATTTTACATTGTATGAATTAGCCTAGCGGCAAGCAGAGGCTTCCTCTCCTTATGTCAAGCCAACAATGAGTAGCTTCATATGACATTTAAGAAAAATAATGTTCCAAAATTCAGCTCAATTATAACTCATAAGCTTCACTGACAAATTGTTTTTTCTTGTACTAGACATGTTTTCCCCACAAATTCAACATGCTAACATTATTAGCATAAGCCTATGACATTTTACATTGCATAAAGTAGCCTACTGGCTTACAGTTTTTCTCTACTCATATGAAGCCAGGATTAAATCACACACAGACCTTAAGATGCGTGTCTGCAGTCAGTTAGTAACTTCCTCGATTTAGTTTCATCCACAGGTCTGTGGTGTTTCACTCACTCCAAAATATTGTTGTTTTGGCTTTAGTGCATATGTTACCGTGACTAGCTGGACCTGTGTGCGTGGCTCATAGACGGTAGCTCAAATTCGGAAAAACTTCAGTAATATTTTAATTTCGTTTGACACAAGGTGCATATCACTGTCAACTGAGCCATCTGGAAGTGTTTTTTTTTAAAGTGAAAGGAGTCATTCAAAAGTGCAGTGCGGCCTTATTTTCCATAACTGTGACAGCTTGAATAAAAGTAAGGATGAGTTGTTCTGTGTAGACCTTAATTGATCATTCATCAAGATGAATGCTTTAATGCTGACAGCTGTAGTGTTAACGTTATATGTTTATATTTTCATGTTGTTTGTGCAATACATGGCTATTGGTTAATTAAATGTTTTCACACATTGAATGCTGTCTTTATATTCAGAGTGAAGACAATAGAGAGGAGGCAAGCAAACAGCAAATAGGAGAAGGGGATGAAAAAATGAGAAGAGAGAGACTGTGCTGAGATAGCTGTTGTCTGACCAGAGGCTTCCTGGGCAAAGCAGAGATGATCTCTGAGTCTCACAGCATGAATTCCACACACTCTTCACCACACAAACAGCATGAATCCTGTGCACTGTGTGTGTGCGCCTTGTGGCTCCCACACACCATACACTATGCCTTGGAGAGACACACACAGTCACACACACGGTGAAACACATACACAAAAGCACCGCTCTTAGCAAGACCTCAAACTCTGACTGATATGGTGTCCACAGTGTTCTCATTATAATCACCAAAGAATTTGTCTCAATCCGGAGGCAAAACAAACCATACACAAAAGTCCTCTTTATCTTTACGATTTCTTCCTTTTGGACCGATCGTTTTGAGGGTGATGCTGTTCCGTATGATCTCCACAGAAACATCAAATATGAAACATAAAATAGCTGCCCGACTGTAATTTACAGATGCTGCAGCCTGATGTCAGAATTACCCAAGCAAGCAATATCTACCTCCATGCAATCATCGGCTACTTCACTGTGACTTTTACCGGGCAGAAAATGACTGTTCACTTTCCCCTTGTCATAATATATAGGGAAAAAAATGTGCTTCCACAACTTTCACCATGTGTAACCATCTGTTCAACTTTGCTGTGGGACCTAACTGTTTGTCCTCACCTCTGTATTTCTACATCTGCAGGCGCAACACACATCCACCATATCTGGCCGTGTTTTCTTTTGTACAACTGTGTAATTGTGGGCCTTGTCTATTGTTGTTTGTGACCCCACCTTCATTGTTGTTACACCTTCTGCTTGTACCTTGGTAAGGTTAACACATCTCTCAAGGGGTGTGATGTACTGCACCTTATGTACAAGATATAACAAAGAGATCGCCATCTGTATGGGTGTGGAAGGAAGAGAGTATTGTGTGTGTGTGTGTGTGTGTGTGTGTGTGTGTGTGTGTGTGTGTGTGTGTGTGTGTGTGCGTGCACATATATCTGAGCATGAGGGCACAAAGCCATCCCCTTATGGCCCATTGTTTTGGAAGGGTATGACTCTTGCACCCCTCCCCTGGATGTTGGGGGAATAGAGCACAGTCTGGCTAATATTTAACTAATGACTGTGCCTTCCAGACTCGACCGCCCTCCTCTCACCAACTGCCAGAACCTGAGCCATCTCTGCAGTGAACGTCACTGAAGTGTGGCTGTGTGAAATAGAATGTGGAGGGATGGGGCTCTCTGCACAGTATCAGGGGAGAGGGGTACGGGAGAAAATAACTGTTGGAGAGCCCATAAAGGAGCTGTGAGTGAGGGAGAGATGGATGCACAGTGTTGTGTGGGAGGCCAACGAGTCCAGCAGTCTGAGAGAATGCCATATGCTACCTTGAGGCAGGCAAAGTCTAGCAAAAGGCGAAGGAGAAGCAGAGTTAGACAGGAGTGGCTGGTTTCCATCAGCATTGATATTATATGTGTCTGGCCTTCACATTTCTCATCAAGGAGCACACTTATAGATAGAGGCTATGCCACTGACAGAGGGGAAACAAGAGAAGGGGCTGAAAGAGACAGAGGAAGGCAGGGATAGAGATAGGGAGAATGAGTGAAAAGGCATAATTAGATAATGAGGTCTGTGTTCATCAATCGGGAGGAAAACAGAAATCTGCGGGGGCAAAATAACAGAAAGAGTGGGAATTAAAGAGGAAGCCGGGTCGACAGGGAGAAGACAGATAGAAAAGATACAGCAGGGGCTGATTATTGTTATGGTGTCACCAGTGTGGACTGAAGCCCCCAGTGCTGCCAGGCAAATGTAGTATTAGTCACTTTAATAATTAATCACCCTGGGAGCATGTCGTTGCAGCCATGCACTGACCCATTTCTCTAACATTTTTTCTCAACAGTAACATTCCCACAGAGCCCCTCTTCCTCCATACCTTCATTTAGAGAGGTGGGGAGGGGTGCAGGCCCAAATCCTCTGGGTCAAGCCTGGTCATTTATTAGCCACATTTCTCAGGAGAAATAAAAGTAATCTCGCTGCTCTTCTCAAAGGCTGGAAACCATGCGGGGAGACAGAATAGCGGCCTCGGCTGTGGCCCAATGGGCCTTGCTGACTGTCTGTCCCGGTGAAATATGAAGCCCATATGTAGGACGGCCATCTGAAAGAGAGACCCAACAGGGTTCCTTCAGGCTTTGATGCTCATCACCACAAAAGCAGATGGTGGTGTCCTGGTCTTAAAAGTTTTTTTTTCTTTTTTGCAACAAACCCCCCCTCTTCTTTTATTCAATCCTATCCGGCCTATTAGCCCCCTGCCTGTCATGGTCTAGCAGCCTATGCTTAGCCCCCAGGGGGCTTCCAGAGCTATGGAATGAAGTCAAGCTTCCCCATTGACACAGGTCTCACTGGATAGCTTTGAATAGAAGTCAACCGACTGAAAAGGCATGTTTTAGAGGACAAAATGGAATAAGGTGTGGGGTGGATCAATACTGCAGGGTTGTTTGGACTTGAAATGCTTTGCTCTCTGTGTGCTCAGACAAAGCAGTGCTGACTGCAGGTGGCAAAGAATTTTTCCGGACATTGGGTAAAAAGTAACAAAGGGTGTTTAATGGAAGAGAAACCTGCATGCATCTGTCTGAAAGATTGTGATCAAAGCAGAGAGATAACCCGCTGTGTGCGCTCTATACTGTATGTATCCCTGCCCTCTTCACTTAAACAGGCAGGATTTGTCACCAAGGTCCTATCCCAACCTGTGTGCTGCTGGCACCCAAGCAATTTCTGCACAAGAAAGGCAATCAAGGACTTAAAGTCAGACACAATGCAAATAGGTCTGAGAGCCCATCTGTAGTAATCCAACAGTCCCTCCTGCACCAGTCTGCTCTCCGTCTCAGCCTCTCTGTGGCACAAGCCAATTAACTGTTTGATTCGGAGCCGGGGATGAACACCCTAATTGATTACATGGCGATAGTCGATTCAATTATCAATTTAGGCACAAAAAGCTGAGCAGAGATGCAAAGCCCGGAAGTTTGCTGAACGAGTTCTTCAGTAACTTGGCAGCACAATCGCTGTGTGTGTTTGTTTAAGCGCAGGAGTGAAAAGTAAAGGAGGAAGGCACGGAAGCGGTGGAAGAGAGGCAGGAAGACTGACACTTGCTGTAGCTACTGCAGGTTGTTTACTTGCAGACTCCGACTTACACCTCTCCTCTGCCTCCTCTTTCTCCTCAACACAGACATTCTTTCGCTGCCTCAAGCGCACAAAGAAACACACGCAGGCAGGGAGACGGAAAGGCACACACACATACACATATAAACACACACAAACACACAAATATTTGCATTAACACAAATACCAAAACACAAAGATATTTTAAATGGTATATATCGATATGGACACATTGTATACATGCAGTCACATTTACATATAAATTACCCTCATTAAGACACACACACACTCGGAGAATAAACATACATACATAATTAAAACAAAGAGAAACACACGCTCATAGGTGCAAATACATGAACACACACACAACCACCTGGGTACTCAGGGATTTGCAGAGATTGAATCACATGAAAAAACCCTTCTTTTCCTCATCATGCCTGTGATTCTGCTTTGTTTACCCTGTCATGGAGAGTTGCTCCGTTCGATCAGGCTGGAGAGGCACTAGGTTGGGTGGTTGTGCTAACGAAGTCTCAACATGCCGTCTGTCGACAGGGTAATTTCCCAGGATAGCTCTTTGTTCTCACTTCTTATGGTTCTGCTGGTAAAGACAGAAGAAGATCAGCACCTGAGCCAGTGGAGAGGAGAAACCAAATGTGTAGAGACTCCGACCACTATCATCCATAAAGGTCTCAGCATACCTACAGAGGGGGAAAAAAGTTTTTTGGACACCCTTAAAATTTTACACAATCTCAAATATTATCATGAAATATTTGTGGAAAAATCTTTTTTGTGTGTCAAAAGGTGTGGCTGCATTAGACAGATACAAACAAATACAAATTATATTTTTTGTTTATTGTTTACAAGAAAAACTAACAAAACTAAATTCTTGACAGTTTCAATATGTCAGTTCTCAACATTGTCGGTATCAAAGTCAACAAATAACAGAGAATGTGTTCAAAACTGAACAAAAAATAAATAAACCATCACATCATCAAATTAATATTTAGTAGTCCTGCCATTGGCACGTAGTAGAGCTCTAATCCTGGCTGGCATGTTCCCCGCAAGCCTTTCACACTGTTGAGGGGTAATCTTGTCCCATTCTTCTTGAATTACTGCTTTTAATTCTTCTAAATTCTTTGGTTTATGCTTTGAAACAGACCTTTTGATAATCCACCACAGATTTTCAATGGGGCTCATGTCCGGGGATTGAGCTGGCCACTCTAAGACCTGGATACTGTGCTCCTGCAGCCAAGTTCTCCTAGCCTTGGATGTGTGGCAAGGAGCATCATCTTGTTGAAACATCCAGTTTTTACCTCGACGGAACAGTGCACGCGCAGAAGGGAGCGTGTGGGTTTCGAGAATGGTACAATACTTGGTAGAGTTCAATGTGCCATCACAGACAGTGAGATGACCAACACCAGCAGCACTCATGCATCCCCAAACCATGATACTGCCTCCACCATGATTGACAGTAGGTACTGTACATACTGGAGATAATGATTCGCCTGGCCTTCTGCATACCCTCACATTAGTAGGAGGAAGATAAAGCTGGAAACTGGACTCATCTGACCACAAAATCTTCTTCCAATACCTGGCTGTCCAGTTCTTGTGTGCCTGGGCCCAACGACGCCAGGCTAACCTCTGTCTCTCATTGATCAGGGGCTTCTTGATAGCCTTGTAGGACCTTAAGCCATGATCTAAAAGTCGGCCACGTACAGTGCGGGTGGAACACTGGACACCAGTTTGGTTTGACCACTGCTGCTGAAGCTCCTGTGATGTCATTCGGCGGTTTTGCCTGCACATGCGGATCAGGATGCGGTCATTTCTTGCTGAAGAAACCCTTGGACGCCCAGATCTTGGTTTGTCTTCCAAGCTGTTGGTTCGTCTGTATTTCTGCAGAGTGTATCCAACTGCTGAAGGACTGCATCTGCACTTCCTGGCTATCTGGCGGCAGCTGTACCCTTCCTGGCTGAGAATCTTTATCTTCAGGCGTGTTTCCTGCGTTAGGTTCCTTGTTTTAGCCATTTTTGTGTCTGAAGAGCTTTCAAATGTGCTGGCTTTATGTAGACACGAAGCTTGGCAACAAAAATTGTGTCTTTTAATAAAAAGAACGACCTTCATCACTGGTACCAAAATAACCTAATACTCAAAATTTCTTATGTATTTTTATGGAACCAATCAATTTTAAGTTTTTAATGGCTTTTTTAGGATTTATTTAGTATTTTGGCTGTGACTGTACTAAAAGAAATTGCACTTGAAGACCTAAGAGTGATTCTTAATGCAATATTTCACAAATGCATGGGGTGTCCGAAAACTTTTTTCCACCACTGTATAGCCACACTGTAAGTTGAGCTAGATCTATTTTTTTTTACCTGTTCAATACTTTAATAATTTAAGAAGTGTCATACATACAGTTTTCTGTTGGACATTTACCTGTTAGGGCAGAACTGTTGCAGAACTTTGTCCATTCCGGGCTGTTGTAGAACACATGGTGGACTCCGTGGAGGAGGACCCGCTCCATGTGTACATAGAGATGGCTCAATCTAAGGTAACAAAATACAATGAATGTTATTTTCAGGTGATTATTAACTAACAAAAAACATGGATATAATTATCATATACCATTTCTGTCAACAGATGCCCCTAAATCCTACACACTGAACCTTTAAAGAGTCATTTAACTGCCACATATTAACTACTACTGTGCCAAAGCCATGTTCTTTCACAGTCACTGCTATACCATATATACCATATACTATGTATTAGAAACCTACATAATTAAGCACGTCTTTCTGCTTTAAACACGGACATCACAGCATGCGAGAGAGAGCCTATGCAGCTGGTTAATAATTAAAAATGTGAATTTAATAATCATATTTTCAACTAATGTGGGTGGTTTGAGGCAATACCGATGCTGTATGTTCTTGTTGAAAGAGGGAATGGTCTCTTAAGGATTGCGAAGAGACGATTCTTTGTTGATAGTTTGGTGCCGTTTAAATAATCAAGCTTTAGTCCACCACAGAGAGTCTTTATCTTGAAATTTACATATCTGTACAGTTTGGGTCATTATATAATGCAAAAAAAGAGAAGAAAAAACATTACTTTTCTACAGAACTGTTGGTCGCACAGAACACAAGCCAAGGAGCTACAAACCAGGAACCACTGCTGACCACCAGCTGCATGGTAGCATATCAACCAGTGCTAGAGGCACTCAGTGGTCTCCACTTCTTGTGGCAAAGTCCTGGCCGACAGAGAAAACCACCTTCTGTTATTATAGATCCCTGTCAGGCACCGATGACTGTTCACACAATGACACATAAGTTACACCCCTTTTCCATTAACAGAGAAAGGTCCAGGAACAATGTGCTGCTCTGGCTGTGCAGGATGGAGATGAGGAGGTGGCAGGGAAAGAATGCACAGACTGTTGGGAGTGATGGGGAGTGTCTGTGCTTAACAATGTTTTTTTTACAAAACATGTTGGGGACATAAAGTGTGCCAAGGGGACTTCTCCATCAATCTGACAGGGTCCACCTTTGCATAGCATGGATTTCTAAGCATGCTGTGTGTGTGTGTGAATACAAGGGTGCGCAGCAGGGGGCTGCATGGATATAAGGCACTGCAAGTGGTCCTCCCAGATGGTTGTGTCCCACTGTTAGTAGGAGGTCTGCAGCTTTTATCTATGACAGGCAGTAGGTCTTAACATCCTCCACACACACTGCCCTGCTCCAAGCCTGAGGCCCACCGGGCTGAAGTTATGAGAGGCAGGGTGTCCCAGTGCAGGAACAATTCCCTGCTTCCCCTCAGTCTTTTTTTTCCCAACCAGAGAAAGAAAAGACCTCAATGACAGCCACTGCTCAGAAGCGCAGGGGACTGAGGATACTCCCTCTGTTCTTTGGCAAGGTCTATCTTCCCTAACTGCCACACACACACATACCCATGAATGCCTTTGCACACACTGACACGCAGAAATGCCCCGGCATGGCTTCTTCCTCCGCTGAGGGTTGAGGCTGGTCCAGAGCATCAGCATTGTTGAAGAGGCTTAGTGAGGGAGAGAAGGAAAGTCTTCACAAGGAGGGGTGGAAAGACGGAGGGAGAAATGGAGAGAGAGACAGAGGGATGCCAGGAGACACTGAGCCACAACGCATTTCTAATCGACTCGCTGCCGACTTGCAAATCCAGCATTCTCATCTGGTCTATGCAAGGTCAACTGTGAGATGTGCTGAAACAAACCGAGTGAGACAGTGGGAGACGTAAGATGGGGAAGGACTGGATGACTAACCGGTGCAGTGAATAACTGTTGTTAATAGAGAGAGGTGACAGGGTCTAGATTTAGGACAGTGTGTCTGCCGCTACATAAGGTGAATTTTAAAAGTTGTCCTCTTCAGTGTCCTCCACAATGCCACCTTGTTACCACTCAAATCTCCAGGAAGTCATTTTTCAGAGAGGCCGGTGTGTGTCGGTGTGTGTCAGTGTGTGTTGGTGTGTGTGAATCATTGCAGATAGGGGTTATTCTTTTATCCTTTGACCCAGATTTGAGGGAGAACTGAACAGGGGACATGAAAGACACGGACCTCCCAGCGGAGCCGGGGTCATGTGCAACCTGAACACAGGCGCACACCGGCACAGCCAGCCGAGCAGAAAACACTATTATGCATACACACACAGTCCATGCAGACACACGCAGCGCATATGCTCACAAAAAATGCATGCATGCACACACACCTTCAAAAAAATATTCATATGATCAAGATCACCCAAAACAGGGCATGGAAATTCTGTCAGACACACCTGCCACAGCTCTCATGACAAGCCTGCTCTTTCCCCCTTCCACCCACATACACATAGCATATTAGTTGTAATGAGGGAACATGCAATCACATGTGTGATCACTGATTATTATTACCAAAACAGCTTCTCTCTGCACCAAACACATTAATATTCACATTTATGTGAAAAAACTGCCTTCATCCACACCTGTGAATTTGAATACATATTATAGCTTTGCATCCATGACAATCTTTCCAGTTATACACGCATATATACACTGATAGAACATGAACCAGTTCAGCTATAAGCATGGCCAAGGTGAAGGAGAACAACTGTAGTCTTTCCTCTCCATAGTTACAGCCTTAGTGTGATACAGCAGCCTGCAATGAAGGCGTGGGTGAAATGAAATGACTCTCACAAAAGGACAAAGGTGAGTATATCTGCGTGTCAAAGTCACTGTGTGAGAGCAAGAATTTGAGGAATTAATCAATCATTAGAGCAGACAAGATGCAACAAACAAACAAGTTAAAGGGTATGGTTTGTGCGTCTGTGTGTGTGTGTGTGTGTGTGTGTGTGTGTGTGTGTGAATATCAGGTGCAAAGGTGAGCAGAATGGACAGATTTACAGTGGGAAATGGGCAAATTTACAGGCAGAAACCTGGATGCAACAGAGACACAATATTGGGCTTCCGCCAGTGTTAAATATGGTCCCTCACCTACAACCAGATGGTTCCTCACTTCTGACCGCCACCGCCACACTTCCATCCCTCTCCCTCTCTCAATTTTTGTCTCTCCAACAGTCTCCTACCTCTCCCCCAGGGAGGGTAATAGCTAAATGCTGTCATTTCAGCAACTCAACTTAGTGCCACAACCGATTGTGCTGTCACAAAAAAACAGTCTTTGCTCGGGATATGAGTGACAGTCTTTGGCCAGTCTCCTACGACTACTCCCTATGACCACTGAAATCCCTTAAGGTACACTTCTTGTTAGAGGTGACAAGTCAGCTTGGAGAAGAAAGCCATTACCAGAGAAGAAAGGTATCAGGCAGCCTCCTGCTGGTGTAAATTGAAACCAAATACAATGGCTCCGAGCCAAGGAAGTATTCTGGGAAATCTAACATGGCCATTTCCTGGGCCTGCTGGTGATTTTAAGCTTTCTTTACCTTGTATGAGGAATGTCTTTGGCAGGATTTTTACTTTCAGAAGTGAGATCTTTAATTCCATTAATTTATAAAGTATCTATCAAAGAATAATGCCCCATAGACTCCCTGCCAATATTTCTACAACATCTTATTTTCAAACTGACTTTTAGAAATCCCTCATCACCTACTTAGTAATTGCAGCCCTCCTCTCTTCCTCCTCTCTAGTCACAGTAAAGCCTGGGAGCTTGGCCACATGGTTCAGGGCTGGGCTACAATGCACAAGGACGAGGGGGGATGAGGAAACTAGTGGGGTTTCAGAGGCATAAAAGTTCCTTTCTTCTCCGCCCTTGCCTCTTTCTTTGAGCCAGAACAGAGGGTTGCCACGGCGATGAGGTTGGTCTGTCTCCCACGGCGTGGTCTGGGAAGAGCAGCAGCTTGCTCTGACATTTACTCAGGCTGGAGGAAACAGAGACGATAGAGGAGAGAAACACACAAGCATACACACACATTCAGCGAGAACAGAGAGGGGGGGCGCTTTAGCAACCGTCGGTTGAAGAAAGTGGATGGATTAAACAATAACACCTGTAACATCAGAGGGTTGACACACACATGGAGAATTGGCTGCCACTCCATTTATCTAAACCTTTTATCTTCTCCTCAGTGTCCATTCATCCCCAACTTCTATTCCCGACCTCCTTTTTTCCATTTGCTCTCATTTAGATCTTGCCAGCGAGTCAGTAAGCCAACACATATTTCCATCCTAATCATATCCACTGCCAAACTCAAAAGCACACAACCAATGCACAGGCATTCAGCTCAAGCTAACAAACACAAATGCTCACACAAACACACACATGCAAAACTATGGCCAGCCTACTGAGAGGCCAGCTACCAATGATGCCAACAAGTTCTGTAGTCAATAGCGGGAAACTTTGCCAGAGATTGTAGTGAACACAGTGCAACAGCTTTTATTTCCCATCTCAGTGCAGGGAAAGTTGACCCAGGGAAAAAAGCTATTGAGCAGATTCCTTTATATCACTTATCTTCTGGTATGTGTGTGTGTATGCTTGAGTGCTCATGCAGCCATGTCGTTATGTGCATGTGTGACTATCCAGAGTGTCAAGGTTCTGGATCCATCATCAGGTCAACACAGAAGATCTCCATGCTGTAAAAAGCCTGTGACGCTTGAGAACCCACAGCAAGTCAAAAACACTTTTCTATTTTATCAAAAGCTGTTCAAACACTGTTTCTGATTAAAGGAGACAACAGGCAGCCATATCAGCAAATACAAGCAAGGAAATAGAGGTAAGAAGGAAATGACTGATGTGATGTGGGTACAAAAGATAAGCTTGAGCACAACATACTGCCACATTTACAGTAAACACACAGCATTTTTACTCCCTAATGGATCAGTTAGCATACAAGCCACAAGAGGCAGAGGGAAGAGGAGGGGAATGCATCACAATATGCCACAGTGCAAGTCATGCAACATTCGCCACAATGCTGAGAGAAGTGGCATTTCACGAGATACATCCATATGTGCCACTTTAGGGAACGTTCAGTAAGAAAATGCTAATGAACGCTTTTCTCCCTGGGACTGAAATACACAAGGCTCTCTGTCAGCTGTGAATGAGCTTTGTTTTCCCTAAAACTGGAGCTCTGGTGGAAATGTTCACTTTCAGCTTCCTTCTGATTCTTCTGAATTTAAATAACAGCAACTTCAATGGGGATACTCTTTGTTAGCATTACCCACATGAACACAGAGGTATAAAAAGACAGTTCTCCCAACATGACAACAAAACATGTCCTCTTTCTTCAGACTACCATCCATGTTTCCTGTAGATCACCCAGGTACAGTGCACTCAGTTGCATTTGTCTATTTGTTTCTCAAACATAAAAAAGGCACAGTTGTGATAATGCAGATATCTCAAACTACTTTCTACCAACCGTTCATCTCCATACAGTAGGACAAAACTTTCAAAAACAAGGTCTGTGGGTTATCATGAGCAACTGTCACTGTATTCACAAAGACACTTTGGGGTGTAGTTAAGTGCCAACTGTTACATTTAGAAACAAAACACCACATTCTGAAATGAAGGTCACTTTCATCTATCTTTGTCAGTCAAAGCTGCTTTTATTTTTGACCTCTAGAAATATGAAAGAGACAAAAAGAACACATTATCCTTGATAGGGATGTCCCAATCCAGCTTTTTCACTTCCAATCCGATACCGATATTACAGCCTTGAGTTCTGGCCGATACCGATACCGATCCGATCCAAGCGCGTATTATACATAATCACTTATTTTGTTGTCAGTCATGTTAGAAAAGGTTTGATCAAGCAATATTACTCTAACAAGAACAACTACTTAATCAGGTTAGTTAGAATGATCCACAACAGTTGGTATGAGAAACTGACCTGTTTATTGTTAACAGGGTTAAATATAAAAAATATAGCTGGTTTGCTTTGGCTGCTTTGGCCCCTTAATAAATAGAAAATAAATCAACACAAGAAATCTTTAAAATGTCTCACATTGAAATTAAAATAGCAGCAAGACTCCACACACTTGTGCTTTGGCCCCATAATAAATAAAAAATAGATTAACATCACAAGACATTGTTGACATTTAACAAACAATGCAGCCTTTCCTTTTCAGTTATTTTAGTAGTCAGTGCCAGCCTGGTGCACAGGCACACAATATTGTACAACTGTTTAAACAAGAAATAGTCCATCCATGGCTCCAATTTCACTAATTGTGTCCAAAACAATGCTATCAGTGCTCTTTACTTAAACAGTAAGAGTGTAAACCAAATAAAAATATCACTCTCAAAAAAACAGAGCAGAAAACAAATAGTCAGTTAACTAAATTGACCGCTACTCTTCCTACCCTTCCCTCCCTGTGTGTCTGCCATGGTCTGCCGTCTGCATGCTGGCCTGGTGGATTGATAGTAAGAGCTGGAGTGGATCACTGGAATGGACTACTTGAATCGCGGAGCGCTGGGCTGGCCGGAAAAGCCTGGAGCGGAGTTCTTGGATCGGCATTTTTCCATGCAGTCCGATCCGATGCCGATGCCCGTTTTTTGCTAATATCGGCGGCCGATACTGATCCAAATATCGGATCGGGGCATCCCTAATCCTTGATGTACTATATTGAGGCCTTATTCTCTTTGATGAATGTAAAGTAAATGAATAAATATTGGCCTTGCATTTGGCAACATTTGTTCGCTCTGGTTTGAGCAACCAGCTCATGAGAAAATATCATGTCTTCTTCACCTCAATTTATCAAAACTACATGAATGATGTTGTCATATCACGATGAAACACAGGTCTGGGGTTCCTCTGTCTAAACAATTTTGAGCACCAAACACTTAGGGTGCATTCTGAATTGTATACTTTTTACTTTTAATAGGTACTGCTACTGCCCTTAAAGTACGTACGGTTTCATGTAGTATGCACACATTTGGGACTACTTCCTCAATGTTACGCCCTGAACTTTGACCCTTTTACCATGGAGATAAAACAAAATGCCATTCACCGAGCTCACCATAGACGGAGATCAACCCGGACAGCTCTGATGTTGTTATCTTGCAATAAGTTATAACTGCATACAATGTAGATTCTAACATATTACATAGGCTCCACATTTCTCTGTCATAGTTATTTAACACTTCTGCCCCTTTTTGTTGGTTATATTTATAATTATTTTATTTGATTAAACAATTAATATTCCTTTTATTACAAATCGACTGGTCACTGGTCACCTGAATGCGCTGTCATCTTTCCCTGGGACTTCTGACAGCTGTCAATCAGTTGTCAAACACCTGTCAATGAGCTGTCAAGCTGTTATCTGTTTGCAGCTCAGTCAATGTGACGTATCTTGTGCTGCGCAGAGGATTGTGGGTCAAAATAGCCAGAAAAGCATGCTGGCTTACATACTGCAAAATTGGACTGCATGTAGTAGGACATCCTGATATTTTTGGCATACTGTATTTGACATACTATGTATTGGTACACACTAAATCTTTTTCTGACATACTATATAGTGTGGTAGTATGGGTATTGGAACACACAGATAATTTGCTGCATTCTGCTGAATATTTTTTTATGCCCCAATTTGTACCTTTTCTGCATCAATTTACACTGTAAATGTCTTTAATTTTGTCAAGAATAAAAGTACTCTGCTACTTTCATGTTTTTGGGCGGAGTGGGGGGACATGTCCCTTGTGTACCCCCCAAAATCTACGGTACACCGATGCTTGTAGTAGTGCTTGTATTTGAACCAGGAAAAGGGGACCAGTTGCAACAAACCTGCGGCCTCCCTAAAATGCACTGACTTTCTCTCTCAATGAATTAAGGCAAGCCAGGACTCCTCACTACCCAAATAGCTATCACTGTACATTTTAATAAAAATATTTCATATTTTTCTGTCACCCACCAGACACTTATTTTTCCCTTGTTTTGCCATGACTTCCCCACTCTTAATTCACTTTCCTCAAATGAGCGAAACAGCGCCCCTCTAGGCTGTAAGCAAGTCTGTGTGGCCGAAGCCGGTATTGCACCCTTAATTCGTAATGGAGGAAAGGTAAACGGTGCTGTTGCTGTCATGACTGAAATGGACAGGCCCATGAACAAAAAACACTGAATGAACTGTGGAGGTAGACTGGACATGCTCTAGCCTCACTACAAACAACAGAAAGTTAACAATGTATTCATTTAAATGAAACAACCGGGAGTATTAACTTAATGCTAATAAAGTCCGGCTAACGTTTAACAGTTAACTCTTAAGCTAGCAACGGTGGACAGATGAAGAAGAGGACTGCTGACAACCCAAACAGAGGTTCAGCTGGAGAGACATGGATACTTCATCTCCACGACAGAGACATCATAAAAGGTGAGTTACCATCTGTCTGTTTATGTATTTGTTTTTTTCTCTGATGGTCACGTGTGTTTTCTTTGCTGTCTCTGCATATTTAACACTGCTGCTCATGTTGAGGAATGGAGGTTATATAACATACTTTACCTTGTTTGCCTGGGCTTTCTAAAGCTGATAGAGCTGTCATCCCCACACAGACAGTTGGGACAGAAGCTGCAGTGCTTTGAATCACTTGAAATTTGCTTAATTTTGCTTTTCGGTCCATTCAGAGTCACCTGTTGTATGATTTGTGAATGCGCATGCGCAGATGGTCTTGCAAGTTGCTTTTAAGATTGAGTATTCCCTCATTCAAGTTTTGAAGCTTTGCTGTGAGGAGAATAATGCAGGTCTAATAAGCATTTGTGTGCTAAATATGTGTATATGGGTGTGTAAGTCATGTATTTGATACATGCAATGTTTGTTGTGGATGAAAACATGAATCATTCAACATTATTGGCAAAATTACACATTTCCAACTTAACATATTGTGTCTCAGATGACTTGTCTGACTTGGCCTCTGAACCATGGAAATCAGTGCTTAATTCAGAGTTATTTTGAGTGAGCCTCCAAAGTAATACCTGGCCAGATTAGGCCAGAGCTTCAACTGAAAACTGTTATTTATTCTTACCATTTTCTTGTGCATTTCCCTATTGTGAAGTACTGCCAGGCAATATGGGTAAAAAATAAGTGCCACAATATTTGTGACCAAATACCTGAATGCAATTTTGTGACAATACTGTAGGGTTGACTGTTGATGCTTTCACAAAATATTTACATAGTGATGTTTTGATGAATAATCATTGGTAATGTGTAATGGCGAAGTGGGTTAAGACAAATAGTAGTCTGGTAACTTAAAGCAACAATTTTATACTTTTCTTTGTTTAGGGTAAAATGCTATTAATAAGTTGATGACACACTAAAATGTAAGTGAATTCCACCAGAGAAAAAACTCACTCAATTATATCATTCTCATGTGGTTCTAAGAAAACTCCGACCAATCACTGCATACGGACCAAATACAATGATTGGCCGCGCGACCTGTCTGTCTTCCCCACGTGGAGGCCTCCGACTAGACTGATGTAACCGCTCGCGTAACACCCACGTTATATTATAAAACTCATCAGTCATCACTGACCCCGGATAAGTTTCAAAACTCTGGGGTTGCGTTTGACTGTGCGGGACAGGTAAGGTTATGTTTAGTTTGCGTCTAATATAATAGGGTAAAATGTTATATGACAACACAGCATCCAGTTGCTAATGGCTAACGTTAGCCTACTGTAGCATAGCCTCTGATACATTAACGTTATCTTCCTTGTGCGTTTCCACCTATTAGTAACATTAACGCTGCTATCTAACGTTAGCACTGTAACATTATTCTAAAACTCATCAGTCATCACTGACTCCGGTTGAGTTTTAAAACTCCGGGGCTGCGTTTGACTGTCTTGGTTGTAACGTTACACTCGCTCTCCTCTTCCATGTATCTAACGTTACCTTGCCAACGCCTATATCTATCAAAGACGTGATGAGGACGTAATGGAGGAGGGAGGAGTAGGCCATTGGAGGGAGGTGGAGTTGCAGGAGGAGGGGGATGGGACTTTGGAGGGAGTTGTGGATGTTCAAATTTTGTGCTGTGTGAAATGCAAGAAAGGTAAGAGTAGCTTTAAGAAAATAACATGGCTTTACTGTAAAGCAGCCTTTAAAACAAGAAAATATTACGATATCCAAAATCTAAGATGATATTTAGTCTCATATCACAGTATCGATATAATATGAATATATTGCCCTGCCATATTGTGTAAATAGTCCTATGTTAAGGCCTACGTTAGCTCAAATCGTGTTTATATACACCTTTTCCAACACTGAGAATTTCATTCTTTGCAACTGTTGTGTTTTCAGTAGTATAAAATCTGGGAGCTGCATGCAATTGTGGGTATTATGACAATTTTGAATATCACCTCTATTTATAGATTTTGATAATACACCCAGTATTGTCTTTGAAAATAAAATGTTTGTCTGCTCACAATCTAATTCCACTTGACTTTTGATTGTCACTATTATGAGCATACCATCTTGTCTATCTTGTGTCAGAGAATATGGCCTGGAAGAATGGAGACACACAGCTTTGTATTTGTTCGTGAAGTGAGTTACAGGGCAGAGGTGTCATTTCTGATTGTGCCTCGACCTTTTATAAACTATAATAAACTTAACTTTTTTTTTTTACACATTTGAATTTCCCTGACATGTTAAAATGGAAGATACAAGAAGAAACTGTCAAAACCATTCACATTAGTTATGCCACGACCAGGATCTGTCCACAATAGCACAAATCATAAATTGAACAAGGCTATGCCTTTAATTTAGATATGAAATTTATTCCACTTTTATCATGATGCTGCTCGCTTCATTTGTAGACTCCCTACAATGAACACATGCTGACTTGGCCATAGTTTCATTTGTACACTCCGTCTCTTCTGTACATGTGGTCACTCCCACAGTGATATGGGGATAAAGACAGACCAAACGATGCTTTGTAGCCGATTTATCCTTTTTTGTGTATGATTTTATCACTTGCCGACGGCACTTTGCTACAAACCAATGGGGGTCTCGAACTTGTTCCTCTCTGCCACGTGTCCTATCCACCCCTCAGTCTCAGGGGGTCAGTCATTCTGCCGAGGCTGAACTCAGGGGGATAGAAGCAGCAGGAGCGAGATGAGCCTGGAGGGGATCTTCTCACCCTGAGACGAGTGATTACTTCGCTGGGACTAAGTTATGCTAATGCATTCATCTCCAAAAGCACCGTGATTATTTAGAGTTCCTCACCAACTGTTTTAGATTTTGCTCGCTTGCTATTTTATGCAAAGATGCTTTTTTTTCCCCAGCCCTCCGTTGGCACAGCGCTTGCCGAGCTGAGGGAGATAAGAGGGGAGAAAATTCAGAAGATTGTTGAATTCTTTGCCCTTATTTTAATGTGCCCTTGATGTGTGAATGAATGCAAATCAAAATATGTCTACTTTTTTTTTCTCTCTCTCCTGAAAGTATCGCATGTTGCAATTTTACAAAATGACAGTGGAGTGGAATAGAGCAGATGATATTGCATGCAGTATATCATTTCCGTTATTTCTCTGGCCCTCTAAATTGCCCTATGTTTTATTTAAAAGGTTCCAACACTTTCACTTTAATCCATACAAACTTTGTGTATTCCCTTCGTTCCTCTGCCTCAGAACTGAGCCCCCTGTTGTCCCATTTGGCCAGTTTTGATGCCATATTCCACCTGGTGCTCTGCATGTCGCTTGTGGTGAGGCAGTGTCCTGGCCTGGCTGTGGTGTTCCTGTGATGCAGCATCAGGGGATATCAGCATAATACCAGAGTGAATATGTTAGAGCATATTCCGTCTAATCCTGAGCACGCTGTAATCAGAGGAGACTAGGCTTCCTACCACTGTGACCGCACAAGCACATGTCATTGGTCTGCTGAACTATGCAAAGGTGGGCAGATGTGGGCAGGGTTATGAGTTGGGAGGAAGTGGAAGTACCAGACATCTGAAGAACTGAAGGACGTTTTGAGGGAGGCAGCATTAAAGAAAAACCAAGAAGAGAAGAGAGGAGGAAATAATGCTGTATCAGATGCAGCAGAAAAAAATGTTTCAGGAGTTAGATGAAGGTGATGGTCAAGAAATAAGGGGAAATAGAAGAAGTTGCAGAGAGATTTAAAAGGATTCTGAAGGCCTGTGGGGATTTGCAGAGAATTTGGAGGAGATTTCTGGAAATGAGAGCACTGCCCAGATGCGCTGCAGAAAGCAGCATCTGCAGCATTAATTACAATAGCCCCCCTCCCTCACCCCCGCCGTACTCCGCCACCTGTTTCCTTTCAATGGCCCCACTATACGTGAGTGAAATCCAGGAATCCACATTCAGCACTATGGCTGATGCAATCACATACAACCTGCATCCTCCCTCCCACCCTTCCATCTCAACCCATTCACCCACACACCCACACAGCCACACACGCACACACCACCACAAACAATTCCCTGCGGGTATCTTGATGTCTTATCTATTAGGAAGTGAAAGTGAGAAAGAGAGCAAATAAAAGCTCTCTGTCACCTAAGATGTCTTGTCCATGCGGCTTGTTTCTTCCTTGCCGCTGAATTGATTTGGTGAGTCAACCGCTTCACTGATGGAGAGATTGTCGGTCCCAAGAGGACAGAGGCGCACTCTGTTTTGCAGCGTGACGCGCACGTTGCCATGTCGGGCCTATGTTGTGCCAGCGTTGCGGCCGCTACATATTGCTGCTATCTGAATCCCAAGATTACATCTGCTCAGCTGGGATTGTTTTCATGCTGCTCTCATGGAAGGGTGGCGAAATTGTATCACAGATTAAGCTCAACCTATTTCACAACTCTCCGGCCAGCGACGAGCCAAGATGTGGATCGATCTTTACCGTCGAAGGCCTTGGGGTGAGGGCAGGACAGTTTTCATAAAGTAACACAGATTGTAATGCAGTATGTCAAATGTCTCTAAAAGAAAGATCTGCAAAGAGGATTTGTGTTGAAAAAGCATGAGATCAACTCGCAGTGTAGACTTCCCTCATAAGACCAAGTGGTAAAGGCCTGGGCTTATCTGAATGGAGGGGAAGGATTGATGGTGGGGGGGATGCAAAAGCAGTACAAGCCTCTTATAATTGAAGATCTCTTGCAGAGAGAGAGCATGCTCATGTGACAGACCGCGCCTCCCTGCTTAACCTGCAGGCTGTCAGCTCTATTGCCCCTTCTGGCCCAAATACTGCTGGGCTTTTCCAACTGATCAATTAAATAATTTAGTGGCAATTTAGAAATTCGCCTGTTAGATGTCGGATCAATGTTATGGATTCCAGAAGTCAGAGTTGCATCTGATACGTGGCTGTCGAACCAGCACCATTTAGAAGCAGCAGCAACATCCAGCATACAGTGCTTGTACTCCTGAAGGATGCTTTCTCTGTCTCTCCTTTACTTGCACACACACACAGACACACACACATTTACTTCTGCACACGCAGGGGGGATGCAGGGTTGAAGAGCTCAAGCAAGAGAAAAATATATAGAGTGAGATCAACAACAGGGGAGGGAATATAAGAGTAAGCTGCAGTGAAAATAATATCAGCTGTTACAGCACTAATGAACACCAACACAGAGGCAGAATAGAGATAGAAAACTACATTTCCTTTTTTTCTGCTTGACCTCCTGCTGAGATTCAGAGGCTTTAATTCTCCTGGTGATGTTGGGATCCAAACAGCTACAGTGAATAAACAAGATTACCCATTTGGACATGCCAGTAAATCTTATCATATTGGAGCAGGGAGAGGAGCTGGGAAACGGGACCAAAGCAATAAGGTCGGCAGAGGCCAAGACGCAGGCAGCCATGGTTGCTGAACACAATTCCTCCCTCAAACAAATCTTCCTATTTCCTTTTGTGACTTACTGTGGATTTTGTCCTTCAGTTGCAGAGAGACCGTGATGTTTCATATGTTGTGGCAGCAGAAATGATCACTCTTCATAGGCGTGAAGCATGTACTGTCTCAAATATTATTCTCTGTCAGATATTAATCACCACTGGATTTGCACGAAGGCTTCATTATACAAGCAGTCATTTTTCTTTCTTCCCGTCTCTCATTTCATTTCATACTGAAAACATAAAAACTGGTTGCTGCGAGGAAACAATGTCTCACCAGAGAGCAGTTCAACCAGCGGATTTGGTGAAGATAAAAGGGGGAAACCCGACTGGAAATCTATACGCTAAGACTGTAACCTAATTGTCTTTCTAAAGCGATACAATGCAGAAGCCTCTTGTTGTTAAGCGGCCTTGTACCAGATTTCTTAGCATGAGGCAAACAGAACCCATGCAGTGTGCTGTAGGGCTCGGCGCGAATGAAGGTCAGGGGAAGTCAGAGACGGCAGAATGCACCAGGCTCCACCAGACGCAGAGGCAGCCGGTGGAGCCGAGCCACAGCCCGGTTAGTCAGGGGGTGATTCCTGATTCCATCATGAACGTCATGCCTAATCACGGTGAATTCTTTTGACTGAGATCATCAGAGGCAGTTTTTATGGGACCATAACCTGTAAATAAGATGATTACAACTGCAAACATAATGTGGGCTGGGGGGCTGGGCAAGAAACATCACTGCGCTAAGCATACATGACAACAACAGCGATAAAGGATTTGGGGCTTATGAAAGCAGGAAGATGTGGGACTTGTTACCACAATATATTTGACATGGACATGCAAAAAAGATTATGAGAATAAAAAAACGTCTGCAGCACCCCTCCAAACACACACACAAAGAGAGAGAGAGACACACACACATGCACGGCCTCACACGATACAGGGATGACAAAAAAGGGGAAGAGAGCGATTTTTTTTCTTTTTCTGCCTCTGAGCAGACGCTGATCTTCTCAAATCCCTGTGTATCTCATGTTAAATCCCTGTAATGTGGATTAAGACCTGTTGAAACATATATATAGTTATATCACAAGAGCAGATAGGGGCGGACTCTTTACTGAGGAATCCTTACTTGTTTGTTCTGGAAAAAGGGGCATTACTGATATGGATGGGCAATAGGGCAATATGACGATACATACAATATGAGAGCAGATATCTATGTAGTTTGCCCTTGCGTCATCACTTTTTGGGTGTAAGCAGCCACTCAAATTTTGACTGGTGCTATATTAAATTTCTGAGGTCTTTGCCATTTTAGTGGCATAAAATAAGACTACTGTTTTGTTTTTAATTTAGCTATTAGGAGCCCAAATGCTATGGCCTGTTGCTGATCAATCATTAATGTCATTAAAGCTAACTAGCACCTTGCAACTATAAGGAAACATTAGGCTGTAACGTAGCCTTAACATTCACTTTGACTTTTACTATTATAGCTGTTGACATTAAAATCATTAACTAACCTGCGATAGGTGTGAGCCACAGACGTACACATATTGACTGGCCATGGCCCAAACCATTTTCTCTCTGCCGATGACCCGGAGCCACAAAATTATTATTATTATTGTTTGACATGCAAAATATCACCAATTATTCAAGCTGTTCTCATGCACTGTCCTATACTTACGAAAAGTACTGCACTGGAATTCCCACATAATGATGAGCCAGTAATTCGTATATAACCCATGCAATCAGCAAGGGGGCAGTCATGTGACCAACGCGCTCACGAGAGTAAAGAAGGAAGTAGGCATAGGCATAGTAGTAGGTGTCGGTGGCTTAGTAGTAGAGCAGGCGCCCCAGGTACAAGGCTGTTGCCGCAGCGGCCCGGGTTCGAATCCAGCCTGTGGCCCTTTGCTGCATGTCATCCCCCTCTCTCTCTCCCCCCTTAGCTGTCCTGTCCATTAAAGGCAAAAATGCCCAAAAAGATATCTTAAAAAAAAAGAAGGAAGTAGTATAAAGAGCAAAAGTCCACGTAAGTAGGCAGGTCAGGGCGGTAGCATAGGTTGAACAAACACTTCATTCCCCTAGGAAGCTGCTTCTTGATTGCTGTGTGAAACCAAGTGAACTTTGAGTTATTTTAAAGCACGTTGTCACTAGGGGTGGGAATCTGTAGGCACCTCACGATTCGATTCATTCCGATTCTGAGGGCAACGATTTCGATTATAAAACGATTCTCGATTCTAAAATGAGCCAATAAGAAAATTTTCACTAGATATTGTAAAACATTTTTGTAATAAAGCTGGGAATACATATCCAGTGCATACAAACTGTATTACTTACTGTGGTTGAGATGACTGCACTCCACCAGTCTGCTCCGGTCCATCCTCCTCATCCACAAATCTCATCGCGACTCTCCTGTCCCTCATAGACCTCCTTGACATTTCTCCTCCAGTATTTACAAAACTATAACTGACTATAATGATCTATAAACTATAAAAACACGAACTATTGCAAAAAAGACGAACGATGGCAAAACGACAAACTATGGTGAAAACACAACGAAAACACGGCAAAAAACACTCAAAAACACGGCATAAAAACACTCAAAAGCTCTCAAAAAACCACAAATACTATTATTTACAACACTAAATATTATTTACAAAGAAAACGCCACCCAAACTCCAATAAAACTCACCAAAACTCTGCTAAAACACAGCTAAATCACTCCAACTTGCACTCTCCTCGTCAGCTGTCACTCTCCTCCTGCTGTGCCCAATTCCCTCCCCTCCTCCACAGGTAATGATGTCACTACCATAATGTACCATATATCACTGGAAAGCTCCACTTCTCAGCTTTCAGAATCTGTTGCAATTATGCCAATAGCGTGAATGGTCGAGGAGTTACGGTAATTTGAAAAATAAATATAAAAATAAAATTAAAATCGATTATGAGTTTTCCACATCGATGCTCGCATCGTTCAAGACAGAATCTTGATGCATCTAAAAATCGATTTTTTTCCCCCACCCCTAGTTGTTACCATGTTTATTTCCAATCTACACATCTGTACTTGCCTAAACCTCAACAACTAAACTTTAATACGTAACTTAATGTTAACTTCATAACATGACAACGCACAACCATGTTTCATTTCCTAAACCTAACCTACGTAACTGTACTTGCCTAAACCTAACCTTTGTATCTCTGCGTTACATAAATTTTTTTTACGTTAAATACGTAACGTGACGACACCATTTGTGCGGCACTACCTAGTTAAATATCATATGAACCATTGGTTGAAGAAACACTTCTTTGGTTGAAGAAACAGTTTTTTCAGTTTGACGTGAGCACTTTACAGTGTTTGTTTCCACCCAAAAGGGAGCATGGTTGTTCTGACGACAGCAAAGTGACGTATGTGCGCTGTCATGAATCAGGTTATATTGATTTGTTGTTCTGTTTAACATCTGCAGGGGTTTTAGCCATTTAAGGCAATTATTGATCAAGATTGTTTGTTTTGTCTTTTGCAATATTCGATTTATATATGTAGGCCTATTTTTTAACCAATGTGACAGAGCACTGTGATTTGTCATTGTCATGACTTTGCTAGATTAGTCAAAACAGCCATGCCTATTTGATTTTTTTTCTTCTTTTTTTTGACTATTTCTCAATTGATTTTTCCTGAAAATTGATTTTATGCCAATTACATGTATTGTGATATTGGAATTCATCCATATCCAACCCGTAATTTACTGCAATTGAAGGTAAAAAACAGCCTGATTGTATAATATATACTCATGTTCGGATATGCAGGATGTGTCCGCACACACACACACACACACACACACACATACAAACATCTATTATGCCACTTAATCCCCATTCTGTGCAGCCTGCGTCACCCACTGTCCATTAGGGCGAGCTTTTCCCCACATGCCACCAAATCCTCTCCTTTTTAGCTCAGCACTAAAAAAAAGATGCAGCTTCTCCATGATTCACACAGTCTCACTGTCAAACAGCCATTTCTTCTTCTTTTTAAATGTATTTTCTAGCCAGAAAAAAAAAGAATAAATAACCAGCTAGCCCTTCCTTACCGCGTCTGTTGAACTCCTGCTAGATGCTGAAGACCTGCAGTGTCCCAACCTGTGATGTTTTTATCCCACAAATAAATAGCAGCCAGGTGAAAACTCCACCAGGAGACACGACTCAACCCACCAAAAGAGCTAGCAGCTGTCGGCTGCAGGTGAGCATAAGGCTGGAGAGCCAATAGAGTAATGAATACACCATATTGGAGTGACTTAGACTTTCGAAGACCTGCTTGGAATATTTGTATAGAAATCATAATTGTGTCGGTAATTCTTAGTCAGTCTACCCCTACACCCCTCACCCACCTCGCTCCGTGTCTGATACCTTTTGATCCCTGTAGGAGTAGAAGGATGAGTGAAGGAGACAGGGTGAGACAAGTAGGAAGATAGAAATAGATGGAACGACTGTGTGTGAGTGGAGGGAGACAGATTGAGTGTGTTTGTGTGGGTATTATGCATTAATTTTACATATTTGATTGTGCATGAGACAAAGAACTATATACCCAACATGTTTCCAGTGACTGTCTCCCCCACGTGCATGTCCTGTGTTACACATGACCCCCATTACATATCAGTGTAATGCATGTACAGCAAAATACTATGAGTGTGTATGTATAGATATCAGTGTGTGCAGGGGGCGAATGAATTGAGCTGTTTTGATACAACCACTGATCCAGTACTGGCAGGGAGAATGACCACGCTTATTGAATGGCTGTCTGAGTACTCTAATGAGGTAATATTACCACACCAAATGATGAAAAATTCATGTTACAAGTTGGTGTTGGTGCAGACGGCTCTCAGGAATTTCATTTGCTGTTTGATATTCTTACTTGCCAGCTCAGCAGGCACTATTGTATGATTGGAACAAAAAAAACACACACTTAGGGCTGAAAGCCCAAGCTATTACCGTGAATAGCCTGTAGACACTGCTTTGTGTATGAGCGCATGTACTGTAGGTGTGTGCGTGCGCCTGTTTGTGTGCTTGTGTATCTGTGGGCAGCGCAGGTGAAGGCATGCATACTGAATGCTAAGTGATCATCCTGCCCATCTCATTGGCATTGGAGAGCTTGTACAGCTCTGATAAGTGCATTTATGGAAAAGTCAGCACAGCTTTATCTCGTCATTGCAGGTTAGATCACAGATAAAAGGATTGGACTCCAAAAAGTAAATAAAAAAAAATCAAGCCTGAGATAAGACACCCAGCTTCTGAGCTGTACCAGCTTGCTTCAGACTCACTCTGCATCGTGACTGCTCATCAGTATGGCCCCTATCACTAACCCAGGGCTCCGTATGGGGCCTCACTAAGACCGCCGAGGACGGCTCTGATAACATTTTCCTGGAGAAGCCACTGATGTTAGATTGTGCTGCTTACAGTTGTCTTGGGCTGATTTTTGAAGTCTCATGCAAAAGAGTTTTCCCCCCAAGGCTACAGTAGAGCGATCATCCTGGGTAACATTTAACTGGTATGTAAATTCAGACAGCTATACCTTCAAAGCATTTAATCCCTCTATAGCCACCCCATTCTAACTGTTTCCTTACACTCAGGTCTCTATTTCCTTTCCTCGCCATTCTCTGCATCTGTTTTCTTCTGTATCTCTTTGATACATTCCTTCCTGTCATCTACCTCAACACCTTCTTCTGAAACCTCCTTTCACCCTTCCTAATATCCCCATTCCTCTCTATGCCCCCAAACCTCTCTGTCCCTCCTTCCCCCTACGTGTCGAAATAAGGCTCCAGCAGTGGACCCTTAGGGCGATGGTGATGGAATGCATTTGGGGGTCCAGCAGCTTTCTCTCTCCAACCTGCATGCAAAATCATCCCAATGGGGAATCACTGGCTCCTGTTTACAACCCCGAGAGGGGTGCAAGCACCATGGTAACACCATTGCTCTCCCTAAAACCCTTGGCAGATAGGTCTGCACAATCACCCCCAGTTAAAACGTTTTACTGTTGGATAAAGAAAAAAGCTGAGGAGAGAAGAAAAAAAAATTGGCTGAAAGTACGCTGGCGCACATCCAGCCACAGTGGAAGTCTGTTTTTTAATTCCTGTTTCATGTTTCTTGACTTAGAAATTAAATTTATGAGCATGACAGAATGAAAGATGCCTTTATAGTTGCAGAAACACATACTGTACACATAAATCCTGCTGGAATAAAGTCATACACTGTACATACAGACACCCAGAAAGTACAGTCAACAGTGCAAAAGGCACAACAAAGGGCTCGCAATTGAAAATCAAGAATACACATATGCAGCCATGCACACATGCAGAAAAACTCACACACACACACACACGCTCAGTGCTGTCAGAAACTGCTGCTTTTTCTCCCTGGCAGAGTGCTCAAGAGATTAAGCTCAGGGTAATTCATATATACTTTTGGTGAGACTAAATGCTTTACCCAGGTTTCCATTTAAAAAACCAATTTATTGATTTCCACTGTGGATTTTTTTTGCAGAGTGACCCTGGCAGTTAAATATTCATAAGCCATTAAAAATAAAAGATGCACATTTTGTACGTTTGACCCGTTGTTATGTACAGCATGGTCTATAATCTGTTCAATCCGGTATACTGTCCCACTCAGAGGTGAACGGAGCGCTGTTTTGCAAACAGAAAAACACCATTAGTTTCCCACATGTTCAGCGTTGATTAGAACTGGATGAAAGAGACTGCAATCTCCTCATTTGGCAGATAGAGAGGCCCACAAATATCTTCATAACATTATGCTGTTGCTGTTGTTGGTCCAAAAAAATGCAGTTTTTCTCTTCAGATTTAGAAAATTGCCTTTCAATTATACCATTTAGATAAGATAACCGAAGAGCAGTACAAAATGAAACTTAGGAAAGCCGTAAAACCTTTAATTAAGATGTGGATAAGTTTGAGAAGAGAGTTTTTTGCATACTGTATTCTTGAGCATCCCTTTAAGGAGAGTGGGGGAGATGAAGGAGAAGACAGCAGGGTGTGGAAAGCAGGTGAAACAGGAGATGGAAGTAGAAAGGTGAGCTTTATCCCCCTGGATAAAAAGGGAAAAGGAAATATCCAGCTCTCCTTTATCCAATAATGAGCAATAACTTGGAATTTTACTAAACTGGCCAGTCCATCTGAAAGTGTCAGAGGAAAGGTCCAATCTTGTTTTTTCCTCATCTGCTCAATACTGTCTTATTTAGTTCCTCAATAAGCTTTTCACATGTCTGACGTTGCAGGATTGGGACTCACTGGCTCAGTGTGAGTCCCCCCATCTTGAGAAATTATGCATTGGCTGCGATGCTCCCTGCTGAATCCCTGCTGGGACTGAGCGGTGTTCTGGGATGCAACCCAAGTCTAATCATCCGATACAAGTTTAAAAGTAGCCACGGGTAGTTTTTCAGTGGTGGGGAGGAGGGACCACCGTGAGGGGGCCCTGCGGAGATGCTCTGCAGAGGGAGTAGGCAGCTCTATCTGACTGCCCTCGCATGAAGCGGGGCAGGTAATGAAAGGCAGATGACATAGATGAGTGATCTTCCTGCAGCAGTCACTAGTCTTGATGAGTGCCCGGGTGCTTGTGTGTGTGTTCTGACTGCCAGTGTGCCATTTGTTTCTGTGGTCATTAAACCGCTCACTCCACATTCGTAGCATTCGCTCAAAATGTTCCCATACGGTGACCATTCGGTTTCAGTATTATTTTGTGTCTTATACGCATGATGTGACTACTTATGCATCCTGTGTCACCATGCAAATGTGTACACGTGTTTGCATAATCAGGAAACTAATGTGGATCCTCTTTGGATGTAACATCACACTACCATTGAGCGCATCAGCAGAGGTAGGGTTCGTATTTTTATTCCCTGAGATATCCAATGGAATGGTTTTATTATCCTGCCTCTGGTTGTTGTAGCTGTTTTACATGTGCATAATAGTGTGAGAATAACTGAGAGCATGTTGTGTGTACCATATTGTTGTCCTTGTAATACTACTGACACCAGTGTAATTGTCACACCCCCTCCACTGGGTTTGGTTTGCCCCTGGGTCCAGTGTGTATGGCTCAGAAGGATTTGCCTCTTATTCAGGATGGGCTCAGATCAAGATGCAACAGTATTACTGAGTCATGAGAGCAAGCATGTGATACAGAAAGCAAGGCAGCATTTACTGACTGACCATATAGAAACCACACAGCAATGGGAGCAATAAAAGGAATTCAAACTAACACCCTCAAGCTCTTCTGTAGCTCTTTGCCATCTGAATAATCACTAGCCTCCGCCTTCTGACTGCAGCAAAGTAAGACAAGAAGCAGAACACCCTTCCCCAGTAGCTCCCCTACTATCTCCTATCCCTTTATCCTCTTGTCATTTACTCCTGATCCCTGATTTCTTTTGTAAGCTGCCTTCAGCTGGATAACCCTGTAAATGCTTTGAGATTCAATGAGGTTATCACTCCTGAATATGCTTAATTACAGGCAAGGCGGTGGATAACATGGATGTGTTTACGCTAAATCGGGCAAGAAAACACAAGGACAGATAAACAATGAAGATGTAGGGCAAGTGACAGATGACTCAAGATGCTCCTAAGATGTTTTCAGCCCATCACTCAAAAACAGTGATGAGCTGCAAACCTCACTAATGCATGTTATTCTACCCAATAATGAAGTAATCATCAGCACGTCTTTCACTTGTGATGTTGTCTTTGTTGGCAAATATGGTTTGTGTTTGATATTTACTGTGATTGGAAACTGGAGATTACTGTCCTGACAGACTTCCAGCTGGAAATACTAATAAAGCAATACAAACCATTTTCATTTCCTTCTGCTCAGCGCTCACTTTTAAATGAAGCAGCAAACACACACTCTCAAGGCTGAAGGATGTTTCTGCATCAAGGTTTTGAGGCACCTACGTGATGTGGCGTGCACCTCCTCAGAAACAGAATTACAGTACACACAGGGGTACAGGAGTGTATGGAAACTAAAAGAATTGGGATTGACCCTCTTGAGCTGCTGTGTCCTCCCAGTGCAAGTAGTGTGAGGCTACATCCACATTAATATGTTTCGAAACAGCTGTTAAAATTTTCAGAAGTAATCTCGTCTGTACTAACACCTGAAAATGTATATCACATCAGGATTCATTCATCCTGTGTAAACAAGAAGCAGATGTCAACACTGCGCTTGGTTGCTTAGTTGCAAAAATACCACAGAGAAACAACAGCAATGGCGAAAAGTAAGACCAGAGAGTTTTGCTTGAACAGGCAACAAGGTGGAACTGTTACTGAAAGTAACACATGAGAATAAGGTGGTCAAGGCTGCAGAAAACATGGATTGGGAGACTGGAAGCAAACTTTTTTTTGCGTCATTGTTTTCGAAAGTCTCCATTTCTACTCGTCAAGACCAGTGTTGAAAATAAACTTTTTTGTCCATCTGCAAATGTCGTTGGTGGATTCCAAAATCTACCAGCCACTCAATATATGACCATATGCTTTTGGCTGGTGAGTGATGCAAATCTAGCAACCACTTGCATATTTTACCAGCATTTGGCTGGAGGCTAGCGCTAATTTCCAACCCTGGTCCATACTGAAATGCAGTCCGGGAGTTTTTAAACTAAAACAGGGTTTGCAGCATTTTTAACGTAGCAAAAATTCTACGTTTTAAAACGGAAGCATGGGGCGACCTCTAGCTCACCCAAAAGACCGTGCGCGGCATGTAGGCTGAGTCCTTGGTGGTGGACCGGATTAGATTCCGACCTGTGGTGAATGAGAAAACTGCTGTGTGTCATCCCCTCTCTGTCTCTCCCCTCTTTCCTGTCACTTTCCAGCTGTACTGTCAAATAATAAAGGCAGTAAAAGCCCTAAAAAATAATCTAAAAAAAAAAAAAAAAGACAACCACACAAACAAACCAAAAAACGTATTAGTGTGGATGTAGCCTCAGTTGACAGTGGAGACAACATGCAGCAGGTTGAAGAAAGGCTAAGTAATTTCCTCTTTTGCAGTTATGCTAGAAAGATTTGTATGTTCTTATCTAGGAAAACCATTTCCAGCTCAAACCTCACCGCTGCATTTGTCGTTCTCTATCAATACATGAGTGAGAGACTGTAAAGCAGTCAGTATTAACATAATTCAGCCTTTAGTTTGTTCATGTTGGGAATGCAGTTGGCAGTGGGCATTTCGCCTCGACAGGTTATTTTACTCTTTAAGTGACTTCCATTTATTTTTTTAAACAGCAGCAGCTCTGACATATGGAGCTGTGCTAGGGAGAACTAACAGAAAGTTAATCTGCCCCTGATTCCCATGGCTTGGCCAAACTCCCCCCTTTTAATAAACTAGGTCACAACTAAGCAGAGCCAATCTAGCAGAAGAAAAAGCCCCACCAACTAAAAATAAAAAGTGTGGTACAATAAGGGAAGACAACAAAAACAACAACATTATGGGATCAGAATTGGATCTCTTTGTTCTGAATTTGGATCATTCACAACTTAATTCTCGCGCTGCAGTGCGAAGGGGTGGAAAACTGCTCGCAGGCCAAGAACACCATTGTCTTTGGATGAGACAATAAAAGAAGAAAGCCCTGCATAGCCTACAAACACAAGTCAACCCGCAGTCTTATACATGAACACCAAGCTGGTGTAATCTACTATAGACATAAGCTGCAGGATGTAATTGAAACAGTGCTGACAGCAGTGCGAAAGAAGAAACAGACACGATTGAAGGAGGGTGAAAATGGCAGCAGATGGTACCTTCCTTGTGGTTTGTGGTGCAGTGAGAAGCTTGTGTTTAGTTTTCTTGGGTCATCTGTTGTGTTGAAAATATGGTGGACACATTTCCTTTGTCATCTCTGATAACACAATAGTTAGGCTCTTTCAAACTGCTGGCCACCTCTCTTTCCAACATCTATCCTTTTCCTCTCCTCTCCTGGGTCTTTCCTGCACTTTGTCGTGGCAACCCTGCAGGCATGCTGTCTCTCCTCCTGAGCTCAAAGATTCTGCAGCACCTTGGATGTGGATCTCGTGGGAAAGAAGACGAAAAGAGAGCCTAAGAGCGAGAGGGAAAAAAGTAGTGTAGGAGAGGCGAAAGATGGGATAGATGGGGGAAAAATGAGTTGTGTTTTCATGTTCACAGCCTGTCCTTTTGATGTACACACCAAAACAACCTGAGGCCCACAGCAGCCAATCCCAATGGCTAACATGACAGTCGGCTTGGCAGCCACTCTGCACGCTTGAGACTCCACTCCGCCTCTATTCCCGCCCTGTCCTGCCGTGCTCACTACCATCCTCTCCCTATCCTCTACCTTCATGGCGCCCCCCACTTCCCACTACCCAACCCTCCATCTCACATGCCAAAGCACATTTGGCACCCCAGGACCAAGCCTTCCATTTCTGCCAACCAGTCTCACTATGATGCCAATGGTTTTGGAAACAAACTCCGCACCATGAAACTGGCACGCCGTACGCAACAGAAAATACTGCCCACTTACACTCAACTTTATAAATAAAAACGATAGGCGGGGAGAATCCTCTTTGTGTGCGAGATCTCCATTGGACTGATCCAAAAAATGAGAAATGAGAGGAGGAACAATGTAGAGTGCAGACCCACATTCAGCAGTATTGTATTAGCACAGCTGCACACAAACACACATAGAAACACACCAAGCATTATTCATTTTCATTACGGAATTAATAACAATGATAAGGCTGGCGCCAAATAAAAAATAATTACAACAAAGGAAAGAATACTAATTACGATATGGATAATCATTATATGCATACATGGCCAGCAGTGTTGTGATCATCACTGTTATTGTTTTTTATTGTCTTTCATCTCTGTTAAGAGGCGATGAAAATCAATGGCAGGCTCTCCCTGCGGCTTGGCAACCGACTGCAACCCATTGAAGAGGATGGAGATGGCTCTCTGTTATAGCTCTCTCCTTCAACACACACACACACAGTTGGGCACATACACATGTATACTCGCATACTGTACACACACACGCGGGCAGACACACAAACTTGTCTCCACTGGCTGCTGCGGAGGGAGATTGCTATCGGGGTGAGGCAGGGTTTTAATTGATCTTGGTCACAGTTTAATGTGAGGCAAGGATTAGCTGTTATCGGTGGAAGGGAAGAGGGAGAGGGAAGGGTTTGGGGAGGAGATATCACAGTCCCTGACGTTAAAACCCGCCGCCCTTGATGACAGGAATTCTGTGATGTGACCCACAAAGATGTGAGAGTGCTGCTGGGAAAGTGCTTGTGGAAATCTGGGCAGTGGAGAGACGGGCGACATCAAGCTGAACTTAATCCCAATTTCCCTGTGACGTTTTGGGCCAGATCTCGGCTATTTCTAGCCCTGTGTGGATAAAGGGATAGAGCTGGTGCCAGAGTTTGGCCAGCGCTATTTAAATCCACAACTTGTTATTAGGCTTTATTGGAGCATACAAGACATGAAAGTGAGGCACGTTTGATTATTGGCAGGTGAGTCATCAGAGAGCGAAAGGTCACAAAAGAACGGCCTGGGAAGAGGTGTGGGACTCCCTTTGCATCATACTCATGCACAACTGGAATCCAGAGTCTGAGTTTCTGCAGTCTTTGCGATTCCCCACGGTTCAATAAAACAGGAGATAAATATGGTATAGGGCAGACAGGGTCAACATTAATCACCAAATTACACAGGTTCAAAACATAGTGCTGTGTCCTGTGGCCGCCACACATCAGTGGGGACGGTTATAACTTTTTTTTTTTTTTTTTTTTTGAGCCACAGATTTCAAAGAGTGCTTTCGCTGTAGCTTAAATGCCAGGGCAACATGAAAAAAAACTAGTAGAGTGTGCCAGTTGGTGAAGCTTCAAACTGAATGAGGGAGAAAAACATCACAGCTCAATAGGGATGGCTGCTTCGTTGTTTCTCTGTACACAGAGTTTTTTTTAACCAAAGAGAACATTGTGAAATTCCTAATCAGACAAAAAGAAACAGGGAACTTTGGAACAGAGACTGTAAACAACACAGAGAGAGGAGAAAAAAAAGCTACATTGCTAGTGGTGTAGCAGCTTTAACTCTCCCATCCCATGACTTTGTGCATGGCACGAAGCTATGCTCGGTTTTGCTCAAGTGTATTTCATTGATAGTGGAGGCTGGTAGCTTGAGGGGGTGTAGACAAGCAAAACAAATCATCCTAGCCATGAATCTGTTGCTTCTTCTGCTTCTCTTTTCTCCTCTTGGACAGTTTTCTCATTCAGCACTCTCCACTGACAGTAGACTATAGTTCAAGAGCCTCTTAACAGTCTCCCTCACCCCACTCCACCCCCAGCCGCCTGCTTTTCTCTGAGTTCCCAAGACAACGCTTAACCCAAAGGATGGATGAAAAATCAGAGGCAGCAGAATGTTCAATTTCTCCACAGAGGATCCAGTAAATGAGCTGGGATTTGATTTGAGAGTGTTGCGTTGCATTAGATGCATTTGTAACGTTGTTGTGCAAATGGTCAATACAGTGCGCAGTAATAGCATCCTCTGCGAGACAGACTGAAAAGCAAGATAGTATCAGCAATCGAGTCCTTTTCTTACACCGAACTCCTGATTTATGATGTAAAACGCGCTGAACTATGATTGGCATACTATTGATTTTCATATTGTATAAGCTAATTAAATTAGGAATGTTTTATAACCTCCAGCACGAAGCATTATACTGTACACTCTAACACACACACACCTTTATGAGCACCAAACATCTCTGTGCCCCAACTCATTCAGGGCCATAAAAACATATTTATGAGAGCATCAGGCCATTGAGCCACAGCAATGTTTGCCATTTTCTCTGCGCTCTATGATTCCATCCAAGCGTCAAGATTGATTCTGAGAGCTCCTACTGTGTCACCCTCCATAAGGAATATGTATAATTCAACAGCCTGTTTTTTTTCCTTTTGTTTTTTTTATAAACATACACTCATACTATTACCAGGCCTCAGCGACGAAGCCATCCAAGGAAAAAAGAGGATTGTCTGCTTGGGGGACAGAGCGGAGGGGCGGTGGTGGTGGGGGAGTTGCTGGTGTTGGTGGAATGGTGCAGCTTTTTATTCCCCTCAATGCCCAGAGCGCTGCGAACACAAGTCCCATGTTGTTCCTCATGCAGAGACACTAACAGACTGTCTCATGGTAGGACACTGCCAGCTGAACAATCACCAACACCAATCCTGCCTGGCAATTGTCAACCTGTCATTTCTAATGGCCACGGTGGGCCAGATGCTTACAGAATAGGCAGGGCAGTTGAACACACGCAGCAGCCTGGGCTTTGTACCTGAGCCTAGCAGGGAAGCCACTGCTGTGATGTTGTGTCTATGTGGCTCTGTGTGTAGGCACTGGTGTGCACTGTATCCTTAAGGGGAAACAACTGACTGTGTACAGTATAAGTGGTGTTCCTTTGTGCAAGTGTGTATGTGCGCATGCATGAATGAATGTGTACATGTATGGTGTACGCATGGTGTGTGTGTGTTTGTGTGTGACTTTGCGGGCCCAGTAAGTGTGCGTTTCTGTCAGGCGCCTTCCCAGCAACGGAGGGCTCACTGGGCTAGGCAGGACTACAGTCATTACATCCACGCTCTCGCACAAGCAGATGGCAAAACAGATGATCCTCGCTCATCTCACTCATGACCATCCATATTTATTTCATGGTTGCTGGCCCACAGACTCCCCATGCCTATCACTTCTCCATGAGTGCCTTGGCAGCGAGAGGGCTGCCGACGCACACAAGTGTTTGGAAAACAAAATAGGCATGAAAAAGGAAGCAAGTGAGAAAGAAAACAAGTGAGAGCGGAGAAAGCTGTGAAAACCGAAAAAGGAAAACAATGGTACTCGCCGATGGTCGCCCATCAAAGCTGTTGAATAAGTTCACATTTATCAAAGACAGCAGCAAATCCATGTGTTGTTGTGAGCTACTGTTCATGACTAAGGCTCTGGTCGATGCTGGTTGACGTGATTTATACGGCTTCTTGGTGTGCCAATAAATGAAACGTCTGATTGGCCCAGTGTAGATCTGGACAGAATGGCTCTTCACTCACTGCCTTTGATCTCCTGCTACTTACTTGGGGAAATGAGCAACCTAGCCTAAGACAAACTCACAGAAAGCCCCATACATTACCATCCTATCCCCTGGAGCTAGGCCAGAGCTAAAAAGCCCAAATTGGACCACACCAATGCTGTTTAATGGAACTGGGTATGACAAGAGGCCATTTTTAAATCTACTTGACCAGCTCAATGCAGACTGCGCGACATCAATGCAGTATATCTTTCGCTGAGGCAGGAAAGTTGGACCTTTTACCTGGTATCCTAATTATCTTCATCCCTACTTCTCTGTTTTAAGTATAGATGTGTGCATTAATGGGGCGGATTTATTCTGCCACCATCATCAAATCTTACCTTGGCCCTCTGCTCACCCCTTTCTTTTTCCTGTCCTTGCTCTTTTATTGTGGATGTCTTAACACATACTTCTTGGCCTTACCAGATCTGGCAGCAGTCTTGGACGATGGATGAAATTTAGGTTAATCATAGGAAGTGACACAGAGGTGTCCCCCAGGGCCAGTGGCTGAGTGAGCAACTCAATTAAGAGCAAACTGCCTCAGACAGGGCCGCCCATGCAGGCTTGATCTCTGCGAGCTTCAGGGGAGAGGGAGGGGAGATCTCAGCAGAGTCTTGCCTGCCCTCTCTTCACTCTCCCTGGGCAGGCGATGGATTCAGCACTGGCACTGGCAAGGCAGAGCCAGGGGGCAGAGTGACCATGTGCTCCAGTTACTCTGTCGCAGATGATTCACCATAACTGAGGGCGGCTTCGAGCAGGACATGTGACACACACACACACACACACACACACACACAGATGAGCGGACAGCAGCTTTGTTCCATTATCAGTCAGCCATGGGATTCAGGGAACGGGAGGGTGGGGAGCAGGAAAGGGCAGCAAGAGTGGGAATCATAAACATTATCCAAACCACCATTTCCCTCCTTCTCCTTCCCTTGAGCCAGTCTCGGAGAGGATGCCATGTCGGGGTTAGTGATAAGGGCAGATTGTAGCCATACTGTTACCAGGGGTATAGAAAAAGCCAAGAGGCTCAGAATAGATAGCTAGCTCTATCAAGGCTAAAAAAGGGCCCTTGAGTCTAAGTGCCATCATTTCCAATAGCAACAACAGATAAAAACAGCTGGTGCCCGTGGCAGAACTCTGCTTCTGATTTGTTTAACCCAAGGACAGAAGACAGGTGAAACACAAAAAAGCTGTGTTGCCAGAGTAACAGTTAATATGGCGCTCACTTTTTATTATTGAAAATGCACTTTTCTCTGTTGTATTAAAGATTGTGGTAAAATTGTGTTCAGAGACATGGATGAGTAACTAGCAAATTAAGCTGTTCAAGGCTGTAAAATGCAGTGTCAGAGTTAGTTGTATGTTAAAAACTTGTAATGCAAAAAAACAGGGATTCTGCTGGTGTTCCAAAGAGCCTAAGCATTAGCATATCAGTGAATGTACAAGCACCAAAGAGCCATTCAAGACTGGTGTGGACAGAACATGAGTAGCGGCAAAAGTTGGCAACAGTCAGCTGTCAGTTTAGCAGTAAGGAGATGGTGGACATGAGAGGAGCATACAAGCTGGCTGCTTCCTCCTCACATGGCATGACACATAGCATGCAGCGCTTCCACCAGTGAATGAGCTCTGACTGCATGGCACAGAGGGGCACATGGACAAAGGGAGGTGCAGGGTGCCTGGGATGGAGGAGGAGCAGGATGATTCTGAAGGCTAGACTCAAAATGTGCTTCGGCAGGTAGATTATAAAGACCTTGCAGCCTCTCCATTACATCCTTTCTCTTCGCCGTCTGTATGGCCATAATATTAAGTTCTTCAGTGTGTGGGTGAGACTCTCGGGAGCATTATCAGGCCTCTCACACCCATTACAGTCATAAACATGCTCACAAAGTAGAGCTCCGTAGAGGCAAGAACCCTGAAGTAGGTTAGAGTCTGGGCCCTTTTATGTGCCTCTTGTAAGTAACTCTGCTTGGGCTCTTTGGTCCATACCCAGTGCATAGGCTATCTGACTAAAAGGTTCATGTAAATAGGGATCATTTCTAACACTTCCTGCAGGTGTTTAGGAAATCTCTGCACTGGTGTACCAGTTAAAGTGCGAGAACCAAAGAGCTATTTTGCCGTTTTTGGAAATATCTTCTGTCAACTAAACAATGACAGCAGGTTCCTTTGTGTGTTTCTTAAAATAAAATGACAGAATATGGCCTTAGCCAGGCCTTTTATTATCTCAGGTGTGCCTGTGACAGGTTTAGATCCACCCACACAATCGCCACTGTGTACAGTAATAGTACACTGAATACATTTGAATGTGTGATAAACAAACTGAAAATGAAGCCAAAGTGTAAGTGCAAAAAACTGCAGTTCCATGAATGGCCACTTGAGGCTGGCTCCAGAAACCAGTCAAACCCCCTAAACACCCATGTTAAAATGCCCAACTTAACAGCAGAAGTAAACATGTTTAACAAAAAACAGTTTTGGTCTCTACAGCTAGTTTCCCCCTTCATGACAACTGTAGAGGGGATGAATTTCTATTATTCATTTTGTTAAAGCTTAAGGTTATGCATGATTAAGGGCTTGGCTGCTTTGAGTGAGAGGCTGTCTGCAAGATGTCACTACAGTCTATGAGTCAGATCCATGAAATTTAAAAAAATAAAGGACGTAGCCATCATGCAGGGCTTGACAGTGTGAGCGTTTCACTCGCATTTGCGACTAAAAATAGGTGTGTGCGAACTGTGAAAAATATTTAGGGGCACATGTGCGCATAAAAAAATCACCGGAGCAGCCTATATTTTTCTCAATAAAAAAATATGATAATCTAACCGCAAATGTTGGAGGAACTCCAGCCGCCTTCCCTCTTCCCTCTTCCCCGTGTGACACGGTTATGGGCGGTTTTCCAAGCCACTGTCGGCACAATGAATATCGTGCGCGACGCCAAGGGTAGTGGTGCCGCTTTGTCAGGCATTGCTGCCCTCTTCATAGACAAACAATGGGACAGCCAGCGCAAAACGGTTTTACAGCTGATCATGTGTAGAGGCCTTTAGCCTTTAGGCCTTTTCACACAGAGCATGCAAAGTGCAGACCTCCGCCGATGAACCCATTCATTGTGTATGTGCTCCCGCAGCGCAAGAGCGCACCGCTCTGCCGCCGAGCTGAGCGGCGCGCTGCCAGCCTGCGCTCAAATTGAAATTTTTTTAATTTCACCGCAATGCGCTGTGACGACACCTCGGCGCCATGTGTCAAGTAGCAGAGAAGAGCCTGAAGTAGACCCAAAAGCAGTCACCATGGAGCTGTAGCTGTAGCTCCTGAACGAGCCTGTACTCCCCCAAATCCTGTCCTCTGCGCCCTACCCCGTGGTGGGCGCCGCGAAAGCTCTGTGTGAAAGAGGCTTAAGTCCTGCAGAGTTTCAGAGGACCTGGAGAATGTTTTAGGATTAATACCCTTATATAAGATAATCATATTGCAAAGATAATATATATAAAATAATAACATTAAAGACAAAATTAAATTGCAATACTTTTTCAAAACTTGATGATTTTACCTTTCTGTACATTTTGTATACAAATTCATTAAATAATTTTGTTTGTAAATGTCTATTTGCATCACGTTTATTTTATGGAAAACACATTATTTGATCAATTTACATTGTGCCCCTAAAGTTCTTTGTGTGCTCCTTACTTTTTCAACTTAGGAGCACATGTGCTCCTTGGGAAAAAAGTTAGCGTCAAGCCCTGTCATGACTTCACCCCTTGGTTTGTGGACTCCCATTCTGCAGCCTTAGGTTCTGCATTTTGGCTCTTGTCATCTTTGTTTTTGGGAGCCAAAAATTACCATGTTTTGTTGAGAGTGGAGCTGTAGAGGAGTGTGGGGTGGATCTGACTCATAGACTGTGATGATGCCTCACAGACAGCCTGTCACTTAGCACAGACATGCCCTTAATTATGCATAACTTTAAGCCTTAATAAAATGTAAACAAGTAAGTTATATAAAAATCCCCCCCCCGTTCAGTTATCCTGAATGTTGAAATTAGCTATAGAGACCAGAACCTTTTTTCCCCCACCAGGCTGTAAACAAGTGGGTCTTTTTTAACATGGGTGTTTTTGGGGATTGACTTACTTCTGTAGGCAGCCTCAAGTGGCCATTGGGGGAACTGCAATTTTTAGCACTTAGCGTTGGCTTCATTTTTCAGCTCTGTGGTCAGATCCATCCCTTACTCCTCCACGGCTCCACCCTCTCGTCCAAATATGGTTACTTTTTACTCCCAAAAGCCAAGATGGTTTTGGCAAAAATGCCACTTCAAAGCGAAAGCCCACAAACCAGTTGATGACATGGTGGCTGCATCCATTATTTATATACAGTCTACAGTGGTAAAGGTGGAATATACTGCCATTTAAACAATCCCAATTTTTCACAGTGAGGTCAAATTTCAGTGTATTACAGTTCTTACCCTTGTCCATGTAGCTGTGAGACATTGCACCAAGACAGGACCTGCAAGGCCAACACCTTGAAGAACAATAGGACCAGTGATGCTGATTTCCCTAAACAGACTGCATTACCACCATCAATCACCTTAGCTTATAGTGACTGGCGGGTGTCGCCTCCTCTCATCCCATCCTTCTCAACTCGTATTGGCCCTCTGGCTGACTAGCTAATAAGATAACAGCAAAGGACCGTAATGTGCTGTCTAACGTCACCTCTGAGTTCTGCAAGTCTTGTTGCTGTGGCGATTGCAGAGGGCAGGTTGTGGTGCCCTGACCTGTAGTCTCTCCAAAAGGATAATGAGCCTCATGGCTCCCCAAATGAATGGCGTGGGCGGCCAAGGTTCAGTCTGTTTCCCCATAATGAGCTTCCATCCTTTCAACAAAAAAGCCACAAGGCTTTTTTAGCCTTTTTAATTCCCCTTCCCAACTAATTCTAGAAGAAATAACTATGGACAAAAAGCAGAGTTCAAATATCCGAAGGGCCTAAAGCGTGATCATGCACACCAGTGCGTGGAATAGTGAGAGTAAACAATAAGAAATGCAACACCAGCTGACGTTTTGAGGTCAGCGTCATTCTGCTCTTCATCTCTGGCTCCTCAGCATTCCTGATTAGCTGTAGTGGCTTTGAGGGGGCACATTCTAACTGTTTGTCCATGGAGCTAATTAAGAGAGACATACAAAGCAACAAACAAAACAACATATCAGCTACATTAAATCTCTTCTGAAGGCGCTGAGCAGTACAAACATGTCACTCACTCAACCTCCCCGCACCCACCCACCCTTAGGCTGTGGTGTGCTTGCTGCTGAGGAGACAGAGAAGGTAGACAGTGCAGTGATTTTGGCCATCAAACACATGTCATCTTCCCTGAGTGGGCAGGGAACAGAGGTGGCCGAGGGAGACAGTTGTTGCAGCACACTATTGTGTGATGGGTGAAGAAAAGTAGTGTGTGTGTATGTGTGTGTGTGTGGCAGGGGCTGAGGGGAGCAGATAAGGGGTAGACAGGAGAGAGAGGACAGTCGCTCACAGCACAGGGACTTTTCAAGTGCGAGTCTGTCAAGCATGGACTCCTGTGACAGCCACACTGAACTCCTGGTGAGCTACTATTTCCCCTACCATGGTCAAGATTACAATGATTGTCCTCGCTGCACAGGCCACCCATAAAGCCGCAGACACAGATGTTTGGACAGACTGGCCGGGTATGGCTGCAATTCCCGTGTCTGTGGAGGTATAATGTGGACAGGAACTCTCTTAAATCAGCGTGTGAAGCTGTGTGACACCTGACTCTCCTGTGGAGACTTATGCAAGCACGTATTTATGAATTAACATTTCAAGCCCGTTCAACCGTGCTCAGGGTTTTGGGAGTGCGAAGAGTTATAGTTCACCGAAAATCGTCCACTTCAGTATAAAAAGCGAGCTTAAACCAACACCTTTATGAGAGTGGTATATTTTACTTGTCATTTTGTGTGAGAAATAATTCTGGTGTCCTGCTGAGGAGATGAAATGTGCTAATGCCAGTTTCATTATAGAGATAAAGACACCTGTGGAGCAGTATTTTAAATAACCTCTTTGATACCATCATGAATTCAAAACACCTCCCTTCCTCACCTTATTGTTCGCTAATTAGTGGTAGAAACCAGTGTGAACTTGGCCCGGTTGAATGAATACTGAGCGGCGGTTGCTGCTGCAGAGGCACCGGTCCCCATAGAGCATTGTGGGATCGAGGGAGATCTGCAACCTGGCCCTGCAGACTCTAAAACAGCCCTATAATGACGGCTCTCAGCAAGACTCTGATTTCATTGAGGCTTTGATGTGACCGCTAATGGCTGCTGACAGATAGGCTCACACCCCGCTCATCACGCTGCTTCTTATTGTATTTTCCCCCAGCCTCCGTAGGACCAAGCTCTGGCTTTCCCAAGAATTGATTTAATCTGACCTTTGCCAGAGTTGTGTTAAATCCACATTAACCCGTCTAGGATTAATGAAGAGAGTAGAAAAGAAGCTATTTGTTAAAGTGATCCAACAAAGATGACTCAAGCTGGTGACATTAACTCTGAATGTACTATTACATTCCCCCTGGTTCACTTCCCTCAGTAATCCACAGGATGTAGCTGGGTCTGTCTCTGGTCCGATTTGCACAATGCCATGTTTGTACAAAACGTGCAAACAGATGTTAAGGAACACTCAGCTTCTGTCATGTTGTATTATGTCTCATGTCAGGCAAGGAAAAATACAGCCCATCATTTCATGCATATATCCATACGAATACAAACACACGCACACGTATATGCATACTCTGCCAAACATGGACATGCAGTGTCACACACACTCTCAATCCCATAGTAGGCAGTTTGTTTATATCTCGCCTCCCCTACTTGAGCTGTGGCCTGGCCAGCCAGCCATAGTATTTGCCATGTGGCAGTCACAACAGGTTTGACTCTTCGTTCAGGCCCAGTCCGTGCACATTGAGTTAACAGGTTTCAGCTGCAGTGAGGGCATGTCAACCCAAGAATGCACTAATCAATCATATTTCACTTGGAGCACTCTTGGGCTAAACCACAACCTACCATCATCATCCCTCCCTCCTACAGTTCCTCCTTCCTCTGCTTTCTCTGTGTCTCTTGAGCACATAGTGCGGGAAACACTTAATGAATCAGACAAGCTGTTCACATGGACAATAATGAGCAGGTTTTGGTTGAGGGGAACCACAATTTCTAGTTTCCACCAAGGTACTTGAGCTAGTGTTACAACAGTAATGAATAGTACCACAGGGATCTCTGTTAAATATAGCCTTATTAAAAGGTCAGTACTGCACCAGACTTACACAGGGAGAAGTGTCTGGCAAATGCTTACAACACTTTATGTTACTAACTTGACTAACGTGACATTAACAGTCTTTAGGATGTAAAGCTTTAACTCTGTTTAGGAATTCCTCTCAGGAAAGTAAATTAGGTTACACAATGTAAACAATGAAGAAGCATATCTGGAGCAATAAGCCACTTTAGAAGGCTTTGATGTATTCATGGGTAAATTGCCATATCCCCCGCCCTCCCCTGCAGTGGCCCTCAGGACAACATCTTAACTGATATAAATCAGCTTTACTGCAACTGGTCAAAATTTACTTATTCACATCACAGAGCTTTCAAGCGATCATCTATCAGCAAAGCTAATCTATTTTCCTCTCAAAAGGGGCCCTTTTTCATTTCAATTCATGGGTCCACTTAATTTGAGCACAACCTGTTTTAATACAACACGTATTATGTGGAACGGTTGTACCCTTGAGCAATGTACTTTACCTGCATTTCTCTGGTGCAAAGCTCAGCTTTGCAAATGGGTTCCAGAATTTGTGAGTCACTTGGGATGAAAGTCTGTGCCAAGCCATGAAATAATAACACTAATATTTACATAAGGTCTCAATTCCTCCTACCCCTTTCATTTTCTATAATGGTTTGGGAACACTGATCGACACATCATGTAATCCACGTGTTGTTGACTGTGCTTTTGACAGACACCGGGGCAAAACCTCGGCTTACAACCTCCAGTGTAAAATATAATTAAGTCACGGAGGTAATTGGGGCGCGTCTCGGCGGAGGTTCGGGGCATGTTGCTTTGGTTTGGCAAGGGCATGATAAACTTCCTCTCGGATCCTGTTTTCTAAAAACAGTTCTAATCGTGGCGAGGACGTGGCCTCATACAGGAACTGCCAAGGAAAGTACACAGCACACTAGAACTGGGGACGCAGTCGAGACAAGGATGAAAAATGCAATCAGGAAATACTGGAAGGAAGGCAACTGCAGAGAGCGAGTGGCCAGCTAATAACAGCTGATAAGAGAGCAGTGTAACCCAAACAATACGCATACTAACTGCTTTAAATCTGGTCTCGCAGGAAAATGAGTTCATCATTTTGCACGACTCCAGCAGTCCCCATGAGCTGGATGTGCAGATGCAGATGAAATATTACCAATATTATTACATTCTGTAGATTTGTTCCCTCTAATTTGAATAGCTTACAAGATTAGAAGATTCATATAACAACTAATTCAGTTTTACACCATAAAAAATATCAGAGACACATTAAATGCCAGTCGGATGATTTAAATACTTCAAAAAAAACATATTTTTGGAACAAACTAACAGTTTTTCCATCCTAAATACAATCCTCCAACGCAATCTCCACTGAAAATCATAATTTGTTATCTCCTCCACTTGGCGAGGTCAGGAGACTAACAGGAAGCCTATGTGGTAAATCACACCTCCCTTTTGAATCAAAACAACCTTTTCCTCATCCTCAAACACAATCTGTTAGGCTGCCCTATCTCCCAAGATGTCCCCGGTAACAGATGTTTATCCTGAGCCTATTGAGAAGAGATGAGGGAATGAGGCGAACGGAACCGGTTCTCCAGATGAGCAAAAACAAAACAAGAGCCATATTTTCAGTGTTGGGGATCTGGTTCTCTCCCCACCAGTGTTTTTTATTTTAGTGTTTCCTATTCAAAACAGGAAACAACAAAATCTGAGGGTGTCTGTTGCTGAGTGGTTGAAGTTACGATTTCAAAGAGATTAAACTGGAATTCCTTTTTTTTTTTTTTCTTTTCTTTTTTTGCTTGACTGTGTTGTCTTTCATTACATTGATTTACCAGTGCTGACCTGTCTATAGCAGAACGATGGGGGCTGTAGGCTCATTTAATGTCATGGAAAGGATCTATTGACCCTAAAGACAGCTGAGGTACACTAGTAGATCTCTAGCTCCCTTTCTTGGCCGGTCTTTAGCTCCGAACACAAGGGACCTTTGTGTCTCTCTCTCCTTTGGCTGGCAGCTGTGGGCTAAGCACTCATCCATAGATCTACACATTTGCAATTTTGAAGAGGTAGGAGCAACACCAGTCTATCATTTTTTCCCCCTTCTCCTTCTTTCTAATCTTGGAAATCTTGGAAATGAGGCACACTGAGCACCGCCAGGGGAGGTTGATTATTCTAGCTGTGTATTTGCATGGTTTTTCCTTCCAGACATGCTGCTTTTCCTTTCCAAAGAGCACCGAAATAACAAGAAGACTGAAAGTCGCGGAATGACGGACAGTAACAGTCGGTCAGATAATCTGCAGAAATCTAATGGATTCACTTTACATTATCCTATGTCTAAATATTCATGCTTATGGAGGAGCATCATGAGATGATTACTGCAAATGTGAGTGGCTATGATAGTCACAGGAAAAGTAAGATACATATTTATGCTTACACTGAAAGGAATGTGGTATTGATTTAGAGCATATGGGTATTAACTTACAGGCTTTTTAGGCTTAAGTAGGGGATATAAGTATGCTGCGGTATATTTTGTTTATATCTTTGCTATATTCATGTAGGACCGTGAAGGTATGTCGAATAAGTATGCCAAAGCCATTCCAGATGTTACATTTTAAATCATGTCATCTCCACTTAGTGTAACAGTCCAGGAACTCCATTTGGAGTAAATGCCCCTTAAACAAGGTAGTTTTGCAGGGCATCTGGTGGGATCAGCAGTCTTTGATCCACTCTCTTCCTCCCTGCCGGTTGGCTCCCCCTGACCTTTTGCAAACCCAATGTGACATCCACCTTTTGAGCTAAGACAATTTGACAAATAAGTGATGACCGCTCACATTTTTAATTTAGGAGTATGATGAAAAATTAACCGTGGCCAACTCAGGACCTTGATTTTTAAACAAGTCTGCGGCAGCACGCCCATCTTTCCCACCCTCCTTTCCCTCTCTCCACCATCTATCTCACTTGCTCACTCTCAGTTCCTCCTCTGCACCCCACCTCTGCTGATCTTTTCCTCCACCCTCCCCCTCTTCCTGCCCCATAACTAATCCTTATTATGCCTCTCACATAAACTGTGGGTCTGGCACCAGGCTGCCCAGCCACACAGGCTAACAGGAGTAGGGTGAGAGAGGAGATTGGAGGAGGATTCTTAAGTTGTAAAGGGCCAAGTGGCACAAAAGATGCTCCACAGACCCTGTTTCCTTCCCTCATTTGGGACTTCTTCCATTATATTCCTCTGTCATCCCCTACTCAGCATAATAACTCCTGAAAGGTAGATAACTATTAATAGAGTTCGCACAGCACTGCAGTCATATGGATTGCCCCGCAGCGCTGTGACTAAGTAGAACTGATGTCTCCTGTGACAAGCGCTCGTGTTGCTGTCATCCAGGACGTGCAGACACTCTGCATACATTACTGACTGCTGGCTTCCCCCTCTCCGTCCCCCCTTTTGGATGGCACCACAGCTGTCCCAAAGTGAATCCCAAATGAGAGTATCTGTCAGGGTTTGTTTGCTGCAGGCCTTGATTTGATGCTATTACTCTGCAGATGGAGAGACTGGCTCAGTCTGCGGGAGCCGAGAGCTGCTGGTGGACAACACTTGCCTCGGGCCTGGCCTGGTGGCACCGAAGCACATTTTGAACAAACAGAGAGCTGAAACCGATAAGGGTTGAAAACGGTTTCTTAGTGTCTCCCCCTAAAACAACATCCTCCTCTGATTCCTCAACACACCCTTGTGTTTGTGTTACAGAGGCCAGATGACTAAATCTTTCTCATATCTTTCTTTCTCCCCCTTCAGCCAGATGTTCCTCATTCATTTTTCTTAGACACAGCTGCATATGTAAATAATCCATGATTTCTCCTGCTAGATGGGTGGATTGGGGCATATTGTGTGTTTAAGTAAGCAGTCTCCTCTTTTGCGCCAGGGGTGTGGACCTGTTTTTGACTTTAAAGCAGCCCTGATAGTTTTTCATTGGGTCCGAGGGCGACAGAGAGTCTGTCTCAAGATGATGAGGTCAATCCCTATCCACAGCCCTGGCAGCACCTTAGCACAGGTTATCTAACGCAAGCAGATGGATGACATCTTCGTTGAAAGTGCTTAGCTACCTGTTCCAGGTCAAGGCAGATTTCCTGCTGTTGCTTTTCTAGCAGAGGCTTGCTGTATCACCTATCTTGTTTCAAGCCCCCAAAGCATCTCTTTCTTCTCTGTGGCAACCATCAACTGCACTAACCCAGAGAAAGACTGACAGCGGACCCACTGAGGAGGTGTGCAGGCAAGTCGACCAGAACAATAACAAAACCAGAGTCAGAGGCAGAAAGGGGAAGAGGACAGACCCTAATAATGGCCAGGCCGTGGCTTGACATGCTATGAAAAGTGACAGTGGACGAGTCATCCATTATTTATAGCAGTGCAGAGCTGGGTTATTTATTTTTTCAGCAGCATGAGCAGCAAGGGATCATGGCACAAAACAAGCAGCCAGTCGTGGCCTATTCATGTGATTGTCAGCAGACAGCGAGGCAAGCCCAGTGGTGAAGGAAGCTGTGACTGTAGCGGAGACCTCGTATGGACACTGCACTGAGGACAGGATTCACCTTGACTATTGCTGACTCTGTCTCTGTCCGTCTCATTGTCTCTCTTTCATGACATAGACATGAGAGGTCAGTGTCAACTGTGGATTGTTTAAAGTGATGTGGCTGCTTACCTTTTAAGGTGACCTATTATGCTTCGCCTTATCTGTCATATACATATATAACATGTTACAGTGTTGGATGTTCATATTAAGTGCCCAAAGTTTCAAATAATGAGGTAAAGTTATCTAAAAGTAATTCCTGTAAGCAAAAACTTCAGACTTCAGACTTCAGACCGCTCTTAATACTCACAGGATGATGCTTGATTGTAGCAGATTCCTTTTAAATGCTCATTTGCTCCATGCAGCACTACAAGTGTCTTTGTTACATGCTACATGTGGCTACATGGTACTGTCAGAGAAATCTGTAATCTTGGTTGCCAGTGTTGTTAGTTGCTCCCCAGTTTTAGATCATGTTTGTGATGGAACATAAAGATACGTAAAGATTTTCATTTTGAAGCTTTTACTGGGGAAATATACGGGGGAAAGTGCAGTTATACACATTTAATACTGGCTGCAAGGACAGTGCTACATGGAGCTACATGCTAACATCAGGGAAAAATGTATTCTTGGTTGCTAGTGTTGATTTCTCCATGGTTTTGGATCATCTCATCACTGGAATATATCCAGTTGTGTTTGGAAGCTTTCATCTGTGTTTCTTTACGGTTGAAAGTACCACTATTCTTCATGACATTCATTCCCAGGCTGCACTGATGGGACAGAGACGCAGAGATACGAAGATCCTAAAGGCGCTTGGGACACTGACCAGTCTAATCTTGGAAATCTGCGTTGCATCAAAACGCCGGTGAAGCCCACAATGCGAAGCCAAAGTCGCAAAGTACCCCGACATCAGCGTTAACACCAGCTTCCATAGGAAAACAATGGCACAGCGGACATCAAGAGATTTTTAACACTGGTCATGGGATGGAGACTGGGTGCGGAAAAATTTAAAGATCCGACTGCAAGATGGAAGAGATATCAGCGTTGGGTCAAGCCGACAGTGAGCGCTGCGGCGTCGGCAAATCGGCAATCATGTGCAAGCGCCTTAATACGCTGATCAATCAGAGCTGACTGGGCTTTTTCGGGACATAGGCACTAAAGCGAAGCATTTCAGATGATTGCAGGTGTTCCAGCACAGATAGTTCTGAGCAAAATTAAGTATTTTTTGACCATTGAAGGTCCAGTGTGTCAGATTTAACTGAACTGAAACTTTGTCCGCATGCCAAGTGTGTAGGAGCTACCGATTGAAATCCTGAAAATGCAAATGGCTATATCTAGAGCTATTGTTTGATTTGTCCATTTTGGGCTACTGACAGAGAAACATGACGGTGTTCCTGGAGGGGACCCGCTCTGTATAAAGATATAAATGGCTCAGTCTAAGGTTCATCATTTCCTGTAACTGCTTATCCTGTTTGTCATGGGGCGCAAGGGTGCTGGAATCTATCCCAGCTGACATTGGGCGAGAGGCGGGGTACACCCTGGACAGGTCACCAGACTATCACAGGGCTGACACATAGAGACAGACAACCATTCATGCTCACATTCACACCTATGGGAAATTTAGACTCACCAACTAACCCAACCTGCATGTCTTTGGATTATAAACTAATGAAAACTTAGGTTGGCCTTTATACCATTTCTGCCAATAGATACCCCTGAAATCCTGCACACTGGACCTTTGAAGTATGTAAACATGTTAATAATAACAATAATGACTTTATTAAGACACAGAGAAAGGTCCATAGCATACCACATAAAAACAGACAGTAGTCTATGTGTGCATGTCTGTGTTGTTGGAACCTGAAATACAAGTATTAACCTGAAAATGAGCATAATAGGTCCCCTTAAATTTGCACATTTAATAGTATGATGAGGCTCTGACTGCTGCATTGATGAATGTGCAATGTCAGAATGTAATTTTATTCACCACATTGTTACTGAGCATTAATGTGTTGGCAGTTTAATGTGTTGGCAGCTTACTAATAATTTTGTATCATAACACATAAGAGTGTGCTACACGGTGTGAGGAGTCATAGCGGAATATTCACCAAATAATCATGAACTGTTGATGGAGCCAACAATCAACTGACACATTCATCAGTGAGTGGCAGAACTGCTGATCTCAGAGTGTGACTGCAGTGGCTAATCTATGTGTATGGATTAGCAGAAGTGTTCAATAGTTCTGTCCAGGCGACTGGATCACTATGGTTGTCTCAGATATTTATCGTGGCTGAGTGGAGCAGCGTGTGTCTGGACATGGCTTAGTACAGCAGAGATGCCACGGACGGACGCCATCAGGGCATTTCTGGCACACAGGAACGCGCATGACATCAGGAACAGATGTTGCACATGGTGAGGCCCATCAAGGGACAACAACTCTGCATCAGTGCATGAATATTTTAGACAGCTTACTGCTGTACTTATCAGTGAAGACATGGCTAGGCTGGCCAAGGACCCAATCAATCTGATCTTATATTTTGGGGGATGTTGTAATCACTTCATTGAAGAAGTGGGTGAAAATGCACACTAGGTTGATGAAGTGCTGGCTTGCAAAAAAGGGAGGGAAAGTTGCTTTTTTCGATGCACTTTCATTACATGGTGACAAAACTGTCTCCATCTGGACTCAAATCTCCAAAACAAATGTCTTTATCCTGACAAATATGCATCAGAGCCACAGAGTAAACAGCTGCACCTCCTTTCTATTGTCATAATATGAGCCTCTATACCTTAGAGTCACTGTACTCATGACCACTGTAATGTCAGACTGCAGATCTTTTCTATATATGTGTAAAAATGGAGTTCAACAGCCACATTCCTGTAATCCACACCCTTCTTCTAAGCGCAGCTTGAACTAGAAGCCTCAACCTCTCCTTGACCCCTGAGGAAAAGAATCCCTGAACCAGATCCCCAGAGAGACTTTCATTACAGACAAAAACAAAATCCATGGGTGGCCAGAGTCATATTCTGATATTAGGGCAGAGGACATGGATTTGATATGAGGCTGGAAATAGTCCTATAGACTGCAGAGTGAGCCCCAGGTCCATGTTCAGCTTTAATGGCCCTCCTCCTGCTCGTCAATCACACATAAAGAAAATGCTTAATTGCAAATTTCAAACCAGTGCAGTGGACTGACGTCATATTATTGGAACGGGAGAGAGGAGACAGGTTCTGGATTGCTCGCGAGCGGGGCAGATGGATACCACCACCCTGCAAAGGTATATCCCTATGAGTTATGAGCATGTAGCAGCATTGAGAGTTATGGTTGACACAGATCAGCTCAACATTCAATATCACAATTACAGTAAAAGCTGGTGTAATGTTTCTCATATGGATAGAAGCATAAACCTTAGACCCCTGGGGGAACCCAAACACTGCAACATGGACATACACCGCAGTATATAGAGCAGGATGTTAATATTCATCAATCTAGGAGGCTATATTTCAAATCCCAAGACAACGCTTATTAATTATGGTACGGATTCAATTAGGGGAAATGATTAGTGTGTGTTTTAACAATACATGATGATGATATGATTATTTCATATGCTTATATAAAATGTTTTATAATGTATGTACAATGTGTATTTTCATTGAAAACATGAATGTGTGGATGTGTGGAGTTTTCCCATAGCAGTGGAGGGTTGTGAAACCAAACAAAACTCACATTCCTCAACTCCTAGCTCACGTTATACCGACTTTTGCTTTTGAGAGAGAAATGTCTTCTTTTCCTGCGGTGGATAATGAGGTTGATTTTATTCAGTTTAATATTCATTCAAACTAAACACATGGTTTGTGTCAGTATGAATACATTTTCCTCCACTTGAACGTTAGATCCGCTTTCCAGCTAGACAAAAGAGAAAGCAAGCGATTATAATTTTAAGGCCCAGCATGCCGTTCACCACGACTGACATCTCTTTTTTAATTGACCCCCGGGTCAAATAGGGACTGGGATAATATTTTGTTAAATTATTCTCATTTCCCTATGAATCACATTTCCATATATCTCCACTTCATGCCTTATTTATTACCTCCTTACAATTACCATGCAAACGACGTCTTAACTGTCACCCCTTTCTCCCTCTGAACAGTTTAGTAAATATCAAACCATATTTATTATTAATAAACCCACAGCTGAAAACCCCCTTTTTATTTATAAATTATTCACACGCTCAAAAGCTCAGGGAGTATGGGCGCCCTCCATTTGATGCCACGGAGGCCAGCATAATTAAGACTATTGGCTCAAACTGATGCTTGTGCATGTATCATCGGTTTTGCCCTCATCTATCTGTCCATCTGTGCGAGCCATAGGAGATCATGCATTTCAATCACAGCATCATGGCCGGTGACAGACTTTGCACAATGGATGTTGATTTTGTTATCACAAGCACAACTGGTGGAGGTACCCCGCTGTTTTACTGCTCACCCAAGCCCCCGCCGTCAGTCACTCATTGACGGATTCACACATGTACACTGGAGCCTACAAACACACACACACACACACACACACACACACACACAGAGGCACAAACACAAAAACAAAAAGCACAATTTATTTTTACTGCTCTCTATCTCTCACATCCAAGCGTCTCCTCGCAACCTAAATCGCTCTCTGACATATGTAAAAACAACAAATTGCACACAAACACACACGCATTCAGACACGCTCATTTGCCCATGTGCTCACTCACACTAACCTGGGTTGGCTTCCCAGCTGTGCAAGCTGTTTCTCCCATCAACATGTGTTTACTGGCAGGGGACCCTTATGTTTGCATTACAGGGAGGCAATAAACAGGAAGGCCAGCCCCAGGGTTTGAAAACTACTGTTTGGGGAGGGGGGAAGGGGGGAAGGGGGGGGGGGGGGGGCCTCATGAGGAGTGAGCCTTAATCATTGTGCGGTTGAGCCTTTAATTAAATGCAGCGCGAAATGTCAAAAAGAGAGACTCTTATTTTTGTGGATGATGTTTTCTGGCATCCACACATGCTCAAGTCCTCAGTGTCCAAATCTACGCACTTTGATGAATTTTTCACAGTCTTATGGAGCGCTAACCACCTGGTTGAGTTAACAGGGCGCATGTGTGCGTGTTTGTGTGTGTGTGTGTGTGTGTGTGTGTGAAGGGGGTGGGGTGTGTTAACATTAAATTAAGTCGTTGCCTGGTACAATACACATACAAGCGAAAGACTGATTAACCAGATGACTGCAAGGCCTATTATTTTGGTTAATCAATAGATCCTTGAATAACTAATGAACCACATCAAAGAACAAGCCTATAAACAGCCACAGGCAAGTGATAGACTGCACTGTTTTCATCTCTTTATAAAAGCCTGAGCTTTTGTTGAAATATGATAATGATTCCGTTCTCTTCTGTTCATTTTAGCGCCCACTGTATGACAATGAACAATGGGCTCATTTTAGATCAAACTGCACCTGGAAAAAAAGTATGTTTTGAGGCAACTTCAAAGAAAATAATTCGTAAAAATACTCAATAAGCCTATGAACTTACACTGCATAAACTATTGAGGTACTTCAATTTAAAAAACTTGCATTTGTGAGTTAGCCTAACTGAAATAGCAATACATTGTTAGGTTAAATCACATTAGTTGTTTTGGGGGAAAGCGGAGTAAACAAAAGACAACAGCAAATGTAGTTAATGCTCAGTTTTACTCCAGTAATTGATGATTCATTCTCTCAAGTGTGGAGGTTTTAGAGTCAAGTGATCGTTTTGCCATTTGGCAAAAACATCTGCAGCTGATTCTGCTCTAATGCAACTACTTACACATAATTCACCTAAATTGATTCCCAAATCTGTTGGGTAATAAAGGGATGGGATTGAACTGGATACTAATTTCCAGCAGTTAAATTTCCTTTTAATCAGAAATTGACCCATGATTGACAAAAGCAAAGGGGTGTTCTGTAACTTTATACAGAGGTAGGTATAGTTCCTGTAGAGTCATGACAGAAGTATTGCATATACTGGGAAGTCTATTTTTTGGTGGCGTGTCCCACACCATTGGCACTAGTCGGCCCTTGGTGGCTTTATTTTGTCTGATGTTGGATTGGCGTATGAAAGGCACTCTGATTGGCAGTCCAGCACAGTGCATAAGAAGAGAAACGGAGAAAGCAAACAAATGGCATAAGTCAAGAGGGCGTGAGATCAAAACAAACTTGTTATATCATCTTGCTACCAAACTTCCACATTAGGTCAGATTATGTTTTTAGCCATTGAGCTCTTCAGCAGAAATGGGTTGTGATGATTTTTGGGATTTTGTTGTTACTTTGCTAACCGGCTTACTTGCCAACCCAGTCTTGCTCCGAAGTCATCTTAATCAGGCGCTTGGGCAATGGCTTGAAGCGTCAGACACTGATGAAAAAAGCTGTCCCTTAACTGCGGCATGATACGGTGTCTGGGGGTGTGAAGGGGAAATGCGGCGGGACGACCGAAAATTAACATGCCAAAAGTCAGAGTGGGGCAGGTGGGAGGGGCAGTGGATGGGTCCAATGAACAGCGACCTTCACCTGGAAGAGCGGTTTTTGCACCACATAAGATTATAAAGCCAAACCCTGTTCTTCTTCCCTAAACCTAACCGCATACTTTTGTTGCCTAAACCCAACCACGTGTTTGTTGTTGAAGGAAAAAAACGTCAATTTGCATTGTTGTACTGACATAGTGCATTTATTTTGAAAGAGACTGTATGTGAACAGTTAATTTCCTTTGAAAACGGAAGTGTATTTTTAAAGAAGACAATGCATGTAACAGGCAGAACTTGACACGATGTCCCAGAACATCAACAACCAACGCAACCAGGGTACCTTGCATGTTGTATCTGGATGTGGAAAATCCACGACCCAACATCGATATCGATATTGTCGAAACATCTCAAATCTGTCTTGCCGATCTTTCAGTTTCCCTTTGTTAATGGCGAATACAGACTACTGCCACCTGCTGGTATATAGAGTTAACTCCTCTCATGCAGGCACAGAACAAACCTGCTAGTTGGCTGTTAGCTGTAGTCTTTGAGGTGCGTTCAGGTGCAACTTTTTGGTCGAGACACAGGCAACATGAGGTCTTCGGTCTTCGCCAGCAGTTCTTTTTTGTCGGCTTCGTTAGTCTGGTTTTTAAACCTCAGCCTGAATTTTAGTGACTGAACATTACTTCAGTTCATATTAAATCTCAACACGATTAAATCACAAAGCTGCAATTATATTGTGAAATGAAGATATGTGGGCTTGAGTTAGGGATAAAACACTCTGAAATAGGAGGTTTTTATGAAGCTAGTTAATAAACAGCAACGCAATGCTGTAGCCTAATACTCCTGTAGCATATTATAGCTGATTTGGAGTGGCTTTTTTTTTTTTTTTTAAATGTCTAAATTACAGCAGTACGTTTTCCTTCAAAACATGGACCGCGTTCAATGCCCATCATTAATGTGATGAAAATCTCCATGTGGGCTACTCCACCCAGAAATGCTGGGGCAGTCATTTAACTCAGAATAAGTGTTTTAAATACCCTCCCAGTGACGCCCGCTCAGCCAATAGCGGGGCCCTGGAGGCGGGAGCCGCCGGACCCCCTTGGCAAGCATCAGAGGCAGAGGGGCTCCTCCAACTCAGCTCCTGCCAGATTTGGTGTACCCCCCTCCCTACCAGATGACTGTCAGTGCGCATTTCCTATTGGCAAGAGGGAGTGAGAAGTAAACAGAGGAGACCGACAGGGGAAGAGAGAGTGTGTGTGAGAGAGAAGGAGTGAGTGTGTTACAGTGGGAACAGAGTGAGACTCCAGCGGAGGGGGCGAGAGGCAACTTCACCGGGGTTTATCACTGCGCACTGTCGAGGAGGAGAGATCGCTTTCGAGCGCAGCATGCTCAAGCAGGTTAGAAAAGTGGACTGTGGACGGAGCTGCTGATTGAAACCCCCAGACTCACTAATGGACTGTTAGAGAGAGCAGTGAGAGGTAACAGCTGTGCCAGCGTGACGGGGAGCGGACACCGGAGAGGAAGCTGATGCAGCGGGGAAAGTTATCAACTGTGGAGATGCTTTGCTAACTGAGAGTTTACAAACTGTTCGGACCGCTCAGAGTCATTTCTTTAAATTGGATGCTATTATAGACCAATCCCAGTGCGCTTGTCCGTCCGGTGATACCCCGGTGCCGCGGTGGACCATAACCAGCTCAGTCGCATAGACGGAGCGAGTGAATCCTTCCACGCAACACAATCAGTGGCAAGAGCTACTACAATGACGGCGTTATACCTCATCTTTTGCCTTATGGCCACAGGTAAGACGTGCTTTTTCTTTTGTTAGTCATCATCCAGCATGCAGGTCTTTACTGATGGAGAGGAGAGACCGCGCTCCAACACTGGCGCGCTGCGTCAAGCCATCCAGTGCGCCGCTTGCACAGAGGCAACTGATAATGCTGCAGTGCTACAATTCACTGCTGTTAATTGCCGGTAAATGTGTAATTAGTTTTGATAGAGTGATTACAACAGGAGGTTTCACTGTCTGCAAGCCGAGCCGGAGCACCGGTGAATAATGGCACTGCGTAATTCGGGGGAAGCTGAGATTGTTTCTGTTCTGGTTCAGATTTCGGAGACCATCTCTGTGGTGTAGTGGAGAGGAATGAGGCTGCGGATGCAGGGCGCACGAACGGAAAGTTGAACTTAGGAGATTTTTTTTATACCACCCGGGGGATTCCTTGATCCGGACTGCAACGTGTGTGTGCACGCATGTGTGTGCGTATAACCTCCGTGTGTCCATTCACAATACATTATGTTTTAAAATGAGGATAGATAGCTTGGGTATAAAATCAGGTGGGGATAAGAGGCTACAACTAAATCGCTGAGAGATGAGACAGCGCCGTGCTGAGCTCCGCGTTCCCCCCTTTTCCCCGAAGTTAGTCCGTGGTCCCCAGATTGATTTCCATTAAGCGAAAAAACTGAGGAGGTTAAACCCGGTGTATCGATGTGGAAATGATCTTTTCTACTGGCTCGCTATGGTTGCGTCTGAAGTTTTTTCCTCTCTTGGGTCGTAATCCATCACCATCGTGGTCACTATGAACGGTGCGTAAACAGATAAAAGGGTGCATGGTCCATCATGAGGGGGAGCACGGTCTCGCGGGTATATGCGCTTGTGATGGAGCAAAGCAGATAGAGAGGGTGAGTAAGAAAGGGACAGAGAGAGATAGTGAGTGTGAGAGAGACACAGAAAGGGGGAGCATTTGTTTTTCGGCAGAGACATAACGCACCTGTCTGCCCCCCCAACACCACCACCACCCTCTGCTGCTTTCCTACAGTAGTTTGTTCATGAATCCTTGGAACAAAAAAATCATACATCATGCTTATATTCAGACTGCTAAGTGTTGATGTTAACCAGATTATGAAGTGTTTTTGGATAAATAACACACATTAATCAATGATTATGAAACAAACAAACAGTTAATTAGTTTTTAATTTGATGCAAATCTGGCTTTTAAAGGTAGTTTTTTCCAACTTTATGTTTCATCAATGCATATTCATGTCCATCTTATTAAAGTGATTCTGTAATAGAATTAACATGAGACATGCTTTTTCAGTATAAATGTAATCATTATGGAGCAGGCTCTTGGAACAGCTGGTGAGATGTATTTTAGTGCTGTAAATGTCTTGATGCAATTAACATAGAGTAACTGTTGACTTAAAAGCAGAGCAGCTGATAAACTAGTTCACGGTATTAACACTTTGACAGAAAATGATTACATTTAAATGTGAGGGAACACACAACAGCATCGCACTGGCACAGATTGGCTCTGGCAGGGACAAAGGATGGAATAATGACATCAAAATCCTGTTAGGCTTTTTTAGAAAACTTTTTTTCCTTGACCAGAAGCACATTCCAGACTGACTCACAGGCGGTTTCGCCATGCTCTCAGGATCACAAATGGCAAAGCGTGCTTAATAGCCATTTGTTGTGAATACATCTTTACCTTCAGCTCTGGTTCCGCATGGTTTTGTCATTATTCAAAGCTCGGGGGAGGGACATGACACCAGTAGACCTCTGCTCCCTGACAGACTAGCAACAGCTGGATGAGAAGGGGCGGTAGCCAGACAGTGGCATATTTTCCCCTGACCTCAACACACACACACACACGCACACAAAACTCCTCTCTCCCACTCTCTCTCTCTCACACACACACACACACACACAAATAATGAAAATGGTAACAGCTGCCCTAATTAGAACCTAAGAGACCCTAGACCTCATTTATTGAGCCTCTCTTACACAGTCAAAATTTGGCCACAGCATATGACTGCACTTTGAAATGTGCATATGGCATATGTAACATACATTTCTATGTATGTAGTCTTGTACAACACAGATAATTTACTTTCTCAGGAAGTCCCCTGGGCTCTCAGAGGAATTGGATTCCACACTGCATCAGTATTCTGAGTAATCTTCAGTGAGCTCTTCTTTGGAACCTTTTGCTTTGGGTCGCTCGCGTCTCATCGGGCCAAGTTCAAAGGCTGTGAGCCGAGATTACAAGTTTCTCTCCCTTCCTCTTAAGTCGTGTCGCCACTCGCGTCTCACTATAGTGTAACGCCGTGGAAATTTTCCACCTTGCTTCTTCTCACAACTTCTTTTGCCTGGCTGCAGAATGTGCGACTGTGTGACAGGAGGACATGAGAGCGTATCTGCTTAATGGGCTGGAGGCGGCTGGCAGACTTTCACCAAAGGTTGAAAGCCTGTTCACACACATATTTAATGCAAGCACACACAGGCACAAACAGAGAACTGATATCTAGCTGGGGAAGTGATAAGCCCTGACCAAGCCCTGTCCTCTCCTCCCCACCCCATCATCCTTCCCTTTTCCATTACCAGAGATTTGTCTTTTCCTCACGCAGTGCCGATATGTTTGTGGACGCTGTGGCAGCACGGCCCAAGAGGTTGGTTTTAGGGAATTGTGCATATTTTATGAACTGCCGCTCTTTGAGTTCTTGTGGAGGGAGTCAGGATTGGGCAGAGGGAAACAGAGTTTAAGATGAGAAGTGGGAGGGTGGGGAGTCGTGTTGCAGGGATAAGACTCGGATGTGTCACCAGTGGCTTGATGATTAAGCTGACAAGCAGCGGGGAAACACTGAGGAAGACTGCTGAGCATCGTTAACCTTTTCTCCATCTTGCTACTCTCGTCTCTGTCTCTGTCACACACAAACACACACACACACACACACACACACACACACACACACGCACACAAACATACTCTCGAATCTCTCCTCTTAGTTTTCCATTTCTCTCCCTCTGTCAATTCCAATCCTCAGTGATACAAAGAGATTGAGGATAAAGTAGGTAAGTTGTAGAAAGTTTGAAGGCGAGAAACCAAGCCAGCCCATGAGGAGTATGAGATACGAGGTGCACGATAGTGCAGACACAGCAGAATCCGAACACAGCTGAGTCTTGAACAGAAGTGTCTTGCATTATTTAGGAGACATAGTCATGGCAAAGATATAGATGAATTTTGGCCTACTTTGATTTCCTGTCTAAGTGAGCTCTGTGTAATGGTTTTGCTGCCGGGGTGTTGTATTGAACTTTGTTTCTGAGTTTTGAGAGCTATATATTTGTTGTAGCTACATCTTATTCTATACCCTACATATATATTTTAATTCTTCTGAGCATTTTATCTAAACTAAAAAGTTCATGTCTGAATGTGTCTGGTAGAAAGCCTTGAGATTTTCACTTTCATTCACAGACACACACACACAGGCACACACAAACAGGCAGTAATGAATGATCGAGATCTTAAACAATGGCCTGCTGTTTCTTCTCATCCTGGAGACGTGTCTTGCACACATGCCATTGTCTTTCTGCCCTTCTTCATAAACAGATATCCTCCCATTCCCCCTTCCCGCACACGCACTCGCTACGTGTACGGAAGGAGAAACTGGAAGGAGAAAGGAAACAATGGGGCTTCATAATGTTGCCTGTCTCTAATCAGCTTTGCCATGCGGGTAAACACAGATAAAGAACTTGGCAGTGTGTCCTGAGGCTTTGTTATCAGCTGCTAGCAACTTAACTGGATGTGTACGCCGGTATGGCTCAACACAGGAAGCCAAAGTAGCCAGGTAGCAAACTGTGGATGGCACTTGGCCTCTTCTAGTATTATTTTTACCTCTACCCGCCCATCCTCTTTTTGTCTTTGCTTTCTCCTTGTGTCTGTCTCTGCACATCCTCACCTTGTCTTCCTCTGGGGCAGTTGGAGGATCCGGGGAGGAAATGACAGGGAATGGGACAATGGAAGGGGCCGTGTCAGCTTCCTGCCATCGCCTGGAGTCTTCTTCCCCAGTTACAGCACTTCAGGCTGTGTCATCAGCAGTCAGACTGGTGGGGGGACAGCACAAACTTGTTTATTTTTCTATACAAACACAGTAATGGAAAGAATAGAGCGAGAGGAAGAAACAGGGATTCTGTGCATGTCATTAAAACAGCCCCCCAAGGGAAACAGTCACGTTTATACAGTAGCATCTATTTTAAGAAAGACTTGGATTGCATTTATCTCCCCCTAAAATGTAAGTGTCACTTCCTTCTAGAGAGATGTATCACCATTTCAAAAGACCCTAAGCCCAGAAACCAACATACCAACAGAAAAAAAAATTGCAGACATACTAGACCACACATTCATTTTTATTTTCCAATCAATTCCTGCCCTGCAAGACAAGAATTTCATATCTCCTGCCGAGACACAGAAACCAACAGCAAATTGAAATTTATCTTCTGCGTTGCAGCAATATCTGCTCCTCCGTTATCTTCACCAGCCGTGTTCCTTAACCTTGTATTAAAGATAGCTCTGTTGGAGAAGCATTCTGGCAGCTGAGAAGGGGCTCAGGAAAAGAAAAGTTCAGTTAGGAATACCATCAGATGGCATTTATTTAACAATAGATTCTGATTTATTTAACTCCTTTTGCTCTCTTCATATGAAATTTGATTCTCAGTGGCACTTACTAAATAGAAGATCTGAAATCTTTAGCTGGGTGTAGCAGGGCTTGTGGCATGTGCACATCATCCAGATATGACTCACAAGGAGCTCACGGAGGCAACATCCTTAACACACACACACACACACACACACACACACACTGAGGTCAAGGGCACACACTGGGGGCAGAGGATGATAAGCTGAGATGAGTGTTTGGCATCTTCAGGGCTGTGTGCCCTTTCTGGAGCGATTAGTCAAAGTCCAACTGTCTAATTAATGATGCTCCAGCAATCAGGACATGTCATCTTCTTAACCAACTAGGGGTAAAAAACACATTCAAGAAAACAAGAGATCGCCTGCCTGCTGCTCACTTTATTAGTGATGGAAGCAGTGCGTACACTTGTGGGACTAAGTGCTCCAACTACTCGTTACTTGAAGTCCAGCCCCCTCCTTTTCTTATTCTTCTTTTCATCTCTCCTTCCTGACAGTTCAAACTGCCTGGAACGCCTGGGCTAATATTGTGTTAGTGACTCAACCATTAACCAAAATAGTGGGTTGTCTGTGCCTGAGTCTCTTCTTCCTCAGCACAATGAAATACTTGCTCTGTGTTGTTGTAGGAGGCCGGGTGAAGGGTTGGCGAAATGTCTTTTATTTCCATTTTTCCATTTCGGACGGGGCTGGGAAGCTCGTCTTGGGAGGTCTGTTGGAGAAGGCAGCCAATTTGCTATCAACTGAGGGGTGTCAGTCAAAGCTTATCGATCAGGCTTTTAACTGCGGCTCCTTCAATGGCAAAACATGTTAATGTTATTGAGCTGTGTGGAGATGTGAACAACAGCGAAGTACGTGGGTGGGCGGTTGGACTGGTAGGAGGGTAAGGTGTGTCTCTCTCTCTCTCCTGCCGTCTGTTTGGCCAAAGAAAGCTGATGTGGAGACAGCAATGAGCTCGGCATGAGAATAGGAGGAGGAAGGGAGGGAGAAAGAAAGAAAAAGAAGGCAGAGGGGTCAAAGGGATTTACTGCCAGGAGCCTAGCATTTCAGGTAATGGATATGCTTGTATTGGTGTAAACCAAACCTGCTGTTTTTCTTCCAGCATGGCTGAGGTGAAAAAACAACAAAGGTGTAACTGACTGCAAGTCTGAGGGGGATTAATAGAAAGTTGATATTTCAACACCTCGGGCTAAACATAAGATCTCAGGTGTACACTTGGACACGCAGAAAGCGGTTGTGTGCGTGCATGTGTCATTGTGTGAGTGTAGAGTTGCAGATGGGAGGGGGTGGTGTATGAGGGTGAGGTAAGGAAGGTGTACAGTGGGAGGCTTTTCTGCCTCTGCCACATTCCTGTGAAGCTGCAGCAAAGAGGGCAAGTGCACATGGCTAAGTGCTTCCCAAGCTGGCTGAGGTGAACCTAACACCCCTCCTGGAGGAAGCAGCCCAACCATTGTTCCAGCACATTGCACCCGTCTGACTGAGGCATCCTAGTGCTGTGCAGATCCCAGGGGGCTGGAAAGAGAACGAGGCAGCGGAGGAGAGGGACTGATTGTTCCCTGCTCAGACTATCCACAGATGGGGCTACGGCACAGGATGCTGGCTGTTTGCTTTAGAAAGTCCCAGGCGTTTGCTTTGCAGTCGCGGTGTATAGAATGCTCTGGGGGATAGAGGAGAGGAGAGTGCCAGTGGAGACAACAGCAGGGGAAGGGAAAGAGAGAGTGGAGGAGAGAGAAAGAGAAAGAAAGGGATAGAAAAAGGACCTTGCCTAATATGATGCCAGTGTGAATATAGTGTCAGTGCCAAGAAGGGAAGACAGATGATACAGCCATACAATGATAGGGTAGTTGGGCGAGAGAGTGCTCAAGTCCTCCCCTGTTTCCAAACAGAGACATATAGCGCTGGAGATAATGGAGAAGGGAGGGAGAGTAAAGAGAGTAAGCGAGGAAGGGGAAAAAAGGAAGGGATGAGATGCAGGGAACCTGGGCTGCATCCATCATGTGGTTTGGTGCAGAAGCCATTTGTACCTATTGTTCTCCATAATTTGTTTTCTCGGAGCCTGCAACGGGAGGGGTGAAGGGGAGAGACAAAGCTACGGCAGCCATTTATTTTTGCGCTAATTACATAAGTGAGACAGCATAATTAGACGTATAGCTAAATAGACAATAGGCTGAGAGAGAGATGCACACAGGGAGATAGACAGGGAGGTGTACATGAATTCAAATAGATGAGAGGCATGGCCCTCTCTATTTCACATTCAAGAGTGCGAGGGAACGCGTTAAAAGAAGTAAAGGGGATGGAGACGGATAAAGGGAAAGGAAAAGGGAGAGTAAAGGAGATGGGCCGATGGAAGGGATAAAAGATAAGAGGGAAGGAGAGAAAAGCCCTCTTCACAGACTGCACTTTGAGGTGCGGCCCAATGCTGCTGGAATAGTCACCTCATTTAATACACCTGCTCAGCGGGAGGGGATAGCGAGATACGAGGAGATGTCGTAAAGAAAAAGAGAAAAGGGCAAAAGAGAAGAGAGGAAAGAGGTGGCAGATCTCATCTCTGCTTCTTCAGATCAAAGGCAGAGAGTGGCTACAGAAAGCTGTTTGTTGTGGCTTGTTTGGGAGGGTCTCTGTCTGTTTGGGGTCATGGTTTGACCTGGCCTGCTATTTTGTTCAGGCGGCATTGCACTTCAACACCAGCCACATGCCGAAACCTTGAAGGTATCACATTCTACAGGGCCCGGGGTGGAGTTTCTAGAGAGAACTTGTGATGCTGAGGGACGGCGAAGCTGCAGGAAAGCTGACGAGAATTTGTATGATGATCCCTGTCCGTCTCCATTCAAACATTCCTCCAAATTTTGCCGGCATCAAATTTGAGAGAGAGACAGAGTAAGTGAGAGATATAAGAAAGAAGTAATCACGGGCCTCCATGTTGCTTTCTATTGTTTACTTACCTGTTTTCCGGCCTGTCTGTGAAAGGCATACTTGTCTGCTGCAGAGCTGTATACACGCTTCTGCTCCACTTGCAATGGGAAAGGAATCTATCGCCTATTTTTAGTTGTTTTTCCTGTGTTTATAAAACCTGCATACACACAGTAATTTTGGTGGAAAAAGTGTACAAGAGAGACAGAAGTTAAAACCAGTACAAAGATTGTATCTTTTCAAATAACTGAAAAAGGCCATGTTTGATGTTTAGTTGCCGAATGTTCTGACTGTGCTAATGCAGTTGTGCATCTGCTCAGGTCCACATGTAGGCGGTGCGTGGGTGTGTTGAGCATGTCACCAGTCTTTCAGGACTGTGATACAGGGGAAGATAAATAGGCCCTTAATGAAGCCACTCAATCACGAGCCAGTTAAAACAGCTGACCAAAGATTGAGAGGCAGTCAGGCCTGATTGGAGGCCTATTGAAGCTGGTAGAGGGAAGCTCTTGAGCCGTCACACTTTAGATTAGCCATTCACTGCACTATAGACCTCTGGCCTAACTACTCTTCTTTCTCTTAACAGTCCTCTGACACACTATAGTATAGCTGGAGTCAACTCCTTGATTGTGCTGGGGAGTTCTTTAAAAGCCAATTTAAACTCAGTCCTTTGTTTAACTCCCCAGGAACTCAAGCTGGGACATATTGTGTTGGCTGTGTGTGTGTGTGAGTGTGAGTGTGTGTGTGTCTTTTATTGGGCCGAGGTTTAAGTTTTGTGTGAGCTGTCTTTGAGCATGTGATGTTTTGTTAAAAAGAACTGGGCGTATCTCAGAACTGGCACAGACTAGTTTTTTGGGTGAAAGAGAGGGTGCATGAGAGAAATCAATGGCCCAATTCAACCTATTACAGCCATGACTGTTGCTGTAATGGTGTGGAAATGGACAGTGGTCATGTGGATCCCTTTTATACCTCCAGGCTCGGATCACAACTGAGGCTCCGATTCATTTCCTCCCCAGCTTTGATTAAAAAAAAGTACTCTGAGGATTTCAAAGACTCTCACATGATGGTGACGAGAGAAGAGATCCTTCCGTTTTGTGAAGCGGATGAAACCCCCATTCTGCCAGGTTTTGCCGAGGGACAAGCATAACACTGGGCTGCAATTTTCCTCGACAAATAATGACTCCTCTAGTCCTCTCTCCTTCCAGCCTTTGCCTCTTTGATCCCAGGTAATGTGTTAACAAGCAACGGGTTCATGGAATACCCATAACATTAGTATGTGTATTCGCGCTGAGGTGTGAGAGTGTGTGTGTGTTTGTGCATGTGGAGCTTCATGTGTGTTTTCACACCAATTAATTAATTCCTTTATGTGCCTGCTGAGGTGACGATGGCCTGTCTCTTGCAGGGCATTGCTTTTTTTTCCCCCTTCTGTGTCAGCCTCCACACATGATGGCCAGGGCTCTAACACATTAATGAGACCAGTCTAATTAGTGCTTGTGGTTCCATATAGGGGACCCCAGAAACCACAGCTCCATTGTGAGTTGTCCTTATCAGGGGACCACTCAAAAGACAGAGGACCCACTGCACCAGTGAGAAAGTTCACACATACAGGGAGACCTGCTTGGACTCACACTCAAATTAGTGTCCTGGTTAATTGGGATAGGAGCACAAAAAAAGGAGCGGTCGTATCTTCTGTTATATGACCACTGAGGTTCAGCTGCTTCCCTCTGGTAGCGTTCCTCCCGGAGGGCGATGCAGAAAAATGATTTTGCTCTCCTTCATCCCTCTCCCTCACTCCAGATAATTCAATCTGTTCAATATCAAATAATCTCTCCCAATTTTTCAGCCTATTTTAACCTTATCGCTCAAACAGCTACCTCTGGGGGATGAGCCTCGTTCCACCTTGTTAAAAAAAGAGGGGGGGAGAAAGAAAAGGGAGAGGTAGCCCAGGAAAGAAGGATGGCAAATAGCTCTCTGAGGAGTGCTTTTAAAAAGCCTCTGTTTGCCGTTCTCATGGGCCATATGTGAAACAGCCGCCAAATAGATTGAAACAGAGAAGAATAGTAAAGATAGAGAGATACAGAGGACGATAAAGGAAGATGGAGACAATCTGCAAAAAAAAGAGGGGAGCGTAGGTGACGTGAGTTGTGGTACTTAAGGTCTGGGGCTCTAACTTGTGTCCCACAGCACTTAACATGCCCCTAGCCATCTCTCCTGGCAGTTAATTAGAATCCAATAAGGTTGCCGCCTGTTGGTCATTGTTCCTCCAGTGTGTTTACCCTTTCCAGAGGCTCCATTCGCTGCTTAATCTGCCGAGAAGCTGAATGTCAATAGGTCAGGCCAAGACTCCAGAGCCTTGAGAGAGAGGGAGACAGGACGAAGGGGGAAGGAGAGAGGATCAGGAGGATGAAGGAGAGGGGTCATTTCTCGCTCTCTCCCTTCCCTCTCAATATTTTCCTCTGCTGTTTCCATTCTAGTTGTTGTTTTTTTCCCCTCCTCCCTCCCTCTTGTGTCTCCTCTTCTCTTCTTTTCTTCTCACTTCTAATCCGTCCTCTTGATTGTTCTAAGCTGCTTTCAGCCAGCCCCTGGGAGGGTGGGGGGTTTTGGAGTCTGTTTTAATTAAGATTTAAAAGACGACTCCCTCAAGAAGGGAGATTTAAGAGCAGGATGGACTGAGCAAAGTAAATGAATGAAGGTAAGACAGATTGTAGAGAGGGCTCAACAAATATCAGAAATCGGTAAAAAGGAGAAAGTTAAAAAGCTATTATTTTACACACGTAGATGCGCGCGTCGCACACAACCACACATTCACACAAACGCAGCCAGACTCTGAGGCATTCGAGTGGCTAAGCCAAATGGGATTTTTTTTTTTTCCATTTGTAATCAAGCGGCACAATCTATATAGATTGATCTCAACTTCCTGTGATTCATACCATATCCTGCGAGGGTGATATGGGATCAGTGGTAGCCAGCAGGCAAGCTGAGGGAGTTATCTCCACACTCTGTCTAATGATCGATCATCTCACCAGATGGGCTTAAGAGCCTGTAACGCTCCACTTGTTTATCACAGCCCCAAACCTGAGGCCTCTCCGTAGATGTGACCTGCAAAGAAAGTCTTGTTTTGCAGACAGACAGGTAGGATGCACGAAAGAGAGAAAGGAGCTCAAGAGACACGTTTGAAAAGTTGAAAGTTTGCTTTTGTTGTCTGCGTAGTATGACCAGACATGTGGATAGGAGCTGCAGTCATTTCCTTGTGTGATGTGGTTCTACTTGGGTGGTAATGTCACCATCGCGGAGGCACTAGACGGTCCCTTAATTAACAGGCTTATCACACTAGGACAAAAGGGGATTTCTCTGTAAGAGTCTGGCCATCAAAGATACACATACTGTTGTGGTCCGGCATGACTTAACGTCTACCCTGCAAACAATGTGTTGCGGACAAAGTGTGTGTCCATCTGTGTGTGTCACTGCAGCCCCCAGAAAAGGCGCGTGCTGCATGTTTGGTAAAACAGTCACATATCACACATCTGCCCCTACTGCAAAGCGTACATTCTTCATCCAGACTAAAACCCCCAAAGAAAGCACACCCAAAAAACCAAGTGCACAATGAAGTGTTTAAGTTTATCAAACCAGAGACTTTTGTGCAGCCGGTAAGGTGTTAAAGGCCAGGCAAGGGTCAGGAGCCCAACCCACACCATTCTACATCCCAACACACTGCCACCATATGTCCAGAGTTTCACAGTCAATGAGACTACCCACCCAGCATGACAAAGACCTATTCACACCCACTTGACTCTGAGGTAATCTGCAATGCCATGGTATGATTAGGACAGAATGCAGCACTGGTCCAAGCAGTGGCCGTTTTGAGAAAAACAATGCGCCAGAACGTACGGAGGAGTAGAAGGAGTGTTAGGGGAAAGGGTACGGAGACAAAGAACTTTACAAAGCAGTTTGAGAGGATAAACGCAAGCATGATCTTGCCCTCAGCTTGCTGCAGCTCCACCGCTTGCCTCCATCAAAGCCCCATGAGATTCCCCCAGCACACTCTGCCTCCGTCACTCACAACTCTGTTAATAAGGCCAGCAGTAAACGCCAGGAAAGATATGCAGGGATGAAAGATCTTTCTCTCATGTTCTCGCTTTGAGGATGTGTTTCCGGGTGTCAAGGGGGGGGTGGGTAGGGAAAATGCAGCTTTATAGGGTAAGGCTGCATTTTAATAGAAACAATAAACCCATCCGCTTATAAAATCAGGTTTTGTGTCCCATATCCTGTTGTGTTGCAGCTCTGGGGACTTTTAGAAGATACGAAAAATAAGCCCCCACCTCTGCTAAGCTAAAGGTATAGGAGAAGCCCATGCCAAAGAATAAAGTGTGCGGAAATCCTGGGGGAGGGATATATCACACATATATTCTTTCACCGCAGCGATTAATATCCGGGAAAAAAAGGTCAAACTTGACTTGAAACGGTCCAGTATATCACAGTTACATTCGGAGCCTGCATTTCATACATCAATCCCTGCTGTGATGTCTCATCAGCCTGGTCACACAGGAGAGACCCACACCGCACATTATCAAAGATTGATGGGGTGTCCTAGTTAAAGATGGGGGGGAGGAGAGATGACTGGTTAAAGAAGGGAACCTTGCGTCACCCTCTGCCTTTTCAGGGGTGTTGACTGTGGGTCGCGTGGCCTTTTGCGGCCCAAGGCAAACATCATCACTGTAGTTGGCAAATGTTGTGCCAGGCTTCACTACTGCGCGACCTAAGGACCTGACCCCGAGATATATGGGGGGGGGGGGGGGGTTTGCAAATGCAGCCTTTTGAGGTCAGTGCTCTCACATAAGATGACACCGGCTGACTCAGGAAGCTCAAGACGAAGGGCTGAGTCTTCCATCTCCTCCCATCCGCCCTCTCCCTCATCCTCCTGTAACGGAAGACAAAACAAACTGACAGAACAAACAGGCAGATTATCCTAAATCCTTTTTTCTCTAACACACAACCTAACCGTCTCTTATATCCACTGTTCACCGTCATACTACCCGTTTCTTGAGTGCTTGCTTAATAATTAATTGATTAATTAGTTCGCTCATTAATCATTTATTCATTAATCATGGCCTGATTTTTCTAGAGGAAGCGGCGCAATCTGAAAAAACCCTGACTTCACATTTCACTCTAATTATGCTCCTTTACTAATCAACGCTTAAGAAATGGAGTTTCAGGAAATTAGTTTCCCCCTTCCCTTCTTTTTCTCAACACAAAGCAGGATGTATTGAGGTCGGCAGGTAACATTCTTTCCCTCCCTTTCTTGTGTTCTGGAAGCTCTTAGTCATCAGTAATTTTAAAGGAATGATTCAAGTTACAGGCAATCTGATGAGCGGAATAAAAATTTGACGTTAAATTAAAACTCGCCTTTTCTCCACCTCCAGATGAAACGGGGAAGAGAAATTCTGGTCACAGACTAACCACAGACATTGATTAATAAATGGCAATTTGAAGGCCGTTTGTAAGAACAGAGAGGCGGCAGCATTGTGAATCACACACTTATTGTTTTCACGGGATCCATGGCTCTCCTGGGAGAGGAGGTAATTTGTTTAATCGCCAGGAGTTATGTTCTCTGGACGGAGAGATGGGAAGATAGGATAGCTCAGAAATATCTCCTGTAATGTGGAGCGAGCAGGAGAGGAGAAACATTTTAAACAGGTTTAATTGGAAGTGTTTTTGTGCCTTTGTGTTCCTGTTGGATGCAGAGTTCACAACACAGCTCAGCTGCTTCCTCTGAAGGGGCTCTTGTCAGCTGCTGACAAAAAAGAATTATGCATCAAATTAAAGAGGGCTCCAGTGAAATGGAGGCAAGTCGGGCATTAACCTCTAAGCTTTAAAAAGCACACATATTAAGCAACACTAATGAGACTCTCATTGAGCGCACTGTGTTTTATATTCAAACACACACAAAAGCACGGCTTTGACTTCAATGTGGCATTGCTGCTTCTGAATGAGGTTGTCTCTCTTATTCATCTCACCAGCAGCAAACACTGAAGTAGTGAACAATAGCGTAGATGGCCCTTTTACTCTAATGAGATGCATACATTTACAACATTACCACCCTCATTAAAAAATAATAATAATAAAGGGAAAAAAAAGTATTAATTATGAAACGCACTACTTCCTATCGTGAAGAGCCAAGGGGGTCTCCACTGGGCTCAATTAGGAAGAGTAGGCCGCAAATCCCTAGACTAAATTAATTGACACCCCAGGGCATTAGGCCCAGAGTCCCAGTACAGAATCTATGTAGAGAATTCCTTTGTTTTCATTTCCACCGCCTTTTAGAAAAAGCAAGAGATGGAGGCAATTTTAACATGATCTCTTCATTGTTTTATGGATTTTTAATCTATTATTTATTTATATATTGTTTGTTTACTTGTCACGTCTGCAGCCGTGAATGAAAAACCATACTTTTTCTTTTTTTTTTTAATTCCTGCCCCATCTTTGAGATGCCTCTTCGTCACATGTTGCGCACCATTGCTGTTTTATCCACCATGTCAGCTGTTGTGCACACACTAAACCAGGGCTTTTGCAAACAGCACAAGAAGTTAATGATTTAAAAGCACAGTAAATTATACTGAAAGCCCTTCCATCCAAACAGTGGGGAAAGAGGGGGGAGGGAGCTGGAGAGGGAAATTGGGATACAGAGACAGAAAGAAAAAATGAGTGAGAGAGAGAGAGAGAGAGAGAGAGAGAGAGAGAAGCAGAGGGGGACAGAAAAGGGCTGGAACTGTGACACAGATCCAGCCAGCAGCTGTCTTGCAGTGAAAACACCAGGGGGTAAGGAGGAATGACACGAAATGACAAGACTAGCTCAATCAACATCTTGTCAACACTGCTGGCTGATGTGTACAGACAATTTCATACCGCCACCACTGGCTCCCTCCCCTTTTCTCTCTTTTTTTATATGGCTTTTTATTTCCTGTCCTCCTGCCAGCCAGCCAGTCACTTGCTATCTGTCTACATGGAGTCAGCTCTCAGCTCTTTGGCTGTTGGCTTCAGAGTGGGGGAGCTGTTTAAAAGCTGTGCTAGAATTATACTCAGAGAGATGCTTCTGCCCACTAGAAACCCTAAAGATATGGGACTGTGACAGTGAGTGTGCATCAATGTGTGTGCGGCAAGTGTGAGGAGACGGTATAAGAATGAGTGTATTTATGGCACATTGTTGGGCACTGCAGCACAGTGACTGCGCGAACCATTCACATGCACTCACACACTGACTATGTCACATCAGCACTCTTGGTCTCCCCCCTCCACAGCCTCCTCCTTTTTTTCCCCCTCCCTTCTTCCCCTCCTTGTATGCATACCACTCTATTACTCTATCCACTGCATCTGTTGTAGCAGGTACCCGGGGAGAAACTCTGCCGCTGCTCGCCCATGCGATCAGCCTCACTGCTGCCCTGATGTGTGCAGTGCCCTATTCCAGCAGAGAAAAACCTCGTGGTGACAGCCTTGGAGACAGACTGATTACAGCGTTCCATCAATCCCCTCTCATGGCCCGCTCCTTTGCAATTGGAAGCTGACAGGAGCCCACTTTTTCCATTTTTACCTTACCTCAGTTTTTTCCGGTCTTTCTAACATGTAGTGGCTCTTTTTTTTTCTCTTCCTGTTGTTCCCCTTACCCTGCTGTCTTGAGTGTTGTGTTGACAAGCTGACACAAACCCCTGTGATTTTCACACCAGGGATGCAGAGAGCGAGAGAAAGGGACAGGGGATACAGGATGGAGGAGAGGAAGAGATGGGGAGAGAAAGTGCAAGGGAGAGGCTGGCAAGAGATGACAGCTGACACGGAGTCTGGAGAAGCAGAGTGATGGCAGAAAGAGCCATGGAGAAAGCAAATCAACAATTAGTAACACCTTACATAACTCTCAAAGGGGGGCCTCGCTAGGCATTGATTTCAAGGATCACGGCTCACTGACTGTAGACATATGAGTGATAAACAGAGGAATGAGAGGATGGGGCTGGATTGTAGAGGAATGGAAGAGAATGCCCTGGGTGGGGGTATCAGCAGAGCAGCAGGGGGGGCTGGGTGGATGAGTGGGTCCACTCTCTAAAAAGGGTCTAGGTCTGAGCCAAGATTTTCACAATGGAATAAAGGCTGAAAGGGGAGGCTAGGAGGATTAAACTCCAGCAAAACAGCTCTTAAAAAGCTGTTAGACTGCAATTTGGGCACAAAAACGCAGAGTGGGAGAAAAGATAGTGAGAGTGGGTGGGTGGGAGTGCAGCTGGAATGCAACGTGGGAGAGAAAGGATTGAAGAGAGGCCGGGACACACTGAGGTATGAGAGAGAGGCCATCTGCAGAGGCACAAGCAGTTCGCATCGGTCCAAGTCAAAGAAAAACACAGAGGTCCCACACACACACACATACACACAGTTCATGTGTTGGTCGCCGCACTGCCACGAGTCGGTGGGTGGCATTAGTCCCCTTCAAACCCTCAGAAGTTCTGTAGAAGTCATGGTAATGAGCTTAGTAGCCAGATCAAACATGAGATGGGTGCAGGGTCCGCTTTGGGACATACTCTTTGGTTCAGCTACCTCAGCACTACTATCTGTTTGTACACACACACACACACACACACACACACACAGGCACACACACGGGCACAGGAAGGGGAAGACAAAAGAGCCTGACTCAAAACAAAGGGATAATAATTCCATACAGAGAGAAATGGAGCTTGCATTTTCCAGCCCGATTTAGAAGCCTTATCTAGACAAGGCACAATGGATGGCATTTGGGGAAAGGGGTTGTTTATTCCAAGCTTGACACTTTTTTGCCAATTGCCTTGTTTTGTGCTGGGGCTCTTTTTTTTCGGGTCTGTTTTTCCTCCTCATTTTCTCCTCTCTGGCTCTTATTGTGGAAAACTCAACATCAGCTGGGTGCAGGATTCTGCCTCCACCACCGGGGCAAAAAAAAAAAGTAGATATCAGGCGCTATTTTTTAACATTTTGAATTATTACTGCACAGAGCAAATTGTCCAGTCAAGTTGAGAGCACTTATATTTATAGACCCCACAGGACTAGATGTTGCACTCTTTGCACTGGATGGGAATGAGGACATGGAATAAAATCAGGACTAAAATAGGGACTCTCTGTGAACGCAGCTCAGAGCCTCTTAGAGGGAATGAACATATGCAGTTGAGTGTCATTGTAACAACACGAGGAAATGGACAGAGTGCATCGCCTGAGCGGTTACAAACAAGAGTCTGGTATTATTTTATGTTTTATTTGAAGGAGTCAACTTTTTGAATGCTGGGTTGAAATGATTTATGGCCTGGTCTTTTCTTCGTTTTTGTCAGATTACCAAAATGGCGTAAAAGATTATGACTGTGGTGACTTGGTAGTAAATGCACTGCACTGTGTGTGTGTTAGATCCCCATTTTATCTAAAGGTCATCTGCAGTGCCATTATCTTTCTCAGTCTTTAGCATCATGGCCGGCGCTTACACATACGCATTTTCAGAGTGCACACACACACACACACACGCACACACACACACACACACACACACACACACACACACACACACACACACACACACACACTCAGAGTGACTGGTTCAATCTAATTCTATCAAGGCAGATGTCCAGTGGTGGACGGATCATTGCTGACATCTGTCCATCTTTTCCTGATCCTTCCTGATGTCAGTGTATCCCTACCAGCTCAGATGTGGGAGAGAGAGAGAGTGCAGGCAGCACCATGGTCGACGCAAAGCTCTTTAATAGGTTATGTCCAAGTCGGAGGGGCTGTTTTTGCACTTAACTCCGACCATGTGACGGCGACAGCAAAGTCACTGTGTCAAAGTAACTGCTAAATGTGCCCTCCGGTGCCTGACAAGTCGCTTTCCCTATTAACACTGCCCCACCCTCCCCACTCATTCACACATTCGGATGCACACACACACACGGGCATAAACATACATAGCACAATTTTTAGACACAAACACACACTGAGCTCCCACAGTTGGGCAGAAATGCACACACACATAAACTTAGCCCCATGTGCATCCAGCAGCGTGAAATGATATTCCATTTTGAGAAATCCGGATTAAAATGTATCAGGCCAAATGTGTTTTGACCTTGTTACTGGGGAATGGAAAAGCGCACACACCCATACACACACACACTCACGCACACAGCAAAGGTAAGAAACAGAGTAAATGTTGCATTTTTTTGCAATGAGGTCTCGTAAATCTAAAATTTAACCGCCTTTAAAGTAACATTAAGCACGCCGCATGTGGTACAACTAATCTACACTGCACATATTTACCTGCGTAGCATTCGAGGCGACATGGTAAATAAACTCACATCCACTGCAGAAATGTTGGGATTTCAAGGGGGATTCAAATCTTTCTTTTCGAACGTGATTCAATTGCAGCCAACAGACAGACTCCTCATTTTGAATCTGGTGAAAACACTGAAAGCGATGGTGTTTGCGCGTATGCGCTTGTGTGTATGTGGCACTGCAGCAGCACACCAGGAACAAGTCTCCTCACACCCACAGCTCCCTACTTCTTCTGACTGCTTCTCCTCCACTGTTTCTTTGTCTGGTTCTGTTCCTCCCTCTCTCCCCGTCAGAAATGTATTCATGTAATTAAGCTGCTAATACACCGTCAAAGAATTGTCTAATTCAGCAAGGAGGAATTAAAGGAATCTGGCATGAGTCATTAGCCAGTCGAGATGTTCTGTTGAGCATTTTCAATAAGGGATCTGGAGAGCAATGAATCACTCATATGGTGTGAAGACATTCGCTACAGCACATACTCTGTACTCTATATTTGTACGCCTGCGTTTGTATGTGTGTGCGCATGTGACGTTAATTGCCATATGTGAGCGTGAGAAATCATATGTGGGTGAGGTAAAGAGAAACAATTGAACGCATGTAATCCATCCAAACAATCAACCAATGCAGAGAATTATTACCCATTGTAAACATTTTGATACTCTGGGCAAGATACTTAATTGCAATCAGTGTTTGTAGTGTTGCAAGTACAAAGAGCAAAATCCCAAACTCGCTCTGCAAGTGGAGGCAAATGAAAACGCTCAATAGCTCATAAAGGCAGAATGTTAGGGACAGGCGGGCAAACTGTGAAAACAGCATTTTTTGAAGGTATGATGGGAAAATGCCAGCCTTCGCTAAACGCCTAATAGCCTGAGCTAGAAGACGTTTCACTTCTCATTGACGCTCTCAAATTGGCCTCTTTTGATCCACAGTGCGTGACACACATACAGCCTACCTGTTTGCACCCACAGCTCAATAGGCTTTTCAGACACTTTGGTAAAATGATGCACAGGGAGATGTTACTGGTGAACCAACATGCATTGTTCTCTGATCTTTTTTTCTGTTCAGCTATCTATTAACATCTCCTCTGGCCCAGATGGAGAGTAAAAGAATAGGCGCATGTGAAAATGGGCTTTTTGGAGGCGGTTGTCGAGAATCACAGCGGTCTGAGCTGTGGAGGACTCACGTTCCTGATGAGCTCACTGTTTGGCGGCTTTAATTGTGCTGTTGGGTGACAGAGACGGGAGGGTGCAAAGGGAGAGGGGAGGCGAGGGGCAGGGTTCAGTCCATGGTGCACCCAGAGATGAAGTGGATAATTGAGTGCGGAATAAACACTGCCAACAACCTTGGAAGCCCCCCCTCTTCCAAAAGAAAGAAAAACTAGAGAGAATGGAGCTGGAAAGAGGGGGGGGGAGAAAAGGGGTGAGAGGGAGAGAGAAAATCCCAGCTACCCTCTGGGGGGAAAAGCTGCTATTGAAAAGCTATTAAACTTGCATTTAGCAGGATTGATTGGAAATGAAGAGGCCTATTAAAAGAGAGGGACAAGGGGACAATAGCGCGTCTCTGGCCGCCGTATGTTGCCCTCCTTTCAGCGGCTTTCTTTGCTGGGGGGGGGAGCAACCCTGTCTGTTTAAGCGCTCCCACCAGGAGAAGCAGTTCAGGGGGGGCTTAGCACTGCCTGAATAGAACCCTCTTTATCTTCCTCTGTCCCCCTTCCCTTCCATTCTCCACTGAGCAACAAAGAAAGAGAGAAGGAGAATGAGGGAAGGTTTTTTTTAAGTCCTCTTCCCGACTCAAACAGACACCCCACTTAGATAACCAACCAACTGCCTCTCTCCCTTTCCTCCTACCTTCCCCTACGGATTAGTTACCTCTGGAGTCTTGCCATCTTCCCCTGCCAGTAGGGTTTGTAATACTCAATCTTTAGCATAGTGGCACAAACAGTTGGAAGCGCGGATCCGTATTCACGCTGCGTTTCTGTATGCGTGTGAAGGCAGGCCAGCCAATCCTGTGAGACCGTGTGCCATGCTTAAACACAGCAGCAGAACGGCGGCAGGTGTCTCCGCTGACTTTCAGCAGGCTCAAACGGATGGGTCCCCCGGGAACTTTAATGGAGTTTTGATTGTTTAACATCCATTTTTACAAAAAGCACACTGAAAGAGTGGCAGATTTTTCTCCCCAGAAGTGTGTTTGCTTCATGTCAGCGAGCATATAACCATATGGTCTTGAGAAAGAGTTAAATAAGTTATGAGGCACAGCTGACTCTTCCTCTTAGAAGCCACATTTATGGAGGGAGAAAAAAAATATTTTCACACATGCTGGCCTTGTCCTTTCTCTCAGCGAGTGCCATGAAAACAAGAGAGTGAAGAGGCCACTTCACGGGAGTCTGCCCTCTTTCATACTTACTTTTTTCCACACCCCTTACAGTGCAAGTTTCCCTTATCTCATGCTACATCTCTGCTGGCACTGCAGAAACAGACTGCCATTACATTTTATGAAATGCCATTAGCGTTATTCTGCGCACCTATATGTTTTATAGCTATTTTGTGAATTTCAGTACGAGTTGTCCATCTACCATCATGAAAATATGATTCTCCACAAGACGTTTTATTCACATCATACTTTCTCTCTGTGTTCTCCCAGCAGCCACCCAAGCAGCCTACTTCTCCCAGCAGCCCCAAGACCAGGTGGTTGTATCTGGTCAGTCGGTGACTCTACCCTGTGTCATTGTGGGTTATCGGGGAATGGTACAATGGACCAAAGATGGCCTGGCACTGGGTGGAGAGAGAGACCTACCAGGTATTATCACTGACCTCTTATTTCTGTCTCTCTTTTCTCTGCTGCTTTCCGGTCGTTTATTGCTCTCTCTGTCTCTGTCTGTCTTGCCACGATCAATGCCAGGTCTCATTAGAAACCAAGTCTCTCTATGTCAACTGCTGGAGTTTTACGCAAATGAATGTTTAGAGAACAATGTACTGCAGACAGGTCGGCTGCTGCTGCACACACCGAACTTTAATTTGTTGTTTAGCATTTTAAGGGTCTTGTAGGAAGGTAGATAATCAATTGGCTTTTGTCACGCGCTGACATTTAAAATGTGTGGCAGACTAGAGGGAAGGTGGAGAGGCTTCCTCTTGACCTTAGCCACCCCATCTTTATTGTGTCTGTCTTTAAAGGACAGACTCCTCATGCAGCAGCCTTCACACGTGTTGCATTTCCAGCCTCACGCTGCTCTGCTAACACAACGGCTCAATGCCTGGCTCAGTGAGGTGCTGCTTGCTTTCATTTGTGTCTTAAAGAGCCTTGCCACGTTTCTCTCGCCTTTGTTCAAAGCACAAGTCTGTTCATTTTATAGTCCTTTCATTACGTGTTTGTTGTTGGGTGGTTTGTTTGTCTCTGACTCTATTCTCTGTGCTGGCTTCACGCAGGCTGGACGCGCTATTCCTTAATGGGCGACCCGCTATCAGGCGAGCACAGCTTGCTGATCGATTCGGCAGAGTTGGAGGATGACGCGGTGTATGAGTGTCAGGCTACACAGGCGGCGCTGCGCTCCCACCGTGCCAAGCTCACTGTACTAGGTAAGATACACAGCTCATGCATGATCCTCACAGCCAGCCCTTGTGCCAAGGCCTGCAGGCTGGCAGCGCTAGGGAACAATCAGGGGAGTGTCTTCATCACAAAGCACAGAAACATGGAGACAAATTTATAAATAACACATGTACAACACACAAAAGATAATCACATTTAATACACAACTTAACATAGGCGGATAAAAATACATCAAAATACTCTTCGATTTGCAATTCATGAAACAATCTCTTATCACCACTCAAAGATATCCCCACTGCAAATCTAGTTTCCTGGTTTAAATCATGTCCTGAAAGTCTAATTCAAACGAAGCAAGGCTCAGCCAAGAGATTTATCTAGAAAAAAAAAGGGAACCCCTCTGCTCTCAGTAGCGATAATCAAGACTGTGGACGTCGAGGATAATGTGATTGCTGCAGTCACAAATGACTTGCGTAGTCGCTTGAAAGTCAGGGTCTGCACAGTTAGCACATTTTACAGTGAGCCACAACATTTGTCAACCGCAAGGCGGTTTTTACATTAACATGATGTGAGTGATCTACTTCTTCACACAGACGTTCAGAGGTGGAGGGGGGGATCGGAAGCAGTGGGGGGTGGGGGTGAAGAGGAGGGCCAGGTCTTATGGGAATTGGAATCAGCAAAGCACTGCTGGCATCTGGTGGCATGCAGTGGGATATCACTTTGTTAATTAGTCCTGTCAATTGTCCGTATATTCACCTACGCGCAAGAATTAAAGGAAGAAAGGAGAATCAGAGTGAGCAGTTTCACAGGCACGGAGCTGCAGCTTATGCCACAATACAAAGCAGCTTTCAGAACCCATTGTCCTTGAATCTATCTGTTGCTATTAAGGTGTGCATTCTGAGTTCACTGAGGCAGGGTGACGAGCCGTACAGATAGGGTTGCCTCAGAAAGGCAAGCAGATTGAGATCACAAGCAGTACGGAGGAACATTTCAACTAAATGAATAGATTCAGAAAGCTCACCCGTGTTCATCAGCCCACCTTTCTATGTGTAGTGTCACTGTCAAAGCTTCACAGAGCAGTACAAAGCACTGCCCTCACCACATGCCCACACATAGCCGTACCAGATACCCATGTGGAGGCTGCAAAGAAAGTTGATAAAACTGTCTTTTTTTACATTTAATACACTCTGAAAGACCAAGGCTGTTGGTTCATGCACATTATATGCATTTCATAAGTATATACGGGAAATCAGGTGCATCGCTCAGGATCCTGCAGTTTATGTTTATGTGTGGACATAAGAGCATTAAAGAGAGAAGGGGGCTTTTTCTGTGCATGTGTGTGCACATGTCTGTATGTGTGTGTGTGTGTGTGTGTGTGTGTGTGTGTGTGTGTGTGTAAATCAATGTGGCCAGATGAGACCAAAGCAATCCTGCACAGTCAAAGGAGTCAACGGCGGGAGTGCAGTCAGGGGAATCGGCATGGAAATTAAAATCACCTAGCACTCGGATTCCATTAGTGTCCGTGCCGCGGCAGCGGAAGGACCTCTGACAATTCAGATACACACAGTGAAATTGGTTCGGTGGAGGGAGCGAGAAAGGCCAGCACAAACCCCATGTTTACGCCTTCTCATATTGGTTGGGGAGATAGACGCCTTCATCAGGGGTGGCACGCTTGGCTTGCCAGTGGTGCGTGCGAAACCATGCAAATAAATGAACAAATAAGCAATTCAGTTGAAACATCACTCAGCAACAGTAAGAGCAAATAGAGTAATAATGCTAGTCCCAAGAAAGGAAATAAATATGGTTGAGTCTGTTTTTCTTCCAAATGACAACTGTTCTCGGTCTTTCCTCCTGTCTGAAACTACACCTTGTTAAACAGACACATGGCCATAAGAAGATATTGTGTGCCTCTTTTGCTGTTGCGATATATTGATGCTGAGCTAAGAGCAACAGCGAGCTCAATAACAGTATGACTTGTTTGTGGCTCTGTGCTGGCCTGGAGCTGTAATGAGGTTTTTTTGTTGTTTTGTTTTGAGTGGTATGTTTGTTCTGCTTTACAGTTCCTCCTTCAGACCCTGTGGTGGAGGGTGGCCCTGTTGTACGTCTTAAGGCCCACACACCGCACAATCTCACCTGCAGAGCCTCGGGAGCCAAACCTGCTGCTGAGATCACCTGGTACAGAGATGGAGAGGTCATGGAGACTGCAATTTATTCCAAGGTACGGTGAGAACACATCTATGCCCAGCATTATCATTCAATCACTAACACCCACACAATATTACAACGCGTAACAGCGGGCAGAAATAAATGCAAAGCTATTCAAAACAGAAATATTTTCTCTTAGGGTATGATACTCCTCTTTCTCTTTTTATTTTTCTCATCTTTCTTCCATGGTCTCACAGTTTTTTCTTTCTATCACCACCCCTCTCTCGCACAATTTGTTCGCTCACTCTCTGCAGTCCCCCTCCCATTTTCACTCATGCCTGACCCCCCCCCCACCACCACCCCACCTCCTCCCACTCCTCTGCCTCCCCCCCTTCACTCACTAACCCCCTCCACCCCCCTTTGCTCGCTAATGCAGCGACACTACAGCATAACTGGAGCATGCCAAAGCTCAGACAGGCATGAGTGTTTCATACAGTAGAGTTTCTGCAGAGAAGAAATCACCCACAACAATGCAGAAACACAATAGGGATGCGCCAGAGCGTAAGCCAGCCACGGCTGGGAAAGTGTCACATTTTTCATGCTCTCTGACCACGCTAAACGACGCTAAACGCCACATTTAAGGAGGCGAGAGCCTGCAGTGAGAAGGGAGGGAAGAGGATTGAAGGGAGGGGAGGGCAGAGAGGAGAGGAGAGGAAAAGAAGAATACAGGGGGAAAAGAATATAGAGTTAACTAGTGAGATAGCTTTGTGAAAAACAGAGCATTTCCAGCATTAAGATATGAGACTGGGGGCAGAGAAAGCTTTGTCCTAGTGAGGGGTGGTGACAGCGAGTGATGTGATTTGATCTAGCATAAAAGTGCTTTTTGTGTGTCTGGCTGAGGAAGTGAAAGCCTGCGTCCATTGATTTGGCTGTCCAGGGAAAAGGCTCAGCTTGCCCTTGCTAAGATGTGTGACACTTCTTCCTCACTGTCACCACCCAAAAAAACAGACACACAGGCACCTTGGCCATCACTGTTTTTTTTCTTGTGTGTGTGTATGTGTGCGGATGGGGAAGAGAGAGAGAAAGTGAGAGAGCAGTGAGCCATATCCTCAGAATCTACACCTTTCCTCACTTAGGCGTATTGATTTCTGTGAGCAGTAAATAGATTTAAAAGATGATGACAAACAAGGAGCGCTGACGGGGAACACTCTCAGAAATGTGGGAACAGCACAATATCCCCTGCTGCATCATAAAATATATGATTTAACTGCCATGCCAAAGAACGGGATGGCAATTTTAATGCCTCACACATGAAAAAATAAGACTGCAGTGTCATAGAGATATTCCTAAGTGGTGCGAAAGCAAATGGCAAGTGACTTGCTTGTGCGCCATTGAGCTGATGCCCAGTTCTGTCCGTTTGTAACAGAGTCTCTCTTTAAAAGCATAGTTTGTAAACTGTTGCTCGGACGTCCGGCAGCATCTAACAGTTATTGTGCAACTTTGCAGTCACTGATGGAGGATGGGAAGAGGGAGACGGCTGTTAGTATGCTTCCAATCGTCCCTGAGGATAGCGACTCTGGGCGCACCTACACCTGCAGGGTTCTTAACCCAGCTGCCCCAGCTGGACGACAGACATCGGTCACTATCAACGTCCAGCGTAAGTGTCCCTGCATCAGCTTTTCTGCTTGAAGCAGAGTGCATGCTACGCACAGTAATCTGTAAAGCACATTTGATTCTGTTGCACCGTTAAAAGGTGAATGGTAGTAATAAGATTAGTAAATCCAATTTGTGTCAGTAACATAAAGGTTTGCCTTCTCACAGACCCTCCTTCAGTGACTCTATCAGTCCAGCCTCAGACTGTGACCGAGGGAGCCAAGGTTCTCTTCATCTGCTCTGCTTCGGCCAATCCTGAAATCACTGGATACAGGTATCCATCCTGCATTTTAATCTCAATTTTTCACTCGGATCCTGCCACCGCGCACGCAGAGCCAGCAGTATAAAATGATGATACAGCACAATCTCACAACAAACTCTAAACATTATATAGTGCCAACATGGCAACCAAAGTTAAGATGTCATCCAAAAAAAAAGCAGAACAAGCATGCAAGTGTTTCGTAGATTCATTGTGGGCTGCTTGATTGGCAGCGTTTGATTGTGATTGGCACCAGCCATGAATCGGCTAATAGCCACTTTGATACGCATGGCTAAGTACCTTCCCTGAACTAATGCAACTGTATAATGTGATTATTCATCTGTCCCAGGTGGTCCAAAGGAGGAGTCCCCATCTCTGAAGCAAATGGGGACAGCCTTGAGGTGACGGTGGACTACTCTTACTTCACAGACCCCGTCTCCTGTGAGGTGTCCAACTCTGTGGGCAGCACCAATGTCAGCACTCTGGTCGATGTCCAGTGTGAGTTTAATATATACAGTGTGGCTAGGCTGTACATTTTGAGCTTTTCTTGAGGTGCATGTTATTGTAAAAGCAGCCTCTTATTGATTGTAACTGGCTGCCTGTGTCGCTTCACCCTAGTTGGCCCCAGACTGCTGTCGGAGCCAAAGCCAATGACGGTGGACATAGGGATGGATGCAGCCTTTACTTGTGCATGGACTGGAAACCCTCCTCTGACCCTGGCCTGGACCAAGCAGGGCTCCAGCGTGGTAAGGCAACCAACACTAGTCACCACCTTATCTTGGCTGTAAAGCTTCAACACCACCCATCAACACCCTCCCTCCAGAGAGAAACATTCACACATGGCCTTGAGGCATGAATCCCTCACACTTTCCCCCCACACATTCTTTTTCAGGCTGAATCTTCAACACCTCCTCTCCCCGTGCTCCCTGAGGGCTAAAGCCTCTGGCAGAAAACTGTCTGTCCACTGACAGATTCATACAGCATCATCACAGCACATGACATGCTGTCATAACTCTAATCAATTGATCAATCAATCAGTCAGCCAGACAACCAGTGAGCCAAGCTGTGGTTACAGAATTACAACACGTGCCGCAACTTTAAGAACAGCATTCCTGCCTCTTAGACATTAAAACAGGCCCAACTGCACTTGAGTATCCATTTCCTCAAAGTCAATTTCGTAGGTGGAACAAATGGGACATTTCCACCTTCACTTTACATCATCCTGGTAAAAGTCTTTGAGCGCACACACCATCAGTGGGGGCATCCCATAGGAGCCTCTCTCCTGGCGACTAATATAATTTCTGAGGCGATGCTGGAGAAAACACCCCCAGTAAAGAATGCTGCGGGACGGCGTTATCGATGCTGTCATCTCAAAGAGTGAACGCTTTCAGCCCCTCTGAGGGAAAAGCACAGGCATTTTTCTAATCCACCCACTGCCACTGTCCCTCACACAGCCACGAGTAATGGATTAATTGGGTTACTCCATAAGTGTGTTGAAATAAAAAATCGGAGAGAGTGAGAGCAGGGGGGGGGGGTGTAGAGAGGAAGGGAGGCAGGACGGAGTGGGGGTAAATGGATTAATCACAGCTTGATGGAATGACAGGATCAATGAGCTAAGGAGTGAGTGAGTGTAGCGGCTCCAAAGGCTAGGGCCCACTCACACCATAGTGCGCTCCGTTCTGTCCCCACTGTTTAATTACAACAATCTCCCCAGCAGCACGGTCACTCAGCGGTGGCTGGAGTGCTTAATGCTGTGATTAAAGCTCTTCACAATGAAATTAAACTCAAACCACCAGCATTTGTTACAATGGTCAGCCCACCTCTGTGCTGCCTCCACAATGAGTGGGCCACTGATATAGGTCCTGGTTTCCTTTGTCTGCTCCACCGCCCTGCTCTTTCTCTCCCTTTCTGGCTCTTTCTCTCCCTAACACACTTCTCACTTGTCTCTCTGGATTCCTCACTAGGTGCTCAGTAATGGCAACACCTTGCAGCTGAAGGCTGTTACCCAGGAGGATGCTGGAACATACACCTGCAAGGCCATCGTACCCCGGATTGGAGTTGCGGAAAGAGATGTCACTCTAACTGTAAACGGTGAGCGGTTTCTTTTCACAGTATGCAGAGTTGCTTGTAATGTTTGAACTGATGTGTTGAATAAGTAGCATCAAAACTGATTATATGACAATTTGGCATTGGTCAATATTTCAAAATATTCTTTTGTTTCTCATTTCTCTGCTCCGCTCACTCTTTCTTTTTTCCTCACAACAGGCCCACCTATCATCACAGCGGACGCCACGCAGCACGCTGTCAAGCACTCCAAGGGCAAGTTGGAGTGCCGGGTGGGAAGCAGCCCCCCGCCAGATAAGATTGTAAGTGAGCCTCTTATTTGTGTTGTGCGTCACTCACTTATGTTTGGGAGCTTACATACTCCCATGTTCCTCTTCGCCACACCCGCATGAGAGCGATCAGTCAGTGTAGTTTTACCCCTGACCTCACCTTCACACCTTTCGCGCCAACACATCTCCGCCTCGCACGCTGACAAACACGCACGCATTCACAACTGTAATTGCACCGACATTGACTGGAGAGACAGTGGAGTTGGGGGAGCTGTGGGAGACCGGCTTCCTGCAGGTTTCAGCCAAACCGCATTCAATTAGCGGCCCAAGAGGCATCACTCGGCTGACCCTGTTGAACTGCTGAACGTACGCTGGGCTGAGAGAGGATAATTAGGGTGTGAGGAGGAGTGAGAGACAGGTGCCCTGCTGGCCCTGTGCTACAGACGGTAGAGAGGAGCCTTATTTCATAGTGCAGCTACCTAACCCTCCTTAGGCCTCACCTGCAGGGCAGACGTGGGAGGCAGCTTAAACATGAGCCCGTGAGCTGTGTCAGCCACAGAGCACCTTAGAGGTCGGCGGAGAGGAAAGCAGAACAGAGAGAGAAACTGGTGTTCAGTCAGCGGCAGGCCGGGATCTAAGGATAAACAGCCGGGCAGGCCTCTGCTTTGCTCGCTGGTGAGGAATTCTTCATAGAAAAGTGACTTACTCCCCATTGTCTTTTCTTCTGCTCCTCCCAACAGGTGTGGACCTTTGGAGACATGAGCCTGTCCTCTGGTTCCTCCGGTCGTTACTCAGTGCAGACAGTAACCAGCGACCACGGGGTCCTTTCTTCCTTGGTGCTGTCCGAGACTCTGGCCCAGGATTTCCAGCTGCGCTACAACTGCACTGCTTGGAACCGCTTTGGCACCGGCACTGCCCTGGTCACACTGAAGGAGCAAGGTAAACTTTAGCCCTTTTCACAGGGATTGTGTGATAGGGCAGCGAAAAAGTACCTTCATTTACACAGAGCCAAACAAAAGCAGCATCATGTCGCCCAATGTGTAATTTTATATAGCATGCTGGTGTCCTGAAAGCAAAAGAGGCGGGACAGGCGTCAAGTGTAACACAACAGCATCCGCCTCTAGAGACATTTAACACACACATTGGCAGAGCTTTCTAAATGATAACAATGGCATAACATGACATTAACAGTCATTTACTGGCCCTGTTATATAGAGGTTGATCTCACCCTCTGCAACGATGAGACGTTATTGTTTTCCCACTTTTTTGGCTGCTGTTCTTCTTTGAGTTAGCTGCTAACTGCTGCTAGCTGCTTTTTAAATCTCCCAGTAGTAAGTTGCATACATAACATATCATCAAAATGTCCTACTTGTCCTGTTCATGGCCCCGTCCTGCCTTGATTTGGTGCTTTTCCTACCTCCGCTGCCAGCTTAGCGGCGAGACAACTCTGTCTCCACATTTCGCGATCTTAGCTTTTAGAAAGAACATTGTAGTGGAATAACAGTGCGACATTCCTGCCTTGAACAGGCAGTGTAAAAGGGGCCACAGACAGGGGTAACAATCCCCCAGCAGGGCCCTCTGCAAAAGTTATAGTGATGCTCTTAATCCTTCCTGTGAAGCTGGCCAGATTAGGTGAAAGCAGTGCTCCTGTCTTGTGCTTATCTTAATTATACTCCTCTAATCGATATGATTTAATCAGCAGATGGTTCTTTTAATGAATATGTTTGCCCCATAACATAGATATTGATTGGGGACAGTCAATTAGAGGAAGCCACATGCGTTTGTGGTTGGACTCATATTCTCTATCACTGTCTCTGAGCCAAGTTCAGCATCTCAGGCTGCAGCCCCTTTAAGTGATCTTAAAATCAGGCAGTAGTACTACGACACTGATGCTAGTGAAAGCCACTGTTGCAGCAGACACCAAAAATAAGGTCCTCGCCAGTAATTTACATCAACGTAGCAGAGTGAGGTCTCCAGAGAAATGGGCAGCGGTATCTCCTGGAATCTCTAATTAGATTACTGTCTGTTGCTTCATTGCATGTCAGGCCTTGTTACCCTTCTTTCAGAGAGATTAGAGACAATAGCCAGGCTGTGGGATGCCGGATTGCCCGCGTGAGCATACGCTAGCTGTGAGCAGGCCAGGGCTTACAGCAGATGAATTAATATAAGCGTTGACGTTTCTGGGATTAGCAAGACAAATGAATGGATCTCTTTTTCTTTCTTATACTGTGATCTGCACGTTCTTGACACTGACACTTATGTTCTACTATCTCTCATCTCATCCCTCCCCTTCTCTTGACAACCATCTACCCCCACTCCTCCTACACTGCACTTCTCTTCTATTACTGTTCTTGTTACAGAGGCCCTGCCTATGTTGATAATTGTTGGTGGAGCAGTAGGTGGAGGCTGTGTCCTGCTCATCTGTGTCATCACTCTAGTCTCCCTCTGTTGCAGGCACACAGGCAAAGGTGAGCTCAACGGTTAGTATGGGCGAGTGGGTCAACAGCCAATTCTTCAAATCAAACAGATTAAAGTCTTTTTCATTTGTGAGCTCAAAAATTGAATGGTTTTTGTTCAATTTTTGTGCCGTCTCACCCTGTGATTAAATAGAATTTTTGATGTACAAGTCTGCCTGGTGATGTCAAGTAAAGCTCTTCTTCTTTTCAATCCCCACAGGTAAAAGGTGCACTCGTCTTTCTAAGAGTGACATCAGAGTTCAGATTGTTCACAGTGATCACAACGCTACACGTGGCAATGATGATGAGGAGGATGTCAAAGAGCCCATGGTAAATTTCTTTGTATGTCATGTAGATATCTCTGTTGATGGTTAGGGAAACTCACATTAACACTGTAATATAGTGCTCAGACTTTGTTTTGTTCTTATTCGAGCGAGGTCTTGTTAATCCGAGTAATTCTTCAAAAATGCTTGGTCTTCCCTCAGGCACCGAACAGCAGCGAGTCTCCTGGGACATCGCGCACAGAACACAGCGACCTCCTGGAAGAGGAGGAGGATGAGAGATCGGACATCAAGGTAAAACTGAAAATACTTTCTTGAAGAAACACTGAAAATAGCAAGAGTGCATTATTTTCATCCATAATAATACGGAATCATGCAAAGTTTGATTTATTGTCTTTGTTCTTCTCATAGGACCCCACCAATGGTTACTATAATGTCCGTGGCCATGAAGACCGCCATATCCGCAGCAGTGGATTCTCTGAATATGTGCCCAACTCTCGGCCAGTCTACACCCCGTCACAGCTGCCCTCCCCTAGCCCCATGTACGGTCAGCATGGCACCCAGCCTCGCGTCTATGACTTCTCCCACCGATACGCAACCACCACAGCGGGCAGAACCGCATATGAACAGCAGCAAGCTGCCCAGCAGCAGCCCGCCCAGCCAGCCAGCATTTATCCAACTGATCCCCTCTACAGTGGCTCAGCTTACCTACCTGCCACCTACGGTCGCGCCTTCACCAGCTACGTTAAGCCTGCTTCCTATGAGAAGGTGGATGCGTATGACCAATCAGATCAGGCCAGCAAGGTGTCCAGCTCGTCTCGCTTCTCTTATGCTTCCTCACAAGTTTCCTCCCAGCAGTCTGACTATGGCCGGCCTTCACAACGTATGCAGACGCATGTCTGATTGGACAAAAATAACTGGAAAAAAAGAAGAGTACAGGAGCAGTGAGTAGATAACCATTGTCACCTCCACACACGTGTGGCTGGACTAACATGAACAGAGACTTACTTTACTTGGACGGTCCTTCGCGGACATGTTTGGACAGTATTTGGAGGAGTCATGCGATTTACGGAGGTTATGGGATAACCGACCTTTATTTGTTGTGATGGATGGCGGGATCTACAATAATGCTAACTGTAGAGCTCCTGAGCTGGAGAATTCAGCAGATTGTGATGTTCAAGTCAAACTTACGATTACAGTGCGATACCTCACCAGGTTATCTCTACATGATGACCACCCAAACCTGTGGAGATACTCTGTCAGTGCAAGGGCCAACGAGAAAGTCAAATGAAATGCATCTCCTGAATTTGGGTGGCCAAAATGACTGGGGTAGCTGTTTACCTGCCTTTCAGAGTTTACTTTGTGTCAACACTAAATGTCAATCATGACCTCTAAAATACTTTGAAAGAAGATATTACAAGCTAAGACATATTTGGGGAAAAAACAGATATGAACAACCTATTGTTGTCTGTCATTTGGTGTTTTGTTGGCATGCGAAAGGAATTCTAAGCACATTTGTGTCTCTATCATCCACAAAAGACTGAGCTATCCACAGAGACAGACAAACTATTCTGCACAACAGGCTAGCTCTACTGACCAACAAGTGCTACAGGCACTGTACTTTATGAAGAGTTTAAAGAATGGAGGAATACTTCTGGCCTGAGCTGTATTCCTGGAGCTTCTTCTGATAATAACCCTAACACTTTGGACTTAGCAGTGTTGTTTAATGGTGGATAAAAGAAGGAGATATGAAGAGAATGTGTATTTTAGCCATCATTGTAATGGAGGGCTACATGTTAACTGTGTATTGTACCAAGATGGACAAGTTTAGGCCATGAAAACCCAAAGATGGTGATAATTGTATAGGGGGAAACAGGGGCTGATGCTGAATACTGCTGTCCTACCCCTGGTACTGTTTTCTGATTGTAAAACGAAGAGGAGGCTATTACCAGAACAATCAAAAGTGGCGATTTGGAAAAATGGTGGCAATCTTGAACTTGAAATAAACTTGAATGCAGCGTCATCTTCAGCAGGCTCAGGTGGGGAAAAGACGTGTGAGGCAGTCCTAAATGCGGACCATACACTCTCAAGTTTTACAACTCAATCAAAATTGTCTCAATATGTTTACAAGAAACAGTACTACCCTGAAACACTAAGTATCTGTACAAATGGCTGAGCCCATACTTTCTCTCTGTTGCATGCAAATGATGTGTCTAGTGAAAATCTTCAGCGTTTATATTCATGTCCATTTCATGTTTGAGACATTGGTTTCTGCACCTGGCCCAGTTGCATTCCACTTCCTGGATGTTTCAGTATGGACGCCTGTACTGCCATTTGTCTACAAAGCTGTTACCAGGCAGCCTGACGAGAGATCAAATGTCACTTAAAGTGAGGAGGCAAACATCATCGCTTGTCTTTATTTTTATATTTTATATAAGCCTTAATGTACAGCGTGTAAGCTGCTCTACTGTAAAGTATCTTTATATAAATATGTATCTATATTGGTTGATTTATTTGGGTCCACAGATTTTCTTCTCTAAGTTGTTCATCAATCATTGAATGCAGTTATTATGCTTTTTCTTTGGATCACAACTAATTGCCATTTGTTTGTTCATTCTTTTAATAATGTATTAAGAATTTTATTTGCTAAAAATGAGCTATCGTTGCTTGTACCTTTGTACACATATTTATATTTAAATAAAACCATTTCCGATAAAGAACTGGCTGGTGTGAATCCTGAGAGTTAATCAGCCTGGTGAGTAGCTTCATTGGGCATGGGGAACAGCGACAAACAAAGCTTCCCATGTAGCAACAATGATGAATACATAAATTAGCAGCACTGTCTATGTTGATTTTCCTATTCCCCCAGTGGTGCGCTGCTTTTAATGAAGACAGATGAGATAGTGGAACCCCCACTGTATGTGTATCCACCTCCCGAAGTCGACATGCCCGTCTCGTAGGGTAATAGGATAGAGCTGTGACAAAGGCAGGTATTATTTGACAATATGAGTTCGTCTTGTCACCTCTGTTCCCCAGGTAGGCACGCTGCTCACGACGGGGAGGAGAGGTACATGCTCATTACAATTCTACTGTGAGAAGGGACAAGGTCTCACAAGACATGCATTTATTATGCACAACATAATACAAAACGAGACCTCGTCAAAGACAAATAGTCCAGGTAATGCAATTAGGTACTGAGAAATCGGATAAAAGATGTTTATTACTACGACTCTTTCGTATAAAAACATAGAAAAACACACACAACAAAGAAAGGTTATAAAGTATTTCCATAGTCCAAATCACACTGTACAATACTCGTGAAATAATTAAAAGAAGTAAAAGTTGTGGCTTCTCCTTACTTTGTGAAAAACACACATTTACGCTTGCATAGTTTCACTGTAAGTCTCTGTGGAATTAATAAAAGAGGTCCGCTGAGCAATATCCTAAACAAATTTTTCTTCTTAATTTTTTCCCCCTCAATAAATAATACTTATGCTAATCTTTGGTTTGCTTACCCAGGATATAATATTTCCAGGATAAGTCAGAGATGAAGGCAAAAAGAGTAAGAGAAATCACTCAGTCAAATCTTAGATTTAAAAGTTGACTGACTTGGTCGTGACCGGAGAGAGGAAACTCTCACAGGGATAAGAACTCATTGCATTGCTCTGGCAAACTGATGAAAACCCCACTGGTTTGCTTTGGCTGTCAGGTGTGTGTGTGTGACTGAAGACCTCAATCACCCTGAGCTTAACTAGAGACCTGTGCAAAAGCCAACTGGATCTAATCCTCATCCTCTGCCTGCCCGACCTCCTTGGAATATCACATTTTGGCAAATCATTCACAGACCAGGCAAGGCCAGTAAGCATCTGTAAATATGTATTAGAAATACTGATCCAGGACCCCCTGTTCAGATCAACAACAACTTAAGCTTCACTCCAGATCAACAAAAATCAACATTCTTCAGGGACCATGCTGTGTTTTTGCCTGTTTTCGCCCACGAACTAAAAGTCTGGTATACTTAGAGCTGTGGTTGTTAACTTTCATAAAAATAACTTTTTGTCATATTTGTTGAAACTCTCACAATATCCTGACAGTAACACAAGAGACAATAATCTGTGAAAAACAATCATATTCCTCTGCCTCTTCTTTCTACTGCTTCTAAGGGCATTTGCAACCATCAACCACACATGACTGTTGTCCATTTTAGTGCATCTGTGCACCACTTAACATGTAACAGCGACGGCTGGGAAAGCTGTTTAAATGCTGTGTAATCTGTCAGCCAGTGGCAGCAACCATGTAACTGCCAGCTGACAGAACAAAGCCATTGTAGCTTTCCTAGCTGACAAATAATTGCCTACATGGACAGTCATGTTCATGACATTATTTTATGTGTGCCTGAATGACATTCATCAATACTCTGTCATATCAATCTCCCTTGGTGGTGATGTCTACGCCGCTATCGACGCTGAAATTTAGCAGCAGATCTGCCAACTATGATAACTGCCACCTACTAATGGTGATGACCCACTGATTGACATGACTAACAGCTGTGTCAGAGACTCCTCAGCTCTGATTGGTTGTTTTCCTTCAGCTGCAGTGGAGTCTAGCAAATGCCATAAGAAGCAGCAGGAAGAGGAGGTGGGGCAGGATTTCTTTCACAGACTGTCTCGTGTGCTGCTATGTGCATGTAGCGGCAGATTCAGCAAATATGACAAACGGTTATTTTCATAAAAGTCACCAGCTAGCTTTAACAACACTGTTGTGGGCTCTCAGACTGATTATCGCATTTTATACACTTCTGGTTTCATTCATTTTAGTATGATATGAGAATGGCCCTGCATAGATTTGAGCAACATAACGAGTCTTTTGTTTTTTCCCTGTAACTTCTGTTATCATCACACGGTAATGCAGATGTCTCTACAAGATAACGTTTATACAACGTTTATATAAACGTTGATAAAAACTGAGACGAATGTCTGCCTGGCAGATAGGTAGATAAAAATGCTTTAATCCATCTAAAAACCGATGCTATGCTTTGCAAAACAATCGTCAGTTATGTGCAAGTGTTTTGTAGTAAAAAGGCTAAAACAAGAGTTCTGGTCCTGTAAGATATCGATGAATAAAACCCCAAATTTACAGAAAGATCTACAGCATGAGCCCACTGGCAAAGTGCAACATTGACTGCAGCCCAAGAGGATAAAGGCATCTCACCTGTTTAGAAGTACACAATGCTAAGGCTTAAAAACACAATTTCATTTTTAAAAACTTTTTAGATTTGGCATCCATCTTAAAGAGTTACATTTGGCAAAGAATATGTGTATTTCAAGATTTGCTTTCAGTGAATGCAATGTGCTGATTCATGCCTTAAAAAAACTATACAAAATATGACTTAGTGTGGTTTATGTGTATGTGTTTGTGCATGTGTGTGTGTGTGTGTGTGTGTGTTGCAGGAGCGAGAGGATGGAGGTCGGCATCCACATAAAGTGCTTCAAGTCATTCATGTGAGTAGTTGGGTCCATGCAACAGTATCCTCAGTCTGCTGCTAAATGAATAAATCTTGGAGAGACTCGTCCCGAATCAAGACTCAAATGTTCCGTCTCCATTATTTTCAGCACTATGATGCTGTTCCCTGCTCCGCATCCCTCCCTGTTCCTACTGACATCATCAAACCCCTGTCTCCTTCCTGATCCATTCTCTCAGCTTGGTGACGCGCGAGTAGACACCAGGCTTGTTCCGACGAGCGCAGCCCTCACCCCAGCTCACGATGCCGGCTTGGAACCACTTCCCACTCTCCTCGAAACACACCATGGGGCCTCCGGAGTCTCCCTGGTGAGTAAGGTGAGGAGAGAGTGGCTATTAGATTGGGTTTGGATGTGAGAGCATGATAATTATATGGGTGTCAAAACCTGTTCGGTTTCAGCCAATGTCCTTTTATTCTGTTCTGAAGCACATGCGCCTCAGTCTCACCTGGCATGCATCAACTCCTCCAGCCAAGAATCCGCTGCAGAGCATCCTGGAGGTGACTTGGCCCTCAGTGACCACGTTACACACCGTGTCATTGATGATTTTCACCATTGCCTTCTGCAGCACCTGTGCCTTTTGACCTGCAAGACCAGGACAAAGGGGTCACGTGACCTCTGTGTTCATCGCCAACATCAAAGGTGGTAATGGGATGGATTAGTGTTAGCTAATGAAGGTTTAAGAGGCTTCCCAGGAGAGTCGGCGTCTGTCTTGATATATGGATATGGAAGAAGGCTTAATGGAATAGAGCAGATTAGAAAAAGATGAGAGAAAAGGGAGGGAGGGTAGAGCGGAAGAGAAGTATGTCATGATGGGAAAGATAAAGAAATGGGAGGGACATTAAAGGAAAGAAAGACTAAAGGATGAAATGAGAGAGAGATGAAGGGAAGAAGAAGGAAGCAGGCAGGGAAGGAAGATGAAGGACGGAGATGAATAGCGCATTGTGAGAAGGATGGGGGAGGAGTGGGATGTCTTAATTTTGATGTGAGTTGGATATGCAAAAAGGAAAAACACAACTGTAGAGTGGGTCACCCGTGATTGAGGAATAATAAACAGCATAAATATTCAAAATTAGTATAATAATCAGTTGGAGCAAAAAACAACAAATGACGACAGTTCTGCCCAGAATCACCAATTCATGCATAATACCTCCTTCTCGGAGCGCGCCCCAGCCTGTGACCCAGCAGGACATGCCTGCAGGGAAGACGTGGGAGGAGGCGGGTAGGCAGATGGGTTGGATGGTGTTGGTGAACTCCAGCGGTTCGCTGAGCTCCAGCAGTGCAATGTCATAGTCAAAGGTCATCTGGTTATAATCCGGGTGGGAGACGATCCTCCTCAGTCCTCTGCGCTGTACGCCATCTTGACTGTACTGGTTCTGCATGCCACTGTAGGTTTGCCAGTTGGATGCAATATGGTTCCTGTGGCAGCATCATGAGGCAAAGGTTATGTGTGTGTACACACGTGAGCCAGGATGAGTGGATGCAATATGATGAACATGTGTGCAATCCAATACAAGCCAACACAATAGCCCTGCATTGTATGCTACACTAAGGTTACAGTTTTTATTGAGACAAAACGGTAAGAAGAGCTTTCGGCATCACATCCTCTCTTACAGTCTCAACAAAAACACAACACTCATGGCATCATCATCACCCCTGTATAAAAATATGTATGATTAAATATTATCTGTGATGATATGTGACTGTAAAGAAAACTGCTGTGGCTTTTATTAAATAATCTGGAAAATGCCAGCATATTCAACATCATTTTGTACAGCAAATAACAACAAGTTTGAGTCTGTGAAAATGAACACATTCCCTTCTCAACAACAATAGAGTTGGCTCAGGCTGAACAGCATGGTTAGTGCTCCACCTACAGGGCATGCTGATAAATACAGCTCCATGCTTCCATAGATGAGATGTAAATTTAGCCCCCCCCCCCAAGGTTTTTCTGAATTAACTGTATCATCAGGGGCTAATTTTCAGACTTTGCAATTTGTATATAAATGGTCCTCTGTTGTGCACAGTTCTACTTTCTTTTTCCAGCAGAATGTCTCTGAGAAAATTGCGTAAAGAGATGTAATAAAATGTTGGATAATGTGATAAATGATACAATATCAAAGGGAAACAATACACCAAAATATATGAAAGGGAATGTGTTACATATTATAAACACAGTACAGTCCTGTTGTGTGCATATGTTTGCGTGCTATGGATGTTTAAAATGTGACTCACTGGGGGTTGGAGGTGACAAAGCAGTGTGCAGCCGAAAGGAGCCACGTCTCAGATATGATCGAAGCACCACAAACATGTCCGTCTGTCCTGAAGTGAAGGCTGACCTGCCAGGGCCACTCCCCCAGCTCAGCGTTCTGCCCTCCTACGATGCGGTTCAGCTTATAGGGCCTGGTGCCACAATCTGACATTTAACAGAGAATATAATGAGAGAGGAGGGGCGTTGGTGAGCGCAAACTACTAGGTGAGACTGGCATGTGCGATCAGAGGGAAAAATCAGAAAATGAGATTAAGTTGACTGGAAGCTGTCATGACGCCGGCCTTGGCTGTGAATGCTACTATGACTCTTTGGAATCCTAATAAGGCACACTGGCATATTAGCTGATCAAAAAATGTGGAAAAAAACACAGACACACCCCGAGGCTTAAATGGAGGAAAAAACAAAAAACTTCAGAGATGACAAGAGCTGCTTTCAAAGACGAATGAAATAAATAAAGCAGTCAAGGCCTGGGGCTCTTTTCTAACAGACAGCCCAACGCGCAGCTCTACCCAGCTCTTCTATAATCTAGCTTGAATGACACTGAAGAGATTAAATCCACTTTCAGCTGTTTTAAAAATTGTTTAAAAAAGAAAAAGCTAAATTGTGTAAGGCAGAAAGAGATTAAAACATTTCTTACTACAGCCGGACTCGTCGGAGGCATCAGAGCAGTCGTTGACGCGGTCACAATCGGCATTCACCTTGTTGACACATTCACTGTTCTCACACTTGAAGCTGAAGTCAGAGCAGATGCCCGGAGCTACAGTGGGGAGGAGACAGGTCCCAAAATCAAAACACATAGCGTATTTCAATCAAAGTGTTAGAGCACTGCTAAGTATAACCAGTAAAAGACTATGCAATCAGAGAGGCTTCAAAGTGATGCTTGAATGCACAATGCATAGTGATTGAGGAGCAGATTGCATTGATTGGGGGTATTGATTGGGGTTGAGGTCTAATATCCCTCTTTATTCACAGAAGTGAAAATCAAAAGGAAATGCAAGAGAGCCTTGTGTGTGTGTGTGTGTGTGTGTGTGTGTGTGTGTGTGTGTGTGTGTGTGTGCGCGCGCGTTTGGCCAAGTGAGTGACTGAAAGGGAAATTGATAAAGAGTGAAGTAGAGAGTGGGAGGAAATAAGAGAAAGAGCTGAAAGAATGTGAACAGTGAAAAATACTTTGAATTAAGAATGAAGCCTTCAGTGAAGCATCTTTATAAAACCTAAAGCTTCACTGACGAAGGTTAATTGCTTAATGGTTTGTGTAACATACTTATAAATCACTCCGGTGGGGATTTTTTTTAAATGCGTCACTGGCTGTAAGAGAATAAGTGCTGCCACTTACAGGTTTTACAAGAGGCCTCGTCGCTTCCATCTTCACAGTCCATCTTCTTGTCACACACAACATCCTGAGGCATACATGTCCCGTCACCACAGCGCCACTCATTCTCGTCACAACCTGGAGGCGATGAAACACAGTAATGAGGAAATCATGATAAAATAAAGATAAAAAAACTCAAACAAGGAGAAGACAAGCCATTGAGCTTCAGAAGGACATTAGCAGCACAGCCACGGTGGACATTAGCATCTGTCTCCATTCTTCTTTGGTGCATTACGCATGATTAAGCGTCTAGAGGGATGCTGAGCAAATTGAGCAAGGCTTCAAACAAACTCTATTACCGATTAAATAATGACTGCACACAACCCAGGAGTCAGTGACCAGCACATTAGCTGTGATGTGCCTTTAATGTTAGCACAATTAGCATAGCATTAGATAGGGGTTTGAGCGCTTTAGGAATACTTACTGCAACCTTCCTCATCGCTCCCGTCTCCGCAGTCGTTGACACGATCACACACCCAGAGTCTGGGTTTGCACATGCTGTTGGCACAAGTGAACTGATCCTTCTCACATTCTGAGGGAACAGAAATATCATGTATAGAACAGTGCAACTGAGAAAGACATAAATATATACTGTATACCAGTAGGCAAGGCTGTAGCCATGGAGTCATCACTGGGGTGGACCAAATCTGGTAAGGGGGAATAATGGATCTTAACTTTACGCATAGCTAGCAAGTGGAATATACTGAGAATATATGGGCTGTTGGCTAGCTAATGCACAAAATGTATGCTAGCTGGCATTATGACAGAAATTCAACACAACACTTAAATCATTAAATTATCCCAATCAACATTGGGATAATTTCCATGAAAGTGGATGGGACATGAGCCAAACTAAAATAAGTACAACTGAAATAAATTTCGGATGGGTGTTTGGGCGGGAACTTGACACCGCGGAGATTGCTACTGCTACTGGCAGCGGCCGTATCCAGTCTCATTTTGGCTTCATTTTGTACAGTGGGGGTAATTGGTGAGTAGTTTCATGTCGTATCCGACAACGGGAGGCTTTTAACAGATGACGTCCTGATGTTAGCTTTGCTAACTGTCCCTGTCAGCTGCAGCCACTGCTGCTTTCTAGACATCGTGATTTCCCATAACTGAATAAATACCACACATAGCAGCACAAAACTGCTTTGCTAGCTCAATCATGTTGTAACTAAGATATCCGCTGGAAAAAATATTTTATTCACGGACCGTTTAATGAGTTATTACCTTATTTTTATACAGTCTATGGTTATTACAGACACCGCTAATGGCTAACGTTAACAGGTAACGGTTAGCCCAGCTAATCTACGATAATCATTAATTACAAAACACAGAAATAGTAACATTTGTTCAATCACTGTGTTTACACTTAACAAACATCAGATTCGTCTACACAGTGATATAGTGACGTGAAAAATGTGATTGATATATAGCTAAACTCTGCTGGTTTTCTACCCGAAGTATTTGTAAACAACACAGCGATTCCCTGGGGGCACCGCCGGAAGTTAAGGGCGTGAGAAATCGCCGAGGCTCCTGCACTTCGGTTAGTTGAAAAACTCCGGGCTGTGCCTCCAGAGGTAAAGGAAGAAAAAAAAAATTTGTTTTTTTACCGATGGATTTCCAAATTGGCACCTTCCTGGTTCTCTTGAGAAAAAGCCAACAGAATTTTTCCATTGGATTTTATATATTTGCAAAAAATAAGCGAGCTCTGTGGCAAACAAACGTTTATTAAACTTGCATGTTTTGTTCAGCAGGATAATATTTACAAAAGACGCCATTTTTATGATTTGTGCAGTGTAAATGCAATCGTTCATTAGGCTGTAAACAAACTACACCAGGGTCGCATTCCTTTAAATTCGCCATCACAACGAGGCTGTAAAGCCATGCTCGGCGCAATGACGTCCTGTAGCCTAATTCAACCACCTGTGTTTTTTAAGACAACAATAGCTTTAAAATTGTTCTGTATTACTGATGAATCTAATGCTGTAGAACAAAATGTAAACGTCTCTTAAAGGGATTGTGCACCCAAAAATGGAGATATTTTGTGGTTTCAATGATGTGTTTTTGGACGTTTGAATCTGGGGTGCTGTCATCTCATTAGGTGGAGTTGTGTTGCTACCCACTCTCCCCTGGGATCTTCGTAAGGGATGTGAGGACTCTAAAACTTCACCTGAGCCTGGTCAGCATATAGGTGAGTAGATAATGGCTGAATTTTCATTTTTTGGTGCACTATGCCTTTAAGTTTGTGTTCACCACACACCTTATTTCAGGCATCTAACCAAAAAACCATTCAAAAAAACCCATTGACTTTGAGACGAGGGAACCGACAGTACTAAAGGCTATCTCATTTCCGTGTTTTTAGGGCTCATTACTGCACCACCCTATTTCTTGGCCATTGGCAGTGAGTAACTTCCTGAAGCCTGGCAATCTGACATTGAAGATAGGACTCCAGAAAAACACTGCGCCCAGCCAACAAACAGTCCTGTACATAATTCCCCATAAAACCACAACTGGTTGTTTTACTCTTCACATTTTGTTACCTTTGGACAGAGCCAGGCTAGTCATTTCCTTGTTTCCAGTCTTTACGCTAAGCTAATTGGCTGCTGGCTGAAGCCTTTAATTTAACAGGCAGCTATAAGAGTGATATCGATCTGAAATAAAGGTATTTGCCAAATGTGAGACTTTTCATTAAAGGAGCTCAGATGAGGAGGACATAAGACAGAGGACAAGAAATAAGGAGGGGAGTTAAGACAGAAAAAGTGTGGCTGGGTTGAGGGGGAGCTTACTGCATTTCCTCTCGTCACTCATATCACCGCAGTCGTTCCAGCCATCACACTTCAGTTCTTTCCCAATGCAGATGCCAGAGTTGCAGGCGAACTTGTCGGGGCAAGCTGCTCACAAAAAAACACAACAAAACCAAAAAAAACAGTGAAAAGAGGGAGGGAGCAGAGGAAAAAAGGAGAGAAAGACGATGATGACAAATTGAGCGAGAGGGAGTGACAGTGTATGTTCGCAACATCCATCATGTTGCCAATGCTTGTCCCTGTTGATCAGAGCAATTATAAATCCATTTTGGTCCAACCGGGAGACAACATAAAGAGCGGAGGGTATTGAAAGCGGAGTGCTCCTGACTGACAGTGGCAAATAAAATGGACCCAATAAACAAGCTCTCTGGTGATTAGTCTAGCTCTTGAGTTTCACTGCTGCAGTTTCAAAGCCTCCATCACTAAACAGCTCCATTTGACTGTCAGTCAGCTACCGTCTTGTAGTCTCTCAGACTACAAAGTTACTCCCCCTGTCTCGCTCTGTAATGGCAGGCTATGAGTGTCGCTGTCACATCGCAACATTTCACCCATCTCGCCAAGTGTCGTGTAAGGAGACAAGACTTTTAACTCACGGTTTTCGGGATCGTAAGCGCTGTACTCGACACTGAAGCCTTTGTCAGTGTAGGACTCATCGGAGTGGAAGTTCACTTCTACGACGTTGGTGGTGCTGGTCAGAGCCAAAGACGTCAGCTCTCCACAATACCTGAGACCAAAGACCAATATTTAAAGGACAATTCAGGTTTATTACAACTTGTTTTTTTTGTTTTTTTTACAGTGTTAATGAGAAAAGAGCAATGCTGCCACAATAATGTCCAATGTGGCAAGAAACATGAGCAGTCAGACAAGATGTAAACGGCCCATTAGTTCAGTTAAATCATGTGAAAGATTTAATTTGGAGGTAAAACTGCAAGTGAGAGGGACTTAAATGTGAGTAACTCCACTGGAAAACTGTGTGCATTCACAAATACAGCAAGGACAGTGTTTGTAAACTGTGATGGATGCTTACGGCAGACAGTTTAGGGAACATTTAGGGCATCATTTAAATGAGTTAAAATCTTACTTTTGACCCATAACTTCGACATAGTCTTTGTTACACACACGGGTGTCCACCCCAGGCTCTTTCATGCGGAACATGTTGAACCTCAACCGCACCTTGTTCCCAGCAGGTACCTACAGAGCAGAGGAAGAGGTGATTGGTTCATCACAACCTTATTTAGCATGCATGTCACTCCACCTACACACCAAGACACGCATCTGTATCCCATGTAAATTCAAGCAGACAAGTTTGCAACACATCCAAAGAGGCTGTGGGTGCATACACACACACACAAACAAACACACACACACACTGCATACACACCAACAAACAAAACCAACACACAAAGCACTGCAGCTCAGCTAGAGCTGCGGCAGCAACAGCGGTCTGACAGATGAAGATAGAAGAGGTACTGAACAGCTTGGCTTCTACAGTGCTGCCTCAGCATTCCTCTCATGGCAGGCTAAGGATGGAGGAGGAGAAGGAGGGAGGTGGGTGGAGGGGTTTCAAGTAGAGGAGGGGGCCGGGGGATGGAGGCAGTGTTGCAAACCTTAATGGTCCACTTGCAGTCCATGGCAGGAGGATAGAAGCTGGGGTGAAGTGGGGAGGTGAAGACTCCTTGTTTATCAGAGAGGAGGCCACCACAGGTTTCAACTGCAAAGAGCACGGCATATATTCACATTTGTGCATAACGCATTATAATTTCTAATGGGTTGACAGGTCCAGTGTGTAGGATTTAGGGGGACATGTTGGCAGGAATGGAATACAATATAATAACTAGTTTTCTTTAGTGTATAATCACCCGGAAAAACTGAACAGTCTTGTTTTTGTTACTTTAGAATGAGCAGTTTACACCCTCATAGGGAGTGGATCCTCATTCACACAGTCCACCATGTTGCAGTGCCATGTTTCTACAGTAGGCCAGGATGGACAAACCAAACACTGGCCCAAAATAGGAGACCTCTGTGGACAATTTGGCTCCTGGTAAAATCCCCTGAACATCTGGATCTCAAGTTATCAGAGAAAAAAGGTGAGCACACATGAACAGGTACTGGTATAGCAGCCCATATTTTTGGCTTCCAGTAAAAACCTCTTGAACAATAAACACTGAAAGAATTCTAACCGGGAGTTCACAGTTGGCACATCGGAAAAGTTTCGGCTGGTTGCAATCTGCAATCCTCACTGCTAGATGCCACTAAATCCTACACACTGCTACTTTAAGTATAAACAAAACTAAAGAAATCAAGGCAAACTGTTGCAGATAAACTACAGAATGCAGCTGGAAGATGATGGTAAGTGCTGTGAATGTCTCCATTACCTTTAGACCTGGGGATGGCTTTATACTTGGCCTCGAAGCCAGGCCTCTGGACATCACTGTCAGTAATCAAATTTATCAGCATGATGTTGCCGGATGACACTACCTCCAGAGGGTTTGAGGGGGGCCTCTGACCACACTTCCTGTGAGAGAAGGATGAGTAGTCAACCGCGATGGTACACAAATCAGGTACGATTACGGAATAAAGAGAGATGTTTGCAACAAATTGTAGTAAACACAACCATAAAGCATGAGCTGAACGTCTGATGCATTTACTGAATGGAGTTTTGCTTTCCTTTGGATGCGCAACACTTAGGGAACTCAAATACAGCTGTAATTGTTTTTAGTCAGAAGCACTAAAACATCAATTCAGCAAACAAGTTTAAAATGCTTACAGAAAAAAAAATAATTTGAAAAGAAATCAATAGATAAGCAGAGAGAGGTAGAGAAAGAGATAAATAAGGAGAGATGTGCCAGCACTAGATAGAAATTGCTTAGGCGGAGTTTCAAAGTCAAACATTAGGTACATTAGCAAAAAGTTTCAGCACTGCTGGCGGCAGAGCGATGGAGGTGTGAATGACGCTGCAAGAGCACCAATACATCTACCTCTACTAGAATAATGTCATTATAGAGTATTATATTATGGCTCTCATAAACTTCATGTCACCTTGGATAAAGCTGATCGCTCAATAGCTTTACAAAAATTTTATGCATCACTTGGTAACGCATATTTGTTTGGCAATGGTTTCTGAGTTTGAAATTGCCTGCAGCCACAACTGTTGTTGCATTCAGGAGCCCGTAGTCTTCAAATCATAGCCCTCCCCCATAGACAAAGTGCAATTACACACAGTGGTGTAGCAGGATTCAGGTTGGCACCCTTCACAGATTTGAAAGCAGAGGTCTTTTTCAGCCAACTCAATCTCACCGAGGTCTCAAAAGTTAACAATAAAATGAGACATGCAGCGCTAAACGCTTCAGGGCCCCCCAAAAAAAGTTGTTATCACAAATCCAGTGAAAGGAATGAAGTGGAACGTGTTTTTCACCCACATCAACACAGCTTTTACTCCTAAATCCCTCTGCAACATTTCAGCCAAGTGATTCCTTGTGGATTTCCTCTGGGAACTATATTTCCCTTCTCCCACTGATTGTCAAGGCTAAATAAATGAGACAAATGCTGGTTGAGCCCGATCAAATAAACCCCGCTACCAAGGTTTAAGGCAAAATGAGAATATGGTTTGTGTCACGACTTGATGTACTGTGGGAGCAAACATGAGTAAATTTAAGTTTCCTTTTCCTCTCAGGGGCATTAGTGCGAGGGATACTGCACGGCACACTGCAAGTAAATAGCATGAGGGTAAGACCTGATCCATCCATAAAGATTCTACTTGTGGAAAAAACACCAGTGTGACCTTGAAGCATAATGTGTCCCAAACCCTCTAGACACTCACAACCCTCTGACTTACTCTGTGATGGCCTGAGATTCATCTGGACTCAGCGAGTCGTAGATGAAGACAAAGTCATCAGAACAGTCATCCTCGACGTGGAAAAAAGGGAAAGTGACAAAAATGACGCTGTTCTCCGAAGCACGGATTTGCCACTGACACCGAGACTTGGCGGGGTAGCCTTTGGGGTACCCTGGTGACACAAATTTTTGTTCCTTTTCTGTAGCCTCCAGACGGTGGAAACACTCCTCTGGGAATGACATCATTGGTTACACAGTTAGCACAGACAGGGGTAACTCGGCAAAAGTAGTTTACAGCTTGTAAATCAAAATCTGATCATCACCATCAGTTTCTGCATCTTCTCCTGCTCATTTCCTGACTGTTATTTTAAGAAATTTTGACAGTGAAGATCGTATCTTTTCTGTTTTTCCTCAAAATCAATTTCTAATTATGCAAAGCAATGACTTTGCATTACAGATTACACATCTGAATACGATTTAATCACAAGTGCTCCCATCCTTTATGTTGTAGATGTATGCAAAGACAGATTCATGTAAGGATAGTACAGCTACTATGGTAATGTAATGTAGTCTAATCATCCTGAGGTAATAAATCAGCAGACAGTGTCAAAGAAAAGTGTCGGCGGGCATAGTGACTGACTCGCTCTGGCCTGATACAGGGTTCTCAATCTCCGACTAGAGCAGCACATGTACAGTACAGGCCAGGCCAGCCATTCGTTACAGACTGGCAGGAGGGTGAGCATCTAGCCAGCTGGAAAATTACAACTGCGAGTGATTGAAATGGGACACGCTGTACTCACTGGCTCTGGGGTTCCTGGCCATGCGATAATCTGTGGCTGGAGACAGAGAGAGAGTGGCAGGGAAACAGGAGGAAAGGTAAGAATGGGTCGCTAATGTTGGAAGGCTGATAGAATTTGATGCATGAGCCTAAAATATTTGGGTTGCACATTTTCTGTTCAATTTCCCTGCGGTTAAGGGAACTGGTGATGGTGTGTAGCTCTTTCTGCTCCATCTCACCTTGCCCTACAGCAGCAACCCATACATCTCTGTCTAACTATCTGGGACAGCAACATCAAATCATACCCACAGAAATCATTTTAAAGAGGACCAAAACCACTGAGTCACAGGGCCAGCGCTTGGCTGGTGGCCAGGATGTGGACAAATGCAATGTGAATGCTGAGAGGACAGAAGGAAGAAAAATGGCTGTCTCAAGCCAGGCCAGAGCCCAGCTAATATCATTAGAGGATCCAAACAGCATAAAATGTGCAATCTCAGATGCAGCACAAGCAGAGAGGTCTGGCTTATCTGCTATCATCTTATCAGCACAACTCAGAGCGAGCTCCTATAATCCAAATAGAAAGCATACAGAATACCAATGCTGATAGGAGATGACAATGACCTTATTTAGATCTGTATTCACAGAGCTTTATCTGTGCTGATTGTTAAATGTCATAATCTGAAGCCAGCTAAAGGGAACTCCCATCTTCCTGCCCCTTGATGTAACCCCCCCACATCCCATGTGGCCCTGGTGATACATACCCGAGCAGGTGATGTCAGTGATGCTGATATCCTCACGGCTTGCTGTTCTGCGCATAACCTTAATGCTATTCTCCAGTACCTCAGACACCCGTTCCTCCGTGAACTCCGGCACAAGCTCCTGGTCTTCGAATGGAATATTAAACTGGGACCAGTAGTAGGCTATTACACCCTCACTGGTGCAAGCAGAGATGGGAGAGAAATGGATGGAGGGTGAAAAGGAAGAGCAGAAAGAGATCATTTGGTAACAACTTCAAGGAGAACATGGAGGATTCGGATTTCTGTAAATCACAAAAGTCAAATTTAGCAGTAGGTGCATGCTTTGTAAACTTCTGTAAAGTTACCGCTGCTGTTGGTACAGAACTTCACAGTCCAACAATAACCAGGTGTGGCCGCAAGTCAACAGACCTCATCTAACCTTGATTTCTGTTGATCTAAGTAATGCAACAGACTTGAAACTTCGAATCCACAGAGGTCTTTGCAACAAAGCTTTCCCTTCATACAACATTTAATGTGAAGTTTCTTTTACATAAAGTTTTCACGATCTGTTCAACGGTATACAAAAATTAAAGAGGCTCAAGATTTCACAGTACCTGAAAGCCGTGACCACAGACTTAGTGTGGTATTTGTCGAGCAGCTCATCGTTCGTGTAGCTGTTCTTCAGCTGTGTAGACAAGATATATTTTTAGCGAAAAGAACATGTACAAGATTTCTGCTTGTCTGCCTAAAGACAAAAGTACAAATTAGCATGTTAACATAAAAAGCGCCTTTCCATGAAAAGCACACAACAATGGGATTCTCAATTAACTGTTTTGCCTTCAGCTGCTGTGAGCTGCGAGCTGTATCAAACAAGGCTGCAGTCATACTCTGTGGTCTTAAATGCGGGTTACTGCCATATATTATGCATGTATAGTGGTATTTATCTTCAAGTACTTGTTGTGAAATGGTAATGCCAAAAAAAGGAGAAAAAAGAAACAGCTGCAGAAGGGCACGTATAATTTGTTTCGTTAGTGATAAAGCAGAAAATGTCAGGGAGGGTGAGGAAAGGGGTTGTTCACAGGACAACGAGCTCAGTTATCATAAAATATAATATCAAGTTTAAAAATGGCCATTTCTAAAGTTAAAGTCAGCAACTTCAGATATGAACCCATTGCCATTTTACTGAGCCCATTTAAGAGACACAGGGGAGATAAAATGCAGTGTTTCAATGACTCTACAGACAGGTGGTGCCAGAGTGGCAGGGTAAAGATTTGGGACAACTGGTTTAACATGATGCCTTTATCTCCAAGGTGCTTAAGCCCAGCATACTTGAAGCAGCACTCCACAAGCTGCACCCGTCATGTAAACAGTAACCTAGATCTGAAATTACTCCTCAAAAGCTTTTTTGTTGTATGCAAGTGTAAACCTAGCACATCATGAAGCTTATCCCCTCAATCATGCAGTCATCTAACACTCCAGCTCCACTCTAATCCTCACCAACACCCTCACTTATGCAGTTTTAAACGGAGAAAGGGTGCACTTGATGGAGTTTGAGCAAGGTTTTTTTTTTCTATCGACATGCTGCGAAGTGGTGCTACGACCATCTCCACTGCCTCCAATAATAGGAGATGCTGTTGAGGGAATTACTAAGAAGATGTACGGCATTTTATCCCACCCACGCGACTGTGCCTTCAGCACTTTGTGTGCATTGGGAGGGGCATTTTTAAAAAGCATTTTCCCCATGCCAAGCAACTAATCCTCAGCGAGAGAAGAGAACTGTGTGTAACACTGTGCTCAAAATAGTTAACAATAAACAATGTAGAGGATAGAAAGGAAGCAAAAACAGGAAAGTCATCTTCGAGTGTCAAACTCACAATTGCCTCCAGTTTGACCGCCAAGTCCTCAAATTGCTTGCTTTTGGTATCCTCCAGCTTCTGGTTATAAGGTACATCGGCCAACTTCATATGCCCACTGAAGACCCGTGTCAGTTGGCTGTTCTGCATACTGAGAATGCTATCTGATTCAGCATTTTTAACTTGGAGGAGAGAGGCAGATGAGAGTTAAGTGTTTGATCAACAAAATGCTATAAGATAGCTGCCTGTGATGAAAGAGGAGACGTAGGGGTTTTAAACAGGCCCTGAAGCGCTATTTTAAAGTTGTACAGTGCGATCTCATATCAAGCAGACAGTTTGGCTCTCAGAGCAATTAAAACAGCCAGTTGAATCAAGAGGCTGTTTATCAAGACTTCAGAGGCCTTTTTATCAGACTCTGTATGTATAAATGACAAGGAAGCTGTGCCATGGACTCTGTGACATTTTTCTCCTTTGCATTATTAAAGGAGAAAGTCGGAGCTGTCAAATAGGCTAACACTAATGGGAAATTACAAAGTCCAAACAAGCCACTCTTACACTCTTATATCAAAGAGCTGTGCCTTCACAGCAACTGGGAATGATCCACTTTGCAGTTTCTGATGCTATGCCTGTCTTGAATAAATATTCACAATTTCTCATTTAATTCTATTAAGAATACCCCTGATTTATGTACAGAAATGTCCAAAAAATGTCCAACATCTTGTGATTTTCTTCATCGTTAATTTATCATATGAAAACACAGCGCTATACTTCAAGTCTCCACTGTGGATGATATAGCAGAGGAAAGCTTTCAACTATACTCACAGACAAACAGCCAAATAAGGAACGCTGCAATAGCCGCGAGGATGAGAAGCCCCACAAGGACCCCGATCACGATGCCGACCTTCCGCTTTGATGACCCCTTCTCTTTGCTGGTTAAGAAGTCAATCCGCTCATGATGGCTGTTGTGGCCCTGATGCAGAGAAAGAGCGAAATATAGTCAGTAAACATACAGCAAGTTTGCCATGTTCTGGATGCACATAACATTTACTTTACTTAGAATAAACAGTGAGCAAAAGTGTAGTCCTGCAGTGTAACAATACTACAGTAACACCAAGGTTGGAAATGAGCAGTGGCCGCCAGCCAAATGATATGATATGCAAGTAGCTGCTAGATGTGCTTCACTCACCAGCCAAAACAAACAATGGTAATCTATTTAGTGGCTGGTAGATTTTGGAATCCACCAGCCACATTGGCAGATGGACAAAAAAAAAGATAATTTCAAACCCTGAGTTACGCTAACTTCTATTTTACCACAAACCCTAAAGGAGATCCCCAAATTACTCTACAAGGATTAAGCCATCAACAACAGTTTCTGACACAATAAATCACATTTTCTCCTCATAGATAAAATAAATAAATAATGCAAGGTAGTTATTTGGAATGCTCCAAAAAGTTGTTAAATGCATCTTCCCATAACAAAAAAAATGAATTTGTTTCAAACAGCAGGATAATGATAAAAGCCATACATCTTAGATGGACATTTCTGTAACTGAAATCAATGAAACAACACTGCTAACACAGTAATTCCATAAAAGAAATGATAAAAGCATCACTGCCCCTCATACTGAGAATGTGATCAAGGTCTAGAAAAATGTTACCAGGGAAACATTACTGACCCATTATCAGGCTACCAAGGAAATCAATCAGTGGAGGGAGGAGTTTGTACTCCAGTAGCAGGTCATTGGTGTAAAACAAACAAGAATGGTTTTAGTGCGCAATATATAAGGTTTACTTTGAAGGATCTAGTGGCATCTAGTGGTAAGATTGCAGATTGCAACCAACTGAAACTTCTCCAGTGAGCCAAATGCGTAGGACAGGGGTAGATAACCTGTGGCTCCAGAGCAGGTGAGGCTCTTTAGCCCCTCTCTAATGGCTCCCTGCTGCTTTGACCAAAAATTAGGCTACTTGGAAATGAACCACATTTACTTTTGAACATTTTAATTTTCATTTATCATTGCTGTAGGCCTAAAGTGATTCTCACAGTATCCAATTGTAAAAAATATGTAACCTACAGGCCTAAAACAAATTTAAAAAAATGTTTTACCATTTCATCGAAAATAAAATGTGAGTCATAGCTGTGTCTACAGTCTGGCGCCTTTTCTCTAAACTTTAACGAACATCAAGAGCAGTGGCTTGTCTTGAGTCTCGTTAGCAAGGCTCGCTGTGGATTCCAAACCCAGAAAGGAAAAGTCTTGCAGGAAAACAGTGAATTTAACAGTACACAGACAGATTTGTTTACTTTTGCTGCAAGGTACCAAATATTCAGAAATGCCTTACAGCAGAGTCGCCACCTGGTGGTAAAACATATTAATGATCAGACCTATTAGTAATGTTGATAAGCTAATATAGACTTAATAAGGCTGTGTTGCCTTTATGATAAGGCTCAAATATATTTTGCGGCTCCAGACAGATTCAATTAATTTTTCTGGACCGAAATGGCTCTTCTGGTAATAAAGGTTGCTGATCCCTGGTGTGGGAGAATCAGTGGCAGACCTAGCACATTTGATGCCCTAGGCAAGTTTCCCCTAGTGGGTTTTGATTGTTTGAATGTCAAAAAAAAAAAAAAAAAATCTAGGAAAAAAAAAATCGGAGGGTAGGGGGCAAGTTTATCGCCCCCGCTCTGGCTGGTTCACTAGGCAGCTATCTCTATCGCCTAGAGGAAGATGCACCACTGGAAAAACTACAGTGGCCAATGGAAAACCATGAATGGCCATATCTGGAGCCAGTGTTAAATTTGTCTGTTCTGGGCTATTGTAGAGTAACATGGAGGTCTCCATGGAAGAGGTCCTGCTCTGTATGAAGATACACACTCTAAGGTATCTAAACCACAGTCAGTCCTAACCTCAGGTGATGATACAGTAATGAAAACATATTGAAGGACATTATATACCATTTCTTCTGATAGATGTCCCTACTCCCTAATCCTTCACACTGGCCCTTAAACTGCTGAACTATGACACAGAACTGCCTTAAACTACTTCCCAGGAGTGACAAGTTGAAACAGGCAGCTAGGCATATGTTAGCAAACAAAACTAGCCAAACCTGTTAAGTAAATGTGACAACGCTCCCACGCTCATACCGTACACATACTGTACATGCATTAAGAAATTGCAACTCAGGGAGACCTTGTAGAGATTATGGGCTTTCTGCTTTAGGCGGTGCGTGTGTGTGCGTCTGCTGATACTTTGTGTGTGTGTGTGTGTGTGTGTGTGTGTGTGTGTGTGTGTGTGTGTGTGTGTTGTAGAGCTCTCTCAAGTGGGCGGACTGAGAGAAAGGTTTCTGGCCGGTTAGTAATCAACACACAATGAATTCAGTGCCTGTAGCCCATGAGTGAAGAAGCCCGAGTGCCATTAGGGATGGAGAATCACTTTGGTATTAAATCAATTTGTCAGATGTGCTGCCCCTTAAGATGGGGGCTCAATTACATGAGTCTGGATGATAACTCATGGCAATTAAGGCCTATTCTTACCCGGCTCGGGCTTCCACACATGCTTTCTAATTGGAATCTCTAACAGCAATCATGGGCCGGAATGAGGGGAATCATTAGAGATGGGGTCAGCAAGTGCTCCGGGGTCTCTCTCTATCAGTCACCCTGATCACAGCCTAATAAAACCATTACATGGTCTTCATCATTTCCCATTCTTCACTCCCAGAAAGAGATACTATCCCATTTTTGAACTATGTGTAAGATTTTTTTTAAAATACCAGCTCAGTGTGCTGTGCCATTATTAAACAGGAATTAGTGCTGTCTGTCTTTCATTGACTGGCTTATGAAGAAAAGCCACAACATGCTGATGCAAACGTAAAACAAATGTTTATGTTTGACTAGAAAATAAGCAAAATTGCTGGTAAAAATTCTGGAGTCAGTTGCTTCAGAGTACTTTAGGTAGGCTAACCAGTTTGACAAGCGGGAAACAAGTTAACTGTGCTGTGAGGTGTGGTTTCAGAAAAAAACCCTCCAGCAGAATTACTGTGGCATTTCTGCACAGGTCCTTATTAAAAAACGATTTTGCATACCAATTCAGATTTCGTCAGCTGAAAAATCAAAGATGGGATGTATAGTAATGTATGATATCTAGCTACTCTATATCTTTGAGGCACTGGCACTTAGAGTGGTGTGAAAAAGTGTTTGCCCCTTCCTGATTTCTTACTTTTTTGCATGTTTTCCACACTTAAATGTTTCAGATAATCAAACAAATTTAAACATTAGTCAAAGATAACACAAGTAAACACAAAATGCAGTTTTTAAATGAAAGGTTTTATTAATGAGGAAGAACAAAATCCAAAGCTACATGGCCCTGTGTGAAAAAGTGTTTGCCCCCCAGCTCCTGTTAAAACATAACTGTGGTTGATCACACCTGAATTCAATTTCTATAGCCACTCCCAGGCCTCATTACTGCACACCTGTTCCCAATCTAGAAATCACTTAAACGGGACCTACCTGACAAAGTGAAGTAGACCAAAAGATCCTCAGAAGCTACAGACATCATGCCGAGATCCAAAGAAATTCAGGACCAAATGAGAAAAAAAGTAATTGAAATCTATCAGTCTGGAAAAGGTTATAAAGCCATTTCTAAAGCTTTGGGACTCCAGCGAACCACAGTGAGAGCCATTATCCACAAATGGCGAAAACACAGAACAGCGGTGAACTTTCCCAGGAGTGGCCGGCCAACCAAAATTACCCCAAGAGCGCAGCGACAACTCATCCAAGAGGTGACAAAAGACCCCACAACAACATCTAAAGAACTGCAGGCATCACTTGCCTCAGTTAAGGTCAGTGTTCATGACTCCACCATAAGAAAGAGACTGGGCCAAAATGGCCTGCAAGACGAAAACCACTGCTAAGCAAAAAGAACATTAAGGCTCGTCTCATTTTTGCCAGAAAACATCTTGATGACCCCCAAGACTTTTGGAAAAATATTCTGTGGATTGATGAGACAAAAGTTGAACTTTTTGGAAGGTCTGTGTCCCATTACATCTGGCGTAAAAGTAACACCGCATTTCAGAAAAAGAACATCATACCAACAGTAAAATATGGTGGTGGCAGTGTGATGGTCTGGGGCTGTTTTGCTGCTTCAGGACTTGCAAGACTTGCTGTGATAAATGGAAGCATGAATTCTGCTGTCTACCAAAAAATCCTGAAGGAGAATGTCCGGCCATCTGTTCGTGACCTCAAGCTGAAGCGAACTTGGGTTCTACAGCAGGACAATGATCCAAAACACACCAGCAAGTCCACCTCTGAATGGTTGAAGAAAAACAAAATGAAGACTTTGGAGTGGCCTGACCTGAATACTATTGAGATGCTGTGGCATGACCTTAAAAAGGCGGTTCATGCTCGAAAACCCTCCAATGTGGCTGAATTACAACAATTCTGCAAAGATGAGTGGGCCAAAATTCCTCCACAGCGTTGTAAAAGGCTCATTGCAAGTTATCGCAAACGCTTGATTGCAGTAGTTGCTGCTAAGGGTGGCCCAACCAGTTATTAGGTTTAGGGGGCAAACACTTTTTCACACAGGGCCATGTAGCTTTGGATTTTTTTCTTCCTCATTAATAAAACCCTTCATTTAAAAACTGCATTTTGTGTTTACTTGTGTTATCTTTGACTAATGTTTAAATTTGTTTGATGATCTGAAACATTTAAGTGCGGAAAACATGCAAAAAAGTAAGAAATCAGGAAGGGGGCAAACACTTTTTTACACCACTGTATTTTTCTGTTTACGCAACTGATTACAGTTTGATTTTTGGTGATTGCATTTACTTGTACACACACACACACACAACAATAAGTCAGAGTCACCTGAGTCATTTTCAACACGGTTAAAGCATTAATAAATGGGACTGTTTTAAGTGTGTCCTTTTGATACTTCAGTACATGTTACTCTGACAGCTATTAAAGGACCTGTGTGCGACATTCAGAGCATATCTGTGGTTCAGTCTGGGGCGGGACTGTCTGCACATGGTTCTCAATAGGGGTGTAAAAATCCATCAATCTGGATCGATGTATTGATTCAGTGATCAATGATCCAATGTCATCAGTGCAAAGTGAAAACATTGATCCATATCGTCATTTTTAGGATACGCTCTTATTTTGAAAGTCTGTGTCAACGTCAAACAGTGGCAGGCAGATGGCAAGCAGCCGAGAGAAAGACGATGAGGATAATGTGATTTACTCAGGAATAAATCAGCAGTGTGGAAATACTTTGAATTTCGGAGAATATATGGGTCAACAGACAGAGCACATGGTTTATGTAAACAATGCCGTTAAGATAAAAAAAAAACCAACATATCGACCTGCCTGGTGGGGCATCTCATCCTGCTAACTTCTCACCACAGCATATGTTGGGCTGAAAAAACATGCATGCAGGCTGAAATTCAAACGTGCTGTTCTGTTGGGAGATGCAATGGCTGAAACCAACGGTGAGTAAGAAAAAAAAAAAAGTAAGGTTATAAATGATAAGGTTAGTGGAGTCAGTTTAAAGTTACTGCACTTAAGCAGTTACAATTACTTAGATTATTTATGTGTTGTTTTTATCTTTTATGGCCAAAAGCAAAAAAGAAAGGGGTGGCAGCTTCTTCTGAAAACGACCGTGTTAAATGGGCAGATATCGTCTCATATCAGTCGCAGGCCCCTAAATCGCATCAAATCAAAATCGTATCATGGCAGACTTTGTAACATCTGTAAATATCATATTGTTGTTCAAAGAATATAATATCGTATCGTGATGAAACTGGTGATTTACACCCCTAGCTCTCAGCATGGAGATGGCTGAGTTGGTGGTTAGCAGCTAACGGTACTAACTCCATAAACAGTGCTAACAAAAGCAACAGTGGTGACAGAGCTGATGGTGTTAACCAGGAAAAAATTGGAGGGTGGGGACTGCGCTGTGCAAAGACGATGTCCCTATATCAGCGGTAACTGCTGTGTGAACACAGTGCAAACCCCAAGCGATTAGCTATCCAGTGAGATACACACGTGCACAAACACACAACAAAGAACAGAAAAGCTTGCATTACAACACACAAAGGGAGCATGACTTCATCCTCTGCTCAGGATGCCATTACTCCACTATATCTTTACATAGCAAATAGAGGTTATTTGCTCTATTAACGCTGTGAATGTCGCATACAGCACCTTTGAAGTAAAACTCTAAATAAAAGACCATTACAGTCTTGGTTTTACATCAACTCAGGTAACAGATTGAGTGACCTTTCCTGCCACTGATCCAATCAAATCGGCCATGTTGACCTTAAGTTTCAATGCTCAATAAATCAAACATCAATATGTAATGCTACAGAGCACAGTGCTGCAAAAACCTCAAAGCCTGGAGCCCAAACAACATTACTCATGTGGATTATTTTGCTTCAGTTCTCAGCTGACACACATGAATAGAGGGCGAGACATGAGAAACAGGAAGTGATGAAGATGTACCGAGAGCAGAGTGAAAAGACATCAAATTGAAATTTAAATCAAAGTGATTAAAACATCTTATTTGCGCCAAAGCATTAACAGTTATTTTATATTCTGCACTTCAGTCATGCAGTATTAGACATTATGAAGTGCTGTGGAAGTGCCCTTAGTCCTTAAGGAGAGTGAAGTAAATGTGTTTACTAATCTACAAGACTACTACACATGGCATTTGACTATCAGCAAGATTTGTCTCAACTGATAAGCAGCACAGCCAACACTACCATGAAAGAAACATTGTACACACAGTGTGAAACTGGTTCCTAAGTCAGTGCTGTAACAGTCGCAAAACTGTATCAGTATCTGCGTGTGAGATAGTATCACCCTTTCTTTTTAACCTTTTCCCAATTATCTCCCAAACTGTCCTCCTCTGTTGACGTAGGGTGGCCAGACACTCCCAGGAGTCTCCTCCAATGAACACGGACTTGTGAGCGCCTTGCATTAGCCACCCTCTAATTTTATGTTTTAACCGTGTCCTCTCTAATTTCTCTAAAGGAAATCTACCATACCTTTTCTCTCTGTTGTTAATCCTTCCATGACTGAAGCGGTTGACAATTTACCCACTAATGGGCCTTTTCCACAGGGGATATTTTGACATGTCACGACAGAGAAAGATCAGGTATAAATTATAAAATTAGCGATGGATGAATGAAGAATTCCATTTAGCTGCTTCAGTTTCATGTCATGCTGGCTCACTGTCATGGTTTACTAGGACACTTGAACAGAGTAATGGTTAATGTTATTAGTAACACCTGTGCTCTTCTACCATGACAAATCAAAATGACTGGTCTGAAAAAGCTGACTATAGTTATTTTGTGTCAGTGTAAAAAAAATATGGATGCATGTCCATTATCTTGTTTGGCGTTTATCTTAGTTCCATTTAAAGGGAAACTTCTGATTTTCAACAAGCTCTGCGTCATCAGAGTGTGCACACAAACAGTGTTTGGCTTCCCACTGTGCCCCAAGGACCTGGAGCTTCCCGCTAATCCCCCTGCAAAGTCTGAATACTTTGATGAAGCAGTTCATGTCACATAGCGGACTTATGCTGGCAGATGGGTGAGGAGATCCTAGCACTTGCGGCAAAGGGGGAAGCCAAGCACTGTTAATCTGCACACACTGCGATGACACAGAGCTGGTTTAAAATCTGCAAACTTTTCCTTTAAGGTTGTCAAAGGTATCTTTTCGAAAAAAAAAAAGAGTAATTTCAACACGTGTTTAAATCGATATGATATCTGTTAATTATACATTCAACAGTACAGAAAAGTACCAATGCTCTTAAAAGTAATAGTGAAAAAAGATGCCCTACAATCAGATTTTGAACTGAAGGCTGCACAAATGAATCAACTGGGAAGAAAATCAACTGGTCGTCAATCTGTGGCTGTTACAGCATTCTTTCCAAAAACAAACCCACCTTACGACCGGACACGAGTGTTCAGAGACTCTTCCTGCACCAGCACTGTGTGCAGGGGGGTAATAGCAAAAGAAAAACAACCCTTTTTCTGTACCTAGGACTTCTTTTCTCACCATGATCTCAAAAGAGGAACTGAATATCGTCTTTTTAATACTAACATTGCGTCAAAGTTTAAAATTCTGGTATCATGATGTTAGTTCCCCATTTGTGGTACCACAGTGTATTCCTTGGTGCTGCACTTGCTCAAGTGGTTTGCCAGCATAGTTTGAACATTTTCCGGGGGTTTATGAGTCACAGTTTCACAGGGACACACAGCTGAAGAGTCAGCTCTGGGGTAGAGCTCAACAGAATACTCCACCCATTCAACAATGCAACCCCATAACATTGTCGAGCTCACAATTGTCAGTTTAAAAAACTAAAGATCAAAACTGATGCAGCAGAACCAGAGAAATCATCTCAGTTGTTCCACACATTCCTCTTACTTGTCAAAACCAGGCACCTACATTACCCATGATGCAACTCGACTGCTGACAGTTGAAGATTTGGGCGGATTATGCTAGAAGCAGCTAATGTAGCCTCAAGCAGAGATGAGGAGCAAGATACAGAGGTCTGGTACTCCACACCCCCTCATTTTTTTTTTTCTTTCAAACTCGTAGTCTTCAGCCCCAAGCGACGTTGCCTCAAATGACATCACTCAAGGCAATATATCAGATTTTGCGCAGCTCCCTCTGGAGCCACAAAAGGCTTTACACAACTTTTTCCATACATACAGAAGTATCCCCCAAGACCTGCAAACATTCTTTGATGTGTAAAATCAGTGAAGTTCCCCTTTAAAAAGCTCATATGCCTTCTCTGCACTCTCCAGCACTGAGCTGTCCTGTGATACAAAGCAACAAATACGACAGCCAGCCAATTCAATTTAGGCTTCAGTGGCCTCATATTTACTTTTAGTGAACAAACACCTACACACATCTTTTACTCGACAGTAGCCCTAAGCAGACATTTAGCATTTAGCCATTAGAGAACTAAGACAGGCTGAAGGAAGAACAATACTGCTGCGACTGCCCTTATATGGAAGCAGCCTCCTCTACAGTGTCTAATTTTACACAAAGATGCAGACGGTGGCCAAAGCTGGAAAGCCCTGACAAAGTACAAACAAAGCCTGTGTGAAACTGAATATAACCGAACACAATTAATTATTTACCAAACTCCCTGATTTTGTCATCTGTTCATTTGAAAGCATCACTCAGTGGAGTCAATAAAAAGAGACGTGACATTAACACCGCCTTCACTTCACTTCTGTTGCTCAGATTCAACACGACTGTCATTGAAGTGCGGCCTGGAAACGCGAGAGTAAAGCAGCGTGGCTTTGCCTGAAGAATTATTTACCGACGACTCCACTGAGTCACCGCATAAACAGAGAACAGACTGAATGCAATAATCACAGTATTCCCATTTGATCCGGTATCTAAGACTGACCTCATTGTCTGTGAGTAATCAAATATTAACAAAGAAAGAATGTTCACATCTCGACAGTTTCACTCATGCATATACGCAATGTAAAACATTTCTTATTTCTTCCGGCTTTCAGAGGCAAGATGGAAGGGGTGTGGCAACAAAACAACCTTGATACTTAAAGTTCATCTATCAGATTAAATTTCGCCACCTCAGACAACTTTGTAAACAAAAGACAATAGTTTTATTGGATCTTAGTTCATACCAACACTCATTACCTTGAGAAATCTAACACGCCTTTTCAAATAAATCTGAAAAAGGAAAACATAGCACTTGTTTTCTCAGTTTCTTTGTTTTCCCAAGTCTCCTCAAAAGCAGGGAGGGGTCGAGTAAGGACAGGCTTGGCAATCCTTTGTGTCAAATACCTTACACTGTGGGCACCGTGTCGTCTCTGAGCAGGGAGATGGCCCTTATAGATATGGATATTTCTGGTTGCAAGCTCCTGTTTGTAAAGTCCTTGTTGATGTCACACTAAATTGAGAAAGAAAAACAGTTTCCTTTGCCTGAATCCTGTTACTGTTCGCCCGAGCTCTCAGCAGTACACATACTGGCACACTGCAGTGCGTATTTCCCCAGGGGTTAGGACTGTTTTCATGAAGCTGTCAAATAAAGGTGGTGGAGAGCTGGTGAATTTCAGCAGCACTGACCAAAGCCTTGTAACCATTAATGAGTCCCTGCAGAGTGAAATTCACCTTTGGCCGCCTGACACTATTTTCTGCCCACATCCTCTGCTGGTAATCCATTCGTCTCAAACAAGACTGAACTATGCAGTAACAAGAACTGTATGGATATTTACATAATGTATGCATGTTCCAGGAGAATTCGACCTATGGGTTAGGCAAAATAAGCTTTTGGCGGTTTTCACATCCTATTATCATTTTTAAAAAAGCCTTTTTAAATATTACATTACAAAAGCCCCTTTTTTGATCATGGCTTTAAAACAGTTAACAGTTTGATTGATCTAAAATCACTGTTAAATCACTGTGGCAACTGGTTCATGGCCTTTATTGACTAAAAGCTATTTCATACTATTATGCTCATAAAATCTGTTTTTATATCAATAATAATTCAATGCGTTTCACCAAGAAATAAACCTGTAGTTGTTGTCGATGCACACAACACTTGAGACGAATTTGTTAGCTTGGCTGAGACTTCACAGTTAATATTTTGGAATTTACCAAAGTAAATGACATGCAACCACATTGTCTTCCATACAGACGACAAAAAACACAAACAAAAAAGCTGTCATGTAAATATCAACAATTAAAGCTACAGTTGGAAACTTTCATGAAAACATTTGTGTCATATCTGCTGAAACTGTCACTATTAGGGCTGAGTATCGCCACCAATTTCCTGAATCAATTCGATGTCTGATTTGAATTTTGCTTGAATATGAAAGATCTACTGCTGTAAATTGTACAAGGCAACTGTCGTACTGCCTATTTCTCATCTCAGAAGTTTTCTGAAACATATTTTAGCATGTTTACTGTAAAATGAGACAGTTCGTCACCCAGCCGCCATGTTGAAAACTGTCGTGCGAAAAAGCACCCACCAATGGCCGAACCAACTTTCTCATTTTACAACTAAACACTCACTAAAATATGTTTCAGAAAACTTTTGAGACAAGAAATAGCCAGTGCAGCAACATAATCTTGCATCATATTTGTTCAGTGCGATCTAGTTTGCAGTTTGACCATAGTTCACGAGCACTGATTGACATGACTGACAGCTCCTCGCTCTGAAAATGGCCAAAGTCTCCTGTAACGGGCCAGATTTTCTAAAGCTTGAAAACAGTGCCAATTGGAGGTGCAGTTATCGCGACTTGTGCCTGCACCACCACCACTAATCAGAACTGTTAATAAGAAACCCTTCAAAAGAACTGGGTTCCCACTGTCATGGAAAACCTGGAAAAGTCATGGAATTCTGTTGTGTAAAGTCACATTAACTGTTACAGTAATCTTCTGGGGATAACCATCCACATAATGTTGGCTAGCTGCTGATGTAACGCAGCTCTAATATATTTCGATGTGGAAACTTTTGTTGACCATCATGTATGTTTCTTTATTTCTCTCCACACTCCATGTCGCCAGCCAGCCAGAATTATGTTTGAATCTGATATGGTTGAATAACTCTGGGCATAGATAATAATGTGACAGTGTGATTTAATGTTCCATGTCGACTCAGAGGTAGAGTGGGCCATCCGCTAATCAGATGATCGGTGGTTTAATCCCCGGTTCCTTCAGTCCGCATGTTGGCGTATCTTTGGCCAAGATACTGAACCCCAAATTACTCCCAATGGCTGTTCCATTGGTGTGTGACTGTGTGAATGTGACATGTAGTGTAAAAGCACTTTGAGTGGTCAGAAGACTAGAAAGGTGCTATACAAGTGCAGTCCACGACCATAGTTTTCTCTCAGAACACTTGAATTACAATTTGCTCAGCGTTTATTATGGGATTTTTGCCCAATGATGCCACAATTAAACTGTCTACCTGAGCTTTCAGTGCACTGTTAAGCTGTAAATGACTACATTTGTGACCAAGCACCACCCGCCAGCCAGACCAACATTGCCATGCATTAGAGACTCTGATTGGTTGTTTTCAGTCACATGCTGTAAAGCCATTAGAAGTGCTCTAGAGCAGGCAGAGGAATATGACTTTTTTCATAGATTATCTGACTCATTTTGGTGTTTGGGGGAATGTGGTGACAATTTTAGCAAACATTGAAAAAAAAAAATTGAGTTACCAGCTACAGCTTTAACACTGTCACAGTGTGTGTTACTGTCACAGTGAGGTTTTCCCGGCTGCACAGATCAACTCTCCTTAGAAAAGTATCTAAGCGGATCCAGACCACAGGCAATCAGATGGTAAGTGATAGGCTACAAAAATAGGTCACACCACTTTAAGAATTTATCTCTCTATATATATGAAGAAACCCACCTTAAAAATAGGGCACCGTTTTTTTAAATCATCATTGCAATGTAAACTTGCACAATAAACACATTGTGAAGGACTGTAATATGGCCCTCAGAGGTTTTTATGAGTCAGCTGAAAGAGAGTATCAGTAGAAACCTGCATTTTAGACTGAAACTGTCACTTTTATATTGATGGCTCAATATTCAGTTTGTTCAGTGAAAGAATGTTGGAAATAATCTTTGCTTTTTCCAATTACTGCCAGTAACAACATTATCACTATCTCACATTACATATTTTTCCAGTATGTTGCAGATTATGTTTTAAAATGGTGAACAGCAGTGTATCTGACTTAACATACCTGCCTCATGCCAACATCAAAACTTCCCACTGTGTCTTTGCATGACAGCCCACTGGCCAAAGTGACAACACCATGACTCATTTCTATACACTAGTGAGGCTGCATTTTCTTTCAGAGGGAAACTTAATCCTAGTTTCAGTGTTGATCCTGGGACGAGAGAGGCTCAGAAACATATTGATGATCATATATAGAAAAGCTGTCAAAGGTCAAAGTATGAAGGTTTGAAATACTGCAGGCCTGCTCGTGCAAACACACACACACACACACACACACACACACACACACACACACACATACACAGCTCCTACAGGAAACACTGCCAGAGACAGGTGTAGGCCCAAAGCAACCACACTGTGGTTAAACTATGTCTGTTCTAGACAACCACGCACATTTTCATTGCTACTAAGGATAATAATAGTTTGATCACACTTACATCGTACGCATATCTGGCGGAATGCATCTTCCAAAAGCGCTCCAACTGAAGTCCAGCAGGATCAGGTTCACCTTCCCCAACCTGTCGGCAGGTATGGATCCTCAATTTATAAACTAGTGTTTAGAAAGCGTCTATTTGCACGTCGTTTGAGTTAAATCCAGATGTCAGTGGGTCTTCCTGTATCGTCGCGAGCTGGGAATGCTGACACCGACCTCTTCCTCACACACCTATGGTTTAAACCACGCCCAGAATACCTGCCGCAGCTGCATTGTGGCCCTCAGTGCGTAAAACCATGCGTTTACAGTGTCCTTAAATGAACTGCCATGCCACACTGTCATGTCATGGCACCAAAATATAACTACCTGTGAGTCCTCACCAACATTTCATTCATACACTCGCTGCTGCTCCGTTTAGGACCATGTAAGAGGAAGTTTTTTCCTGCTTCTTCTTTTTCATATCGTGTGCGTGTGGTCCCCCTGCTGACCATCTGCGGATTTCACTGCCAATAATCCTTAGATAAATAAATAAACACAATTTTAAAAATCACATATGAGGCTACAGCTTCAAAGCATTTAGGCAACCATAAAACAATGCTCAAATTAAGCCCCTCAAAATATGTTAGTTTGCTTTTAATTGTGTGGAGTCTAAAGAAAATGTGTAAATTATAAGATTAATTTACAAATCAGTCCAAAATGTTGACTACACAGTAAGCTGGGGTGTAAATAAAGACAGTGCAGGCAGTGCGGTAGCAATGGGGCCCAAGATGTGGAGGGGCCTGTAGAGAAAACAGGCTGTCCAATAATGTGTTTGATGGATCAGCAACAATGGATCCGTGCAAGTGATTCAGAATGCCACCTCAGAAATATGCATGTGTTCAAAAAAGAACTCATATCAACATAGAAATGGTGCCATCTGCTATATATGCCCTCATAAAGGCAAACCCATCTCTATCATAGCTTCTTTCCTTCTTATTTGTGAAATATTTAGTTGCAGTCTTTAACAAAATTGTATGTTTACTCCACATGAACTATACAAACTATAAATTAACAATGAAAAATACACAATAAAATGTTTCTTTATTATATGGTATTTTTGTCATAAAAAAACTTGCAGTGATTACAGCTGGGTGATATGTATGTTGATTTTGTCCAATGTCAAGTCTCTTTTTAATCATGTGACGAGATGATACAATATACAGGTGTTTAGATGCAAAATCAGGCACTAGGGCCCATCATAATAGCGTGCACTGGAGCCCGTCCCAACTACTGTACGCCACTGACATTCATTCATTCATTGTCCGTAGCTGCTTATCCTGTTAGGGGTCACAAGGGTGCTGGAGCCTATCCCAGCTGTCACTGAGCGAGATGTGGGGTACACCCTGGACAGGTCGCCAGACTATCCCAGGGCTGACACATAGAGACAGACAACCATTCATGCTCACATTCACACCTACGGACAATTTAGAGTCACCATTTAACCTGCATGGACTGTGGGAGGAAGCTGGAGTACCCAGAGAAAACCCACGCTGACACGGGGAGAACATGCAAACTCCGCACAGAGGGGCTCCCCCACCCTAGGGTCGAACCTCTGACCCCAGGTTTGAATCAGGAACCCTCTTGTTGTGAAGCAACAATACTAAACACTGCACCCTAATGTCGCCACCCCACTGACAGTAAGATTAGTTTACGTGCTTTATATACATCAACATGAGATCGCACTCCTGATGATCAAATACAGTGATGCTTTACTGTTTGTAGTCAGTGCTCCTTTCCCTCCAGAGGTTTTATGTGTTTTTGCAACACTTCTACTGTCCCCTAACTTAAATGGAAAAATACATATGTTATGAACACCACTAGTGTCATCCAACCTAGCAACATCATAAAATGCAGCTTCAAAAACTCACACAGTTGAGTCAACACCTCTCTGTTTCATATTTCATAAGGGATGTATTTAATGTTTCAGTGGGTTGCAGGAGAACAAGAGAAGCTATTTTTCACTCACTGTGTGTGTATTTGTTCGTCTGCTATCTCAGTGGTGTCCAGCCTTTTTGGTTTTTCAGAAGCATCTACCGAAAACTCTTCATCACAGGTTGTGGCCTCAAAGTGTAGACATGAGTTAGGAGCAGTTCAACCAAAATTTGAATAGACAGTGAATACATACACACTTCAATGTCAGTTTATGGTGCACATATCTAAAACATATGTGGTCTAATACAACAGTTCATGAAGTTTATATTCATCCAATTTTCTCTTCATTTTGGCAGCTACAGATATTGTGCTGTTGAGTTTTAGTCTACTACTTCACACAGTGTTTCAAATATTTTGTCCACCCCATTTTGATCAGTAAGAGTAAACAAAATATAAGAAACACCAATGCAATACACTTTACTGCAGGACTGTTGTATTAGACTGCATTAGTTTTACTGAGCTGTCCCTAATAAACTGACAACTCCTACCTGTCTGAACTCCTTCATATCTACACACCCTCCTGTACCCTTAGATCCTCTTCCGCAATCCAACTCACATGACAATAGACTACCATGGGTTCGAGAGCTTTCAGCCGTTCTGCCCCCGCCTCTGGAACTCTCTCCCCAACGACATTCATAATATTGACTCCCTTTCCACTTTCAAATCCCGTCTGAAAACACACCTTTTCAAGCTGGCATATTTGATGTGATTTATTGGAGACACACATATGGCGACCAGCACTGATTCATTGATTTTATGATGATGATTTTTTACCTTATATTTATAATTATGAGTTTTGTTTAGTCATTTTATTAACTTTTGGCATGGTGTATTTTTAATAATAATTAACTGGGTAATTGAACTTTTTCTAGGGAAAACCCTACACATATTAATTACAGAAGAGCATTATTAACATGATCAATCAGACATCCCAGACTTCACATGTTGTCAAAAAAGACAAATGACAGACTTGCAAATAATAATCATTAAAGAGATAAAATGATGTACTCACCAGAAAAATAAACAAGTGATTATAATGAGGTATGGCATATAAACTTTTCTTATTATTACATGTTTAATATTGCATCAAATTGTCCTCAAGTTTCAGCACTGAATCACACATTTGGTGATTAAAATCACTTCTTGTTGATGCGTTCAAAGATGTATTTTGAACTATATGCCCTGCTTTCCTTTTCTTTATTTTGCATTGTTTTGTTTTGTTTTTGTTTGTTTGTTTGTTTTGCGCTTTGTTGTATTTTAGGTAGCCTTGTGTAACATCTTGACGAAGGGACAACAGATGAGAAATAGCCTTTTGGCTAATTCTGGCATTTCTATACCATGTGAACTGATTAATTTGCACTTTCCTTTCTTAAATAAAATAAAATAAAATAAAATAAAATAAACAGAAATAATATATATATATAAACAGGGGGATTGATTGATTGATATCTTTATTTCAAACATGTTAAACAATAGCAGTGATTTAAAAAGAAAGAAAGAAAGAAAGAAAGAAAGAAAGAAAGAAAGAAAGAAAGAAAGAAAGAAAGAAAGAAAACAGATATACACAAAAAAAGACATTTAAATTGCATCATCAAGATTGAAGTTTCACAGTTTTACATGAAGGAAGAGGTAGAAACTTATCAAGTCCTACCCCTTAATCATTAATGAATTATTATCCATATTATATAATCAATATATGGATATAATATAATGACTTGGCAACATTAATTTTGTGCATGACATAAACAAGCCGAATCATGTGATTTGTTCCAAAACTGAATCAACATTGCTTTCAAAATAAACAATATAACATATTACTTTATCATATTTTTCCCCCAGATGACGTCATTATAGTCAGTCTGTTAGGGGTAAACTCATTTAAACTCACAAATTAAAGCTGCTAAGGCTTGTTAATTGAATTTTCGGGTGGATTCTCCCTTTAAATTACCATCTACTGTAAAAACCAGCAGGCGCTCCCTGCCTTGCATTCTCCATCCATCCCCACCAGATGTCTCCCTTCACTAAGCCACGGCGAGGACTCCGTGAGTAAAGCCTGTGATAAATACCCGCAGAAACAGGGCTTGGTTCTGTCAGCCTTCATCCACATAAAATCCCAGGCTGCCATTGGAGAGCCCGTTGGCAAGAGCGAACAGGACGCAGACGCAGGAGATATCCCGACGAACGCAGTGTCCATCACTTCATCTGATGTAACCAGACAGCGCACGTTGGAGGCAGTCAACAACAGCAACTTCGTTATAAAAAGAGACAAAAGAAGGCGAGAAAATGGGACATACCGCAATACCTATATTGATGGCTGTATTGTCCTGCTGCGTGTGGAAAAACGTCGAGGTAAGAGCCAGACAACCTGAAACCATCTGTGCCGATGGCGCATTGTAATTTCACTGTCTGTTTTTCAGCTGAATGTCGATGTGACTTTTGGACATAATGCCGTGTTATTATAGCTCATGTCGACATCATGCCACGCATACAGCTGCCTCTATCTCCATATTGCTGACACGCACCCTTATCTAGGGCAGGTTTAATTTGTAAATGCATCCTCGAGCCTCTGTCCTGTGTGTCAACAAGAGTAATGACACACAGCGTCCCGGGAAAACGCAGTGATGGTGAGGGGATTTTAAAATGCAAATGCTGCAATGGGATATGAATGGAGTCTGACTTTCAGGGACGTAAATATTAGAGGCTTGATAGGAGAGGTAGTGTACAGTGTATTCAGCTCGCTGCGTCAAGTCTGGGCCTGTATCAGACATGAAAAAATGTCACACAGGCCTTTTGCTCTGTGGAAGGATGGAGATCAAATCCCAGCTCATTGCGTCCCATCTGGCCCTGTCAGAGGCAGAAATCAGCCTGCATCCGTCCTTTTTTTACAGGAGTGGTGCAGCTCTTGAGCAGGATGGAGTCATGCATATTCAATTGCTGTTGTGTGTTACATTTGGTCCTCATGACTGAATAGATTACACAAGTCCCACTTTGATTTTACATCTGATTTTCAGTAGATCATTTTACCTCTGTTCCCAAATATGTTGCCTTAAAATGCCTGTGAATAACTGCTCATCTAACAAGGGGGTGACTTTGATATATCATTAGACACAGCGCAATTTACTAATGAGAGATACAGGGTCATCCTATTGGCATCTGTCTCCATCAATAGGTAGAGGAGAGAGTGAAAGTCTCCTGTAGGAAGCGACAGATCAATGGGCCGCCAGCTGCTCCCACCTCCCGTCTGTCTCATCACGACTTACAGCAGACACGCAGCTTGATGGACTCTGCTTTTATTCCTCAATAACTCTTCAGTCGCCCATCATCTCCGTAATAGACCCGAGGCATGCTTTCAGGTTGGAGCATTTGTGTGTAGGAGCAGGGTGGCGTTTGGAGGTGAGCGTGAAGGGGAGGAGGGAGGATGAGTCATGATGTCCCAGCTGGAGCTGTGGTTCAGGTCAAACGGACTTTTTCCACATGGAGGTGAGGAGCCAACGACGCTGCGGTATCTGTGATGTAGAATATGGAGCACGGTCGCTTCAGAGTCTCCCCAAGTTCCCCTAAGAGGATTTGTGAGATGTTTATTTATTAGCCATCTTCCACTGTGAGTCTGTAACAGTCATAAAGCCTCTCCTTTCACTCTGAAATAATTTCACTTCTCTAAGAGCCTTAGCGGGATTACTGCTATGCTGAGGAACAGGCTTTAGCTTCATACAAGGAGACCTGCCCATGAAGGTTTACACTGAAGATTACGCTGCGAGAGGGTTGGCTGGCTGGATTACACTGTGGTATTAGTCCTAATAAAACTGTCAGCTTCCCTTAATTTACTCAACATTCATTCAGCGGAAATGTGGGAATTGGATAATTTTGTTTTGATCTCTCTTTTATAGAGTAACATTCAAATGTCTCAGTGTGCTGGGATAATCAGAATCTAATCAAATTACATTTCTAGATAGTGTTTTGGATGAGTAAAGCCATGATCATTCATCAACCTGTGCTCTGATTGGACGGACACATTGACGCCAGGTTGTCACATACATGTCAAGTCCAGTGATGGTTTCCCAGGTGTCTCAGCTGCTATAGCACTTACTGTACCTATGACAGCGCCCACAGCATTTAGCTAATTGAACACTTCTGATACAAAAGGTCATTCATGGAAAGATGACAGGAACAGCCTGGACAGCCTGTGAACGTCTTTATCATGTAGTGTGACATTCAGGAGCAGAGGAAGTTTGGATTAGATTGATTGTGTTGGGATTGCGTGCTAGCAGCATTTATGTGGGTCACATGCTTTTCCATCTTCAAAAGTGGTGGGATAACGTATCAAATTATGATATATGGGTGGGCAATGTTAAAAGTATATACTGTGCGCTGATATGAATTTGTCAGACATTTTGTTACCATTTATCCCTTCAACATATCATTCACAAGTTTCTGTGTTTGTCCAAAAACAGACCTGCTTGGCTAGTTATTTTACGCATTAGCAATTCCTCAACTGTATGTACAGTAGACACAGCGATCGGTGACATCTGATGAATACTTTCTCAATTAATGAAAGGATACTTCAGATCGACTGTTTGTATATCAGTTACCTTGAATTCATGAGGAAACTTTTTTCTCACAGGCCTCCATGGAAGACAGCTAGCATATTGATGCATTAATTGATTGGGGACCCTGTTTAACAGCAGCAAAACTACACCGAAACATCAGTTTATTTATTTTATTTTACTTTTATTGAACCCATATTTAACCAGGTAAGTCTTGTTGAGATTAACAATCTCCTTTACAAGGGAGACCTGGCCAAGACAGCAGCATACAAAAAAGTTACAACCAAACAACCACATAGTTAAGAGCATAAAAGATAAACAGTAACAGGTAGAAATATTGGAGCGCCTGCACACAAAGACAAGAACGAACTGATTCATTCAACCTTGTACTTATGAGAGTCAAATCATTTATAAACTCTCACCAACTCATGCAGTATAATCCAAGTATGCATTTTTGCTAAAACCTTACTATTTAAAACTAAAAGTGAAACTTGACTACGCTCTCTTCAAAGTCAGACTCCAGTACTAAGGCTTTAGCGAAAATGCATGTGTTTGGGAAATACTGAGCATACGACTGGATAAATGGGACTTGGATTATACTGAAGGAGTTGTGTGAGAGTTTGTGAGGGAATGTTTTGATACAGTTTTGCTGTTGTTTAATGCGTCCCACAATCAATCAATAAATCAATGTATCTGCTGTTTTCCATTGAGGCGTTAGAGACAAACAAAGTTGTGAAGTATTCCTTTCCTTTATCCTATTAAAATATCAAAAAATAGTGCAGAAAGGGGCCCATCACAGTTTCCTAAAGCTCAAGTTAACATATTGAGGCGTCTTGTTTTGTTCAACCAACACTCCAAACCTCCAAAGGTCTTCAGTTTACTGTCAGAAAGGAGCAAGAAAAGCAGCAAATGTTGGAGTTTTTGGTTAAAAAATGTTACTTAAAGGACTTTAAGATTATCTAATGGTAGCCGATTATTTCTCTTTAGATCTACTAACTGATTGATCAACTACTTGTTTCAGCCACTGTACAGCTATCCCATTAAGCAGGGGTTTTATCCATATCCTGCAGCTTTATCATGACATAATACATTTCCTGGGAAATCAGCAGAGGAACAGTTCATGGATAAAATTACCTGTCAGCAATGTCTAGTGTTGGCTAATCCAGGATATTATATAATCTAACAAATCCAGGTCCTTCATTGCATTGATTCAAATTGATTTGTACAGATCTGATTTTGTCTTTTAGCAGTCCTGAACGCTGATTTGCATCATGGCAAGCAATACAAGAACTTTTAACTTCGAGACAAAACCTTGAAAAATATCAATTTTCAATACCTCAGGGAAAACTGGCATTAAGGGCATTCAACTCATTTGTTTTTTATTAAAATATAGAAAAAATGAATCGATACTGCAGGAAATAACTATTGAAACATTGAATATTGAAATATTCAGTAACATGTAAAGATAAATCCATCGTTTTGGCACTAGTAGCATGCAGTGATCTAATATAACTACAGAAACAGCAACTACTGCAGAAATGGTTCACTAAAATCCCCTAACAGTTGACAAATTCATATCCTCCTGCAGCCTCATACCACCCAGGCCTACTCTAAGATCACAAACATTAGGGAGTCATAATGGCATTATGAATACTCACTTATCAACAAAGCATAGCACAAGCACAATGCAGCCTGTGAGTTCAGTTTTTGCCCCAACAAAACCTCCACAAAGGAAAATCTGATTTATGACAGCAATCATACAAAGACTGCATTTATGTGTAGCCATATTGGATTAAAAAAAAGAAAAAGGGGAGGCAAGGGACTACAGGTATGCTCAGCTTTAGTCACCCAGCTCTGTATTTATCAAGATAAATGACTGCAGCAGTGTGAACCTGTGCCCGAGCTGGAGCACTCCAGTCCAGAGAGGCTGCAGAAGAAAAGTAGTAGCAGACGCAAAAAACAAACCCACCGTATCTGCAACAGGTTTCAGGAAGTACTCAATGTGTGGGAAAGCTTGCAGCATAAAGGGAGGAATGGGAGGCAGAGAAAATGGAAGGAAGGAAAGAGCAGAAGGGTAGGAAGCAGGTTTTAGTGTGGTTAGAGATTAAAATAAAAATGGTGAGTCATAAAGTCGCTGTGTAACCCCCCCCCCCCCCAACCCACCCACCCCCTCAGCCCTCCTCTTCCACCATCACAGCCCCACCAACAGCGATTTCAGGCCCTGTGCTGGAATACAGCCATACAGATCCATGCACCTCCCACCCCCATCTGCCTCTCAATGCAGAAACACAAGAGGATTTGTTGGGGGCAAGGAAAAAAGATAAGCACAACAAGATACACACACACACACACACACTGCCCTACACTCACTTAATTAATTTTAGAGCCAAGAGATAATCGGGTTCCACTAATGGATTCCCGTGCGCATGCTATTCTCTACTATATCCGTGTGCCAGTGGGCATAAAACGTACCATTTAGTTGTATCGCATGTTTTTCCCCCTTGTTCTCCATATCTGACTTCCTTTCCAAGGTTTTTTGAAGTGCAGCACACTCACAGGACCTGGATTAAATCCTGCAGAGTCATTGTGAAATGAGAGCTACACTGTACCCGAGGAAAGGAGCGCTGTAAAAGTGCTCGAGCAGTTGAGCTGTTACTAGAGGTGCGAATAATATTAATGCGCCCCGTTGGCCATCTTGCAGTCAACAACATTGAAACAGTGCCTCGTGTTGTGTGGTTCAGAGTGTCACTGGGCTTGGGGGGGGGGGGGGGGGGGTTGTTTAGAGTGTAAATGGAGAAAGTGTATGTTTGTGTTTATGTCTTGAGGCATGGAGTTCATCCAGCTTTTCTGCTGAAATGAAATTGACATTAATTGCACATTTGCACAGCATCCTCCTGATGGGTCCAGGGAAGCTCTGCCAAGTCCTGGTTTCGATGATTCAATCTTGTCTTTTGGCCTTTCTGAAATATTTCGAATTATGCGTCTCAGCTGGAAAGGGAGTAATTCCCAATTCAGCATTTAATAATGCTCGGTTGCAAGACTCATCACTTTGTGTCATCTCTGCAGCCTGTCGTGCATAACCTGATGCACTGGATTTGATGAGTTAATTTCTTTGGCTTCCCAGACTGCGTGGATGTTTCTAGGTTGCACATAATCAAGAAGTTACTTTAACTTCCAGTTTCCCAAAGATTACTCTCCCTTTCATCATCTACTTACTGAATGTCATATATATATATTGCTTAAATTGCTCAACTATGTGTCTGTAAGAGCTGAAGCCCGGATGGGACTGGTGTGGTTTGGAAGTGTGCAGGTGTCTTCTGCGTGTGTGTTTGCACATGTCATGAGTTTGCTCAGTGTCACCTAGAGGGATTGAGATACTAGCATAGCCATCCTGATCACATCCAGCTGTGGCTCCTCTCCAGAGTCTTGCAGGGCAGAGATATCGCTGCAGCCCGAGGTCTTCACACCCCACATAACTGCCTCAGTAAGCCTAATGGGTTGGATTTCTGCGGAAAAGTTTAACGCCAGGGCAAAGCGAGATGTTTAGTCCTGCTGCAGCCAGTGGGAGGTTTCGGAGGAGCCCACCCCCCCTCGAAAAAATCTGCAGTGTGGTGATAACACTTGTCCTCCATGTTCAGGAGGAGAAAAAAAGAGCGCAGTGAAACAGATTGAGGGCTGGTGGAGGAAGAGAGAGAGAGAGGGGGGATTGCCCTGGCACGGCAGATGATTTGAGAGACGGAGAGGGTGAGGGAGGATAGAGAGTGTAAGTGATGTAGCGCGTGTAGAATGTTATGTGGGTTGCAAGGTGGAGTGCATGCTAATGGAGGAACCCAGCCCTATTGCTGCTCAACCCCAAGCAGCTGGGAGAGCAGAGAGATCCATCTCTGTCATGTACATGTATTCACAGGTGGCCTTGAAATGAGACGAGGGGCGGGTGGTGGGGCAGAGGAATAGAAAACCCTGTGGCCAGAGTGGAGCACCGGGTTGTATGAAAGTGGGAGTGCAAAAAATCTAATTTCCTTAACGGCCATGGCTGTAGGGTTTGAGAGAGCGTGGGGTTGTTGGGTCCACTGAGACTGATCAGGCCAGTATTAACATTCTACAGGAGAACAGGAGCTGTTATGGAGGGAAATGGATGTACTTTTTGGCAGGTCATTTTCGCTCCTTCATCATTTGCACAGCCTTGGCTATGAAACACACACAGCTCTATCAGAAGCACTAAAAGCTCATTTCCAAGACATTAATCCAAATGTAACAAAGGTACAGTGGTATTGATGGTCAGAAACCGCACACATACACAAAATTAGGTCACACGCTTACACAGATAGCTCAGAAATACACACACATTCACCACACACTTGCTGCTTTATAAAGATGGCACGCTGCAGAAGCTGCATCAATTATTGAAGGCCGTGGAAAGGTCTGGGCTCTCGCTTGTCGGCGGGGCTTTGGCACTTGTCACGCACCCTTCTCAACGCTCCGATGCCAGTCCTCTCTCTTCATGCTACCTGGTTTTTTGTTACCCCTCCTTTCCCCGCCCTCCAGGTCCACTCCCCAGCCTCGCTCTACAGAGCACAAAAGAAAATCCCCACGCCTGTCTCCTCCTGGCCCCCACCCAACCCCACCCCCCTCCCCGCTTCCTCTTCCCCGTCTCTGCCCCAGCCTCTCCTGCCACATCCCAGAGGCACTCCTTACCCCTCCCATACCCTCTCTCCCAGACACCGCTCCTCCATCTGCCTCAGCAGCTTTCAGTGGCCAGTGACATCTTTTCTCTTTCCTTGTGTGTACTTTGATTGTTCTTGAATAATTCATGCTGCAAACTCACCCTTCGTTTCATTCCTTTTCTGCCCTTTGCTACTCTTGCATTTTTTCTCCATTCTTGATATTTTCAGACATCTGACTCTGCTTGTCTTTGTTTGCACAAGCTGGTTCTCTACTGTCATTGCACCAGAGCTGGAAGTAATGATCATTTCCACTGTCGATTAATCTGTCGATTATGTTCTGGATTAATCGATCAGTTGTTTGGTCTATAAAACGTCAGAAATTGGTGAAAAATGTAAGTCATTGTTTCCCAAAGCCCAAGATGACGTTCTTGAATGTTGTTTTGTCCACAAATGACTTTTTTAGACTTAGACTTTATTGTCCCCTTGAGGAAATTCTTTTCCACAGCACCATCCATTCCCAGTGTCCACCACAGAACAGAACAAGACACACATTTGGAAACACATGGTAGAAAACAGACAAACAAAACAGTGTCAACACTTAACACAGTCCACACTCTGGCCTGTTCTGGCCTCTGGCCGCTATGACAGCAGGGATCAGGCTTTTCCCAAGGCGAGCCCTTGTGCACCTCAGTGCTCTGTATCTGCGTCCTGAGGGTAGAGGGGTGAGATGGGTGTTTAGTGGATGTGTGATGTCCTGTTCTATTGAAGTTGTGTTATGGCCCTGTTGTTTAAATCTGTTAGGTCTGCCACGTGCTGAATTTATGACATAATCTTTATACTTTATCATATACCAAATCAGTGGAATGCTGATTCACATCTGAGCATTGTCCAAGAGTGAAATTTTCTTTTCTTTAGGGTGTTTTCACCTTAAAATATAACTTAAACTGATTAATCGGTTATTAAGTTGACTAATTAGTGATGATTAATTCAGAAATAGTGTAATTATAGTTGACAACTTATCAGTTAATCAATCAATCATTACAGCTCCACGCTCCACCTTACTAATGCAGTTAAAAAGTTTTGCCATCAGATATTCTGACAGCATGAACCAATTCATTACAATGTGAATTATGTCCAGCACAATTCAGCTCATATTTGAAGAAAAAGATATACTTTATTAATCACTGAGGAGAAATTCATTCACAATTTATTTTGGCCCGAAATACACACAGATGAACACACAGGATCTATATATGCATTAGACGGAGAGATGTCAGAGTGAGGGGGCTGCCCATGGACAGGCACCCCGAGCAGTTGGTGGTTCGGTGTCTTGCTCAAGGATACCTCGACCCAAGTCACTATTGACAGAGCTACCTCCGCACTCTGCTGTTGGTTACACCCATTTTCCTTAAATACATACCATCAAATGAACCTTTAGTGATTTCCTACATTTCCCAGAATGCATTTTGACAATCCCCAGATAACAGCTAGTGTGAACTTGCTGCATCCAGCTGTGCAATGTGTTTGTTAGCAGTTTAAGAAGCAGTGTAGGGAAATTTAGTGGCAAGTAGTGGCGAGAATCGCATATTGCAACCAGCTGAAACTTCTCCATGTGCCAAGCGTGAACTCCAGGTTAGGATTCCTTCAGTGTTCATAGATCAGGAGGTTTTTAGCGGGAGCCAAATTATCTGCAGAGGTCTCCTGCTCTCCAAAACAAAAAGATTTGGTGATAAAAGCGGTAGAAACACTGAATAAACAATTTCACTTAAAAACTTGCTGCTCATCGCGGAGGGGGTTGCTCACTATGGTGGCTGGCGCGAAAATGCAAAATCATGAATGGCCTTATCTAGAGCCAGTGTTTGGTTTGTCTGTTCTGAGCTACTGTACAAACACAGTGGTGCAACATGGCAGACTCCATGAACAAGGACCTGCCTCTATGTAGATATAAACGCCTCATTCTAAGGTAGCGAAAACACAACAGTTCTTATTGTCAGGTGATTATTCACTAAAGAAAACATACTTAATCATTCCATTCTGCCAGTATGTTGCCATAAATGTTACACACTGGAGCTTTAATATTGAATATTGGATATCAATGAGTATTTCATGTTGAAACTTTTTTTATTTTTAAGTGAGATTTGATATTTTTCCAATATGGCAACCAAAAGCATCACCAGCAGTTGTTTATTTACCAGTGCTGATGTGATTTAGATGGAATTTATTGTACAGGAGTGTGTACTTCCAGCAAAGGAGTCTCAAACATACCATCCCTTCCCCTGAGACAAAATGTTCCCACAGCATTTGACTCGATGCTCAGCATTCAGCAACCCCAGCAAAGAATCTCCAAAGGCTTCCTGCAATTGACTCTTCCTCTGTTTTATCTGGTATATACACAGAGGGCTTTCCTACCATAAACAACCAGACCGCTGTTACAAACAGCTATAGATGATAGAGATACTCAGGTGCTGCCGTGGCTGCTATTAATCATCAACAGTAAGATTCAGCCATTGATGGAGAGAGACAAATAGTATTCCATTCTTTTCTCAGCTCAGGGTCATTGTACTCTCCAAGGCCAAGCTGTGCCAGTTAACAGCCAATACTCACCCAAGCTCGTCTGACAAATTGGATGCTTCGCATGAATCCAGCCGTGGTTTTGAAAAAAGAATGTAATAAAAGCACAAAGCACAAACGGAGGTTCCAGGCCCCGGTGAGGGGTCTTTTGTGCAGATTGTCTCAATGATTAAACCATTTTCCCTTCAGTTGGACACTCTGTGGAGACTTTATGGCCTGAGGAAATGAGATAACACTAATATTTAATCTACTGAGTGATTCTGCAGCACAGACTGGCAGACTGCACAGCCAGCACGCATTATCTCACCAGAGTAGCCCGGTCTATAATAACACTGAGAGGGCTAAAGCAAGACAGGACATGCCAGCCTGACATGATCTCAGTTATCGTTATTAGTTTTTGTGGATTTGTCAAACTGTGCTTTCTAGAGCTACTCAAATGTAAGAGTGCTTGTTTTTAATGTGATACATTCAGATACTTGGTGATGTGATTTATCATGCACATCTTGATTGACTGACGATAATCAGATGATTCAAATTCATGCGTATCCTGTTTTTGTAGGAATGAGTATGAGCGGATTTAAAAGGCTTGCCCACCATAAAAGTCTAAAGTCTCTTAAAGTCTTGGGAGGACAGACAGTTGGTGAAGTTGATTAAAACAAAATGGAAAGATAATCAGTTGTGTTGTAACATGCAGGCTGTGCGGCCCTGAAGCGGAGGAATCAGAGGAACATGTGACGAATCGTTAAGTCAGCTACTGAGTCACCGCACTGAGATTTCCCAAGAGTGGGATCATCGAAAACAATTCAATATATAATGCTGTCCCTGACAGTGTTGTAATAGTGTTATATTAAATCATACCATACTGTATTATTACATTGCTGTGACTAACAGTCATTTTCTCTGGAGTTTTTTTTTTTTTTTTTTTGGCAATGATTTGAGTAACATAGTAATGAGTACTGCCATTTGTGTGATCATCAGTACAACCCAAAGATATCCAGTTTACAATGGAAACAGAAAAGTAGTGAACCTTCACATGTGAGAAGCTAAAACCAGATACAGTTCCTTTTTTGTCAACATACTAACCATCGTACTCACATTTAATAGAATATAATAATGTTGATCTTATGACTGTCTGTGGAGTCATGTGTGTACTCCTGCTGTCTGAAGGCCAGATGCCACCAGGGCATTTGCCACTGTTGTTTATATGCAGATGACATTATTATTAATTCAGTTAATTGTCATTTGAGCTGCTATACAATTAGACATTACGCCCTGAAACGATGGAACACACTACCTATAGATATCAGGGAAGCTAGCTCGCTAAAGAAAGCTAAAAATGTATCTGTTCACTTCAGCCTTTCACTAGCTCTGACTTCCTGATACGGGTCTGAAGCTCTTTCTTTGTTTTTACGCTTTTACCTTCCATTTACACTTCACACTGCTGCAGCTCTTTTAACATCTTTTTAAACTGTTTCAAATGTCCTTTTATATTGAGTTGCCTTGTCTGTTTTATGTTCATTATGTCTAGTTTCATGTGTAATACTCTTATACTGCCCTTAAATAAACATTACTACATTATTATTAGCATTGTAGAAACATTTCTGGAACATTACAGGGGACACACTGATGTTTTTACTGGCTTTAAAGAGAGTCAGAAGCCCGACTTAGTAGGGCCCAGTATTGCGCAAGTAATTTAAGTGATGTGTAAACAACCAACAGACAGTGATAAGGAAAGCTAACCGAGCATTAAGGCAGCGATCAGCGACCTGCCGAGGATAGAAAGTCAGAGCAAACATATGGGGACTCTTTCATGTGAGGAAGAAAGAAAGAGCGAGGCAGACTGATACCGAGCGGCAGGGAGAGAGAGAGAGGGAGGCTGAGTGACATGCTTGAAATTCTGTAGGGAACCAGTTGCTACGGTAACAGGGAAGGTAGCCGGCTCCTGTGGGTGGTGTTACCATGGCAACCACCCTCAGTGGCCAAGTGATGCTGAGAGGGAGAACGTAGAGGAGAGGGCTTAAAAAAAAAAAAAAAAAAAAAAGTCTGTTTACGGGTTCGATGGGAACAAGCTAGACAGACAAAGAGGACAGCGAGCGAGCGGAAGCTGATGTTAAATGTGGGAGAGCGACGCCAGCCACGCTGTGCACTCTTTAATCAAGTTCGTCTGTGGCAGAAACTTGATTCTTTCTTTTGCTTTGTGTAAGACGGAAGCTGGTCCCTGCGGGCCCGGCATTAGCTGTTCATCCTGCTGTTCAATAACAGAGCGCCTCATTAACATGAACAGTGGGCCAAAGATGCTTTGCAGGGCAACACACTGTCTGAGAGACCTGGGAAGAGGTTATCCCCTCAATATGTCTTTGCTGTTTATTGGGCTGGCCATGCTGCGCTCTGTTATCAGCGATGCTGTACGTTCTGACCTCTCACTGGGAATTAAAGACCACTTTGTTCCCGCTGTGGCGACACCACATGCCTTTGAATTAAAGCCATGAACCAACATGTTGTGAAAATAGTTACATGTTACATACAGACCATTATATGTAACAGGGTGTATAATGTACTGTGTGTGGTACAGATCTGGGGTCTGCACCACGACTAAAGGGATCAACTATTGCTTTTAGCTCTCTGGTCACACCCCCACCTCAACAAATAATAATGATGTTAATAGATACACAACCACACACCACTCTGCCTCTACCTCACGTTCTCTTCGCCAGGATCACACAACATATAGTATATATATAACCTCACAGCCTCATTTCCATAAGATGCATCTGCTAGACAGGCTCCCAGGGGAGTTGGCACGATGTGATCAGAATTGTGTATGTGCATAAATCAGAGACAGAAAGAAAGAGACATATGACTGTTTTCACTCCCTCTGCATTCTCCCCCTCCTCTGCATGTTACTCTATCTTCTACTGAAAGTCTGTTTGTTTTTATTTACAGTTCAGCATAGTTTTATTTATTTAATTTCAATATAAAAGTATCATGCTTAAAAAACAAGATGCAGAATACAGTGATATCAGAAACAACAGGTTCATGCCTAATTCTAGGGCAGTACCTGACTCAAAATTCATTCATTCATTTATTTTCCATAACCGCTTATCCTGTTGGGGGTCACAGGTGTGCTGGAGCCTATCCCAGCTGATATTAGGCAGGAGGCAGGGTACACCCTGGACAGGTCGCCAGCCTATCACAGGGCTGACACAGAGACAGGCAACCATTCACACTCACATTCACACATACGGCGAGAGTTGGGTTGGTGGGTCGTTAGGGGGGCAGTAACATTCACGTAATATAGTAAACAAGCCAGGTTAGCCCCCTGAGCTAATGCATGCTAACTTGCTAACAACAGATCAGAAATGTGCAACAGCCTTCTTTGCCGACACTCAAGTACAAGCCTGGGCCTGTATCGTATTAAGTTGCTCGGAGCTGTTAATTTACCACTTCTAAGCAGAGGGCAGAAGATAATGTTATCTCTGAGCCTGACCGGGCACAGCCTCTCTTCCTCTGGGCAACTGCCTGCATCTGTTTCAGACTCACCCTGGGTCTGTAATCAAGAAAGTGAGGAGTGCTCACTCTGCACCTAGATCTGGGGACTGAAACAATCCCATCAGAACACCACACTCACTGACAAAAAAAGACTGGTTGACTTTAAGAATTTCAGTCAGAGGGTCTCTGAAATATACTTCAAATCTTTGACTTTCAGGGGGCAGCCCTATCTAAATCATACTTCTGCAGCTATTCACTATGTATTTTGTGTGGGCTAGGCACACACCAGCATATATAGCAATGTGACGGATTGCGTGTAGCATGTCATTTTCATGTTGGAACCAGAACTGTTTCTACCTGTTCCACCTCCCAGCTGTAATGTCCAATCATTCCTGCAACACCTGCAGCACGAAGATGTCTCTCTGCAGCTCTGTGCAAACTCATTTTCCCGCAAAACTGAAATGTATTTTAAAAAGACACAATGCACATAAAGAGCTTAAATTGACCTGCTATCTTTGTGCATCCAAAAGTTCCTGCCATATTGGTATAAGTTAGATTTGAGAATGTGTTGCCATGTCCCGAAGGACTTATAATTTCCTGAAAGTTTCATTCAAGTCGACCACTAGGAGGTGCCAAACTTGCAAATGCAATGAACGTGGCACAACACAGATTAGACTATAAATCAAAAACCATTCCAACCATTACACAACTTTCAGGATATGTTAAATAGTAATGTTGAATCACATGTGCAAAATAATTTTGAAATCGGTCTGCAGGGGGCAGCTCAACGCATTTTGATTTTTATGAAAAACACATTTTTTGACATCCTCTCCTTAACCATACGTCCGATTTATACCACATTTTCTGTGGCTCATCACTGGACCAAACTTATCAAAAGTTATGAAAAGCTTGCTGATATCTCATTTGGTTTTGAGGATATTAATGAATGAACTTTAAAACGAGCCTGGCACAGCACATAAATAAACCTAACTCCATAACCTGTTGGCCATCATCACGAAACTTGTAGGTCATGTCCACATCAGTACTTCAAACATACCATGAAAGTCTTATTCAGGTTGAGGATATGTTAAATTCTTTTTGGCAAATTGCTCAATAGGGGGGGCCACCACTTCCGTACAGTTGCATTGGCCTTTCACAAAATCTGGCCATAAATAAATGGTGTTCAAACATCTCCAAACTTAATGGATATTTTAAACTCAGACATTGAAGCATATCCCCAAATGTGTCTGCAATTGACTAATAGGAAGCGACAGTGTTTCCCAATAAGAGCATGGCCGAACACAGATTTAGACATAAATGATTGAGCATTTGTTTGAATATCATAAAACCTATAATTTGTAATACAGGTGTCATAAACTGTCAAAGGTCTTGATCCTAGCCAGCTTTCAAGGTTTAAAGGTCCATGCTGGCTTGAACCCCAGAATTGTTCTTGCGGCTATATTTTAGGATTGTACTTAAGAGATTTAAGTCCCAAAGCAATTCATTGTGTTCAGAACAGTTTGCTGTACTGCAAGTTGCACTCCAAGCCGTTATAACTGATCATTAAACTTTTCACACTATTTGGAGGAATTCTTTTCTTGTTTTAACAAGTACAAGATGCAGTGTTGATAGATCCGTAGAGAGTTAACTTACGCAGTATGCGCAAAACTCAAAAAGTGCATGAAGTGACAGCAAAGTCAAAGTAGAACTAGGGCTGAGATGACATGTGGATCCAAAGGAGAATACCCAGGAAGAAAGACTTCAGTACAGAAGGGTTACAAAGACAGCAGAGTCAAAGGCAGAGTGAGGGTCTTGAGAGGCAGCAAAGGCCCAGAGTGTGAGATAAGAAGGAAGCAAGAAGAAGTATCACATCTTATTGATGCTGGCCGCCTGCTGTTTGTCAGAGAGACCGTAGAAAGACAGTCTGTTTTTAAGTGGATCAATTATTTCAGTCTTTTAACCTAAACATGCCCTCATCTAGGCCTTGAGATTCCCTTAATCTACTTAAAACATGCTCAAGGGCATTATGTTATTGCTCTAAGACTTCCGCTCTTGTCTCCCCCCTTCACAAAATGCACACTTGTCCGACACTCTATCATGAATAAAGTTATCATCTGTATACGTGTCTTTGGTCTGAAATTGAAAATCATGTTACTTCCTAATCTCCATTAACCTGCTAAACTCAGGATTTGGTTCCAGAGTGGATTACCAATTCCAGAGCTCCAGCTCAAAGCCAGTCTGTCATCCATTTAAATGGTTGATGCGTTCTCATAACATTTAAAGCGAACAAGGAAAAAAAAATAATGCTGCTCTTGTCCTGTTGTGTTCTCAGGATAATGATGATTTGACATTCATTCATTCTAACCGCTTCATCCTCTTGAGGGTCGCGGGGGGGCTGGAGCCTATCCCAGCTGACATCGGGCGAGAGGCAGGGTACACCCTGGACAGGTCGCCAGACTATCGCAGGGCTGACACATAGAGACAAACAACCATTCACGCTCACATTCACACCTACGGACAATTTAGAGTTATCAATTAACCTAGTCCCCAATCTGCATGTTTTTGGACTGTGGGAGGAAGCCGGAGTGCCCGGAGAGAACCCACGCTGACACGGGGAGAACATGCAAACTCCGCACAGAAGGGCTCCCACGCCCAGGATCGAACCGGCAACCCTCTTGCTGTGAGGCGAGAGTGCTAACCACCACACCACCGTGCCTCCCTATGATTTGATATATTTATGCTTTTTTTATTTTCAGAAAGAGGTTTTAAATATATGTGGGAGGAAAGGCCACAATAGTTTGTAGAAAATAATTAGTGTTTAATATGACATGGACTTGCTAACAGAAATTTGAAGCTTTGAGTCCCTGATATGACTCAAGCCTTTTGAATGTATTTACCACATAAAAACAGATTTGGAGAGCTTGTTTGCATTGTGTCAATCTCAGATCTGCCTTGCAGAAAATCCCTGATTCAGTGGCAATTGTGTTGACACTGGGATGTTTCAGACGGACCTGCAGCGCTCAAATCTCCGCTAAGCCTTTGATTCCTTCAATCCCCCCGAGGTAGCTCTTCAGCTTGAAATCATATCTGCAGGCTCACAGTGTTTGGCATTAACATGTTGGCATCCCCATGTTGTGTTGCTTAACTGTGAAGGAGGTTCAGCAGTGTTATGTAACAGCAGAAATTCATCAACAATACTACTAGAAGACGAAATCCTTTCAGTTTGGCTGTGCGGAAGAAGCACTCTGGACTCTGTTTCTGGCAGTTCTATTTATCAAACGATATTGTTATGAAGTTGTTTGTCTCCTACGTTTCTGCAGAACGCGATGGCATAGACAGGATTGGGAAAAAGACAAACTACGCTTTGTGTTTTTGTCCTTTCTGGAGAGAAACAAGCACAGTTTGGCGTCATTATGCTGCGTGAGTCAGAAGAAGCATTTGTTGAACTGTGGGTGGAACAGAGAGGAAGACACTACGTATAAGTTCAGCCTACTTGCTGCAAGACAAGTATCACAATCACTTGTTTCATTCGTAATATTGCTTAATACAGCCTTTCCACAGAGCTGGGAACTTCTGGGAAATGAACTTTCTATCTGTGGGAGTTTCCTGTTTTGTTCTTCTAATTGCATTTGACATTGCTGACAAGATTTACCACAGATGCTACTGAAAGGCAGGATGTTAAAAAAAGCTCACAGGAAACATATCTGTAACAACACTGCCTGCACAATGGGAGTAAAATACAGGTGTGTGTGTTATGGAGTGTATTATAAAGAGAAAAGGGGAAGAGTGAAACAGGATGCATATTGTACAGTATCTGTTTTTTCATACCTTCTGGTATACAGTATATGATGGTATTTCTGTGCGGCGCTAACCACCTATCAGTCAAAAAGCCGCATATATGAGAGTATACCCACATCTACCTAGTAATACACCCACCTTATCAACTTCCACTACACCGCTGGCTTAAAAAGAGGAATGTCTGTATTTTTGACAGTATTGAAAATCATACAGTCTGGATTTTTGAATTATCTGTTTTACCGAGATATTGCCCAAGGCTAGTGTGAACATGATATTTATCATGAGTCATGTGAGTCCCAGCTGGGAAAGGTGAAGTCTCTGTTCTTGTTGGTATGAGGCTTCTGTTGAGTCCCATGGTGCGATGGAACATTAGGGAAATCTGTATCCAACTAAGGTCATGTGATTCCAGGAGGAGTTAGCAACCTTTACAGGGGAGAGAAATCAGTCTCTTTCCTCTGCCTCAGATGCAGCAGCCTGCAGAGTGCTAGCTGAAAAGACATAGGCCAAAACCAGAGACAGAATATATATATACAGACCCCAGTGGGCACAGCTCTGAGTAAACTTAGTCCTAAATAAGCGTTATCATGAAACGGTTGGCGCTGCCACCCTCCAGATCTATGGAGTCTCATGCAGTGATGCCATCTGACATGCCCTGTATTTTAAGCTATACTTGAAATTAAATCAAATATTGGGAGCTGGTTTTGGCTGCTGTTTGAGACCTAGATGAACCCTGGTGATTATGGGGCCATCTGCTCCCAGTGTGCCCAGCTGGAGGCTGGACCGCAGTAATCTGGACTGATGAAGCCTGACTTAGAGAACGCCGTGATGTTTGCACATCTTTGCAGCCGAAAAAGCCTCTGTCGTCACCGTTGGCGACCAAGTATTGAAATGAGGCATTCAGTTTAGTATTCAATATGTAACTTTACAGCCGTATGTGGTTTACAGTAGGAAGCTATAGAACAATACATAAAACACAATGTAATATTTTCCACTCTGCCCATCAGTCTCTTCTGAATAGAAAATTAATGGCTTCAATTAGCCATTAGTCAGAGATGAATAATAATGAGTGTCAATGTGCTGAGCTAACCTGCTCTATCCTCCTTTGTCCCCTCTGCACCATGAGAGCCTGGCAGACTAATGTTGCTACTCCCTAATAACTACATGCCACACCAGGAAGAGGCCTGATGGAGCCTATGAATAATTAACCAACATGATTACAATGATAAATGCTCCCAAATCTCTCTGGCCATTTAGCACTGGCCTAGGGAGGGAGGCCAAACAGCAGAGTGTCAGGCATTGTGTGAAAGCTGTTAGGGAAGGAGGGGGGAGACGAGAGAGATATCAAGGATAGGGCGGCCGGGGCGGATCGAGCTCAGCCTTGAGAGGAGGAGAATATAGAGAAAGAGTGAAGGAGGGGCCCGGAGAGCAGGAAGACACCCACTATTCAGCCATCTGTGCTGCAGAGAAGCACAAAGACGTACTCAGGAAGGCCTGTTTGTGTGTGTGTGTGTGTGTGTGTGTGTGTGTGTGTGTTTCATACATGCATCAGTTATGCATCGATGAGGCCTATTTGTACGTGGGTGTGTTCTCTACACGAGCCATGGAAAGCGGCCAGTGCACAATGTTATACTAATCAGGAGCAGTCCAGGCTTTTCTCACCACGAATGACAAAGCTCATAGTTTGCACCGTAGATAGATTTAATAGTGACTCATTTGTTTTTTAACTGCACGCATCACCAGCAGAACATAATGGTATTACTTCGGAAATAGAATGACTTTAAAGTTGTAAACTCCAGAGACACTTGTAGTATTAGAAACACTTGTAGTGTGAAGACCAAATGTGTTATGTACAAGGAGCGCAAAATATATTATTTTTATATCGTCATGGCATTGTCAACGGATGTGATAAATGCATAGAGAAAGACTGCAATATTGTACTCAGGGATATTTTTAGTTTGTTGAAAAAATATCTGTAGAAAACCGCACTTTAAAATGTAACTTAACCTTTTTTTTTATTGTTGCCTTTTGTGCTGGTAATATGTTCAATAAAAGACTCGAGTACACTAAGCGTGGGCGGTTTCTAAATACCATCAAAAATACATCTTTCTATTCAACTCCTACAGAGATGCTATATTGAGGATGTATTCTATGTATGTATTGCACAGCACATGCCACCAGAGGTCAGCCTCTACTGGTGGAACAGGAACGAGTGGTGGGGATAACGTTACAGGACGAGTACAAATCCAGCTAGCAATGGCAGAGAGCAACATATTTTCACACTGAACTCAGTGAATTATGGGTTTATTTTGACCAAACCAGAGTTGGTGATTGTTTGAACAGTGGACCAACTAACTAGACGACTAACTAAGACAGTTTTGAGGGATTTTATTTTGTTTCTGTCAGTTTGAATGAAGTGTTTTCAGTGGTGCATTTAAAAGACAATTAAGCTAATGTTAGTCTTAGTTCAGTGACAGAGAGAAACAGAGGGTGTACGGTTGTATTTCTCTGTTTAATGAAGGAAACAAGTATAAGAATATAACCTTTCTAGACCTTTGTAGCCAGTGCTGTCATATATGGTACAAAAATAGATACCACCCAAGCCTACCCAGTCAACCTTTGTATGTGGGCCCCATGTGGTTAGTAAATGAGCTAAAAATGGGCCCTATATGGGATTGTCCTTGGGCTCCATAAAGGCCCCATGCCATTTGCCCACATGGGTGGGTTGATCCAAGTGGGCCCCACATGGGTTATGCTACGGCTATCTGGGGACCAAGTGGGTATGGACCTAAAATGGGCATCTTATCTTGGGCTCCTTGGGTAAAACCACCCATGTGGGCAACTGGCATTCATTATAGAACCTTTGGACAATCCCATATAGGGCCCATTTTTCAGCTGATTTACTAAACACATGGCCCCCACGTACAAGTGTTGGCTGGTTAAAGTAAACTTTATCTGTTTGTTTATCAAAGGTAATATTGTTATTGCAGTATTCAACAACTTTACAGCATATTGCACATTTTCCTCGTATCTTTTAGCCTTATGTACAAGTGTTGTTGTCTGGAGCCCTGAGACCACTTCCCGTCTCCATACACCTTGCAAGTAGATCAACATGTGCCAGAAGCCCTGCTGTAATTTCATAACACTCCAGTCGATGCCTGGTAGCTAAGTCGTGTTCGATGTTTAAGCCACAGTTAGATTAGCTAAACAAACAGATCCTGGAGTTTTACAAATTGTTTTATCTTTGTGATGTATGGCTGTTTGATTGCATTGTCACTACGTGGCGTATTTTGGTTAGATGGGATATCCCAGATCCCTGTTGCTAAGTAGGGATTAGCTCCTCAGGGGTCTGATGTTTCTAGTTAATTATCAGGTGTCAGGCAAGCTCCCTTGAATGTATCTCTGACCAGAGAGTCTGTATTTATGCTGTAGCTGGTGTATTTTCAAGTTTAAGTACAAAGTGTTTGACACAGACACACATGTAGCTTGTATTAACAGAAATACACACACACACAGGAAATGTACGTCAGAGAATTTACAACGTGTAAGATAACAAAGGAAGTACAGAACAAATTAATTATAGATAAATTAAACTCAGAGAAACTTGAGGGGAAACAGTAGTGTGCAACAGAGTAAAATGCCTGAAGTGATATCAGAGGCCCCCATGTGACGGTGGTTCTGCTGCTCAGTGCTCCAAGCACTAAACGACTCTGCACCTACTTGAAGCCTTTGATGCATTTATGGCATGGTTCTCCAATGTACAGTCTGGCAGCACCTTGTAAAAGGTGACAAATGATGGGTGGGCTCCTCCCCTCCGCCTCTACTGCTCTGGCTTGCCTGCCAGGGCCGGGAGATTGCATCATTACAGAGGATGAAGTCATCCTGCAACATAAGGGTGGAACAGGTGCTGAAAATTTAATTAGAACAGGGTGGTAGATGCTGGAGGAACATGTAAATGTTCTGCCCTGGCTCAAACCCAGCCCTGACTGACAGAAGTATTTATGTTGGGAGATCAGATCTGTTGTAGGCACTTATTTTTTGGGCGCTCCATGCAGCATCATTAGTAGAGGGATATCTGTGAAAATATAATTAACCATTATTATATCTGCACTAGCTTTTCCACAACTTCTGGCACAGCGTGTCCTTGTCTCTGTGGGATCACTTAGTTTCCTGTGCTTTTTGCAATTGCAGAGGTACACATGTGATTACTAAGTGAAGCAGCACAGTCAGTATGCAGCAAATATGGAGAAGCAGATCAGAGAAAAACAGAATTTCAAGGGAGCTAACGGAAGCAAAGAACCTGGTGGAAAGGCGGAAAGCCAATCGATTCTTTATATCACCAGGTCGTTATTAATGATGCAGCATTCTCTGCAGTGGGGAGCTGTCAGGCTTCTGGGCTGTCTGCCTGTTCAGCCTCATCAGCACTAGGATGTGATATGTGGGACTCAGGATGGTTGAACAGTGCTGCCTCACCAACCTCTGAACCCACCTCCCGCCTCCTCCATACTAGTAGACTGTGCTGCAAGGAGATGCTTCAGTACACTACAGTATTTTCTCACTGAGACATGGAGAGCGGCTCCGCAGCCTCTCCTTAACTGGAGAAGAAGCATAATTGTTGACAGATTGTGAAGCGTTATTGTGAAGCCAACTGGATCAGTGTGCCTCAGCTCCTGATGGAGCCTGGGAATGTTCAGGGAGACTTTCACTGCCGTGCTCACACCACGGCAGTCTTAACACTCTAAAGTTAAGTTGGCATCGAAATGGAAATCGTGTACCACCAAGACATTGAAAATCTTTGTCTGCTTGTTTGTCAGTCCAAAGGGAATTACAGCTGCAACATGGAAGAAACAGCCAAATCACGATATGAGAATGTGTTTCATTCACTGTACCAAAAGCTATTTTTAACTGTGAATGAAAGCCCTAATCCATCACCACAGAGGACCACTGTGTCTGTTTAATCTGTATCTGGCGAATACCGCAATGTGTCTGCTAAAGACCTCAAAGCATTTTACTCTTTGAATTTTTGCAAACCATACCTCTTGAATTTGATTATATTAAGGACTTATACTGAATATATGTTTTGAAAAATACACTGAAAGATACTAGTGGCTCTTTGAGGCTGTACTTAGGAACAGTGGTACTTTGAGCTAAACCCTAATGTCAGAATGACAACATGCTCACAATGACAATGGCATGCTGATGTTTAATAAGGTATAATGTTACCATGTCCACCATCTTAGTTTAGCATGCTAACATTTACTAATTCGCACTAAACACAAAGTGCAACTCAGGCTGATGAAAATGGCTTTAATTTTCCAGATATCATCATCAGCCCAAGTATCGGACAAATTAGTATTTTGACCAGATAAAGCTGCTAAAAGGGAAAGTCATGAGATTAGTAAAGGCATTACAATAGATTGTCTGGGACCAATGACCCATGTCTGTACCAAATTTCATGGCAATCATTGCAATAGTTGTTGAAACATTTCACTAAAAGCCAGAGATTTCAACCTCATGATGGCAATGGAAGAAACATAAGGGGATAACAAAGTCAGCAGGCTTCATCCTCTGGGGATCATGAATATCTGTACATTTCATGGTGCTCCATTCAGTAGTTGCTGAGATATTAAACTAAAAGCCCAAAATGTCAACTTAATTGTGGCATAAGATGAATCAACAGGGGATAACAAAGTCAGCAGGCTTCATCCTCTGGGGATCATGAATGTCTGTACAACATTTCATGGCTATCCATACAGGAGTTGCTGAGATTTTTAACTAAAAGCCAAAAATGTCAACCTCATGATGGTGTAAGATGAATCATCAGGGGATTACAGAGGAAGTGGGCTTTATCCTTTGGGGATCATGAATGTCTGTACAACATTTCATGGCAATCCATTCAGTAGTTGCTGAGTTATTTAAACAGAAGCCCAAAATGTCAACCCCATGGTGGCATAAGAAGAATCATCAGGGGATTACAAAGGAAGTAGGCTTCATCCTCTGGTGATCACGAATGTCTATTCAGTATTTCATTGCAATCCATTTAATAGTTGCTGAGATATTTAACTAAAAGCCCAAAATGTCAACCTTATGATGGCATAAGATGAATCGTCAGGGGATTACAAAGGAAGTAGGCTTCATCATCTGGGGATCATGACTGTCTATACTATATTTCATGGCAATGCATCCAATAGTTGTCGATATATTTCAGGCTGGACTGAAGTGGTGGGCCAACCACTTTTTAAGTTATATGGGAGCCAATTTGTTCGGTCTGTATGTCCCATAGTTTAGGAAATAAAGACAGTGTACTCAAAAGAAATAAGTGTGCAGACATTTTGATTTCCTCTTCTTGTAAACAACACCATGCTCAGCTACACATTCACTTCCCCGCCCTCCTCTCTCCTCCTCCTCAACCTCTCTGGACCATCTTCTCTAATTGACTGTTGTTATCAGTTAGACTCTGCTTTTGGTCGACTGACCAATTTGCGATTTAAACAAGATTAGCAACTTGGCAGATCCTCTCCACTGTCCTGTTGCACAGACAAAAGCACTCTGGTGCATAAACGTTCGTGCAGGTCTGCCCACAGGTTGGATATTGGAGTCAATTTTACAGAAACACCAATGATATGTGGTGCACTGGTTCAAAGCCTTGGGGTCCTGACCCCCACTATGGGTTGTCAAATCTTTATGTGGGTCAGAGGCCTTCTTGATTTAAGGTGTAAGAAAACTGTTCTGTAAAATACACAGTAGACCTATGGCTCAACATTTTATCCACTGGTGTGAAGACAACTAAATGAAATTGTTATTTTTAAAGTTTAGATTATTATTTAAGATATATCTCACAGGATAAGGGCACGGTGAAGATGTGAACACATGCTATATTCACAGAGCCTTCACTGTGTGTTAAACAGCCTCATCCTGCATTAGCCAAACAACCAGAGAGTAATAGAACAATGGCAAAGTGTCAGGGACAAGAAAACTGTGACTTTGTCCAAAAGAAGAAGCCTTTTGAGACATAATGCAACTCAATGAACTGGAAGTTGAGCTGAAGCCATATAGTTGAGTGTAATACAGTAATTAAGGTTCCATGTCACAAAACATGATCAGATAAAAAAACCTAATGAAAACATTATGTTCTTTAAACAAGTACAGTCAATAGCATGCACTGGAATGAAATCAGGCTTCTATCATCATCCCTGGGTTCAAGCATAGTCTTGCCAGATGTTTCCCAGACTCCTTAGTAATGCATTAACTCATTTCCCAAATCGGTGTTTATATTTCTGAAGAAGTTTCACAATCTGTCCAATCTTTGTTAAAGCACTACAGATGTGAAATATTGCAAAATACATTTCTATCCAGCAACTGAGGCTTCCTTTAAAGTAATCTCACTATTTTGGGGTAAGAAGAAAAAGGACTGACGCATGCTGGTGACAGCTTCTGTCACTGCTGTGTGAGAGCACAATAAAACACCTACATACTGTAGGCTGTGTGGCATTCACGCAGCATAGCGGAGTGGGTCTATGTGACGTCGGCCCCTCAGTGATGCTTATGCGATGCTGTGTGCAGCGGCAAACAACGTGTGGAGATCATAGAAGGCTACATCTTAAAACGATTTTTCTTATTAGGGGTTATCACAAGAGGGAGATCTAATCTGGTCCCAGATCAGGCTGGAAGCTGGGTGTGCGGCCTTGCCGTGCTGGAGGTCAGGGCCTCGGGCTCCTGATGGACTGTTATTGATTGGGGGGAACGTGGCGATACAGTTGCAGTCGCTCAGCATTGATTTTCTGCAAGTGCAGTAGTGGAGAGCAGGCAGAATGAGAGAGCTGGACCAGGGGGAGTTGCCAGGTTATCTTCTCAAATATCCGGAAGTTTTTTTTTTTTTTTTTCTTTGTGGCACTGACCTTCCCTGAGTCAAAGAGATATATCTATTTAGACATTAGCTCAGCAGCTACACCAGAAAGACTGTTTCAGCAGCTTCAGCAGTGGGTTCTTGTGCTCATCCAACAATACACTTAACCGATAAGAAGATCCAATTCAGCACAATCAATAACTAACACTGTCATTCAGTTTTATAGGATATAACATTTCACACTGTGAAACTAAACATTAATCATGTGTGAACTTGCTGCAAATCCTAAATTAAGGATATATTATGCAGGATTTCCCTAAAATGTATATATATATATATATATATATATATATGTATAAATGTATAGATTCATACAGAATTAATCTGCCTCATCATCGCTTATGACCCACTACAAGTGTGTGGCGGTGGATTCATCTGCACAGACTCCGCCCTCTGCCTGTATTTTCTTATTCTCTTCTTACTTTCTGTGCTCGAGACATTGATGGGTGTGTACTCCATAAACCTAAAAAGGTAGCAACCAGGTGCCAGACTACAAGCAGCAGACAACCAAGAGACACTGTACCGCCAAAAATGCAAATACAGCGAGGCGACACACCAAACGAGCGTGAATCTGGAGCTGGCCTTTACTTTCACTTTCACTGGCAAGCAAGTTTAAAAACAGTAACCCACAGTCCTGCATAGTATACCTTTAACAACTTCCCAGAGCACAGTATGGTTATTTTAGATTTTTAAATATATTTTCCATACCTTCTAAGCAGCCATTATTTCCAATCATTTAACTGTGAGGCAATCATTTACGTGCAGGGACTTGAAACTTGCTTGCGACGGGTAATCCATCACACTGAAGTTGTCAGCAAGTGCTGACAGCCAGAGCTTTAAAATTGGCTGCAAAACAGCATTGTTTTTGGAGAGCAATATTGTCGAGAAAACCCAGAAGACAAACAATGGGAAAATGTGCACAGAGAGAAAAAGAAAAAGTCAATTTTGTAGCATTTGAGAAAAAATTCTGGGCACAGGAGGCATCCCGTGTACAATGGCAATGTCCTTGCTGCAGCAGCAGTGGGTTCAATTCCAGCCTGCAGCACTTTGCTGAGTGTTTCTCTCCCCCTTTCACACTTAATACTGTCCTGTCAATGAAAGGCAAAAAGCCCAAAAAATTATCCCCAAAAAAATCTGTTAAAGGCACAGAAAGAATTTTTTTAAAATCTGTAGCAAATTGACTATGATAGGGTTAATTGTCTTAAAGTAACTTTGTAATCCTGTGGTAATTTATATTCAACTAATATTGAAATGAATTGAAAAACTCTGGTCTATAAGGTCGGAAATGCATTCATAAATCTAAAACAACTCTGCCGTGCTTGGGGAAATGGTCAGCAGTAATGAAAAGTAGATCCGTAATTTGTAAGAAATCTGCTAGGACATGCAGAAACACAAACTCCTCTTAGCGTAATTATAATGCATAGGCTGCTCTGGGCCTTTTATATTTATTGTACATTTACTCAAAGGGTTTTATATATTTATTTTATTCTGTATGAATTTTAATTAGGACTTCAAACACTTGAGCTCCGGTCGGCCAAAGCAGGGCTTCCCTTTGATCAGGCGTCACTCTCCCATATTTTATCTCCTCCGTTTCTTCCCTTTGGGCAACTTTCTTCTAATTGGCTCAGCGTCGCTCGTCTTGTCTGTCGTCAGTAGGTCTATCTCTCTGTCTGTCAGCGCAGATGAAAGGATATGAGCTATACATAGGCTCCAGGGCGCGGGATGCCTTGTTGAAGAGTTTCAGGGTTGGACGGTAAACATTATTACATGTCCTCCACCGTGAATGTTACTGTCAAATGATGCGCTGAAAAACCCACAGTTTTTACTTGAGCTAAGTGACCTGCAGGAGACTGTGTGCATGTGCTTGGTAAACAAGTCATTTTTGCACCAGAGATGACTCAGACGTTCAGTGGAACATGATATGCTTTTGCAGTTTCTCGTGATTCTTGAGGGCTTGCTGCCGTCACATTTTCTGAAAATTCTGTTTTGTCTCTTCAGGCAGATGAGGTCCATGTTTGTGCTGTTTAAAGAGCTTCTTCCTCCCCTACCCAACCCCCTCCCCTCTTTTATTCCTCTCTGAGCTCTGTCTCTGTGTGTTAATGTAGTGAAGTGGCCCATCGGTCAATGAGCTTGTATTAACACCTGACTCCAAGCCCTAGCTGCTGTTTCTTCCTCTACGTAGGCTCCCCTGGGCCCTCCCCCAGGCAGAGGCAACATATCCTACGATCAATAACAACATCCTAGAAGGCTGCTGGAAGAGGGGAAGGAGAGACGGGGGGGGGGGGCAATCTTTTACATACTCTTGTATATTTTTCTCAGCACCTTCCTTTTCATCCACCATCCATTCCTTCTTTTCTCAGCTGTCAACTGCTGTCAGCAAACATGGAGCGGAGGCCACCAGTCGATAACTCCAGCTCTTCTTGTCAGTCACTTCACGGTTATTTCAACAGGGAGTCTTCTATGGATCTTCCCTCAGTTTTTTAGGTTTTCCGATATTCTCTTAAAGCTTGCGCTCAATTCTCCTGTGCATTAGCTTCTCCTTCCTTCCTCTTACATTCTCGCCTCTCTGCTTCGATCTTTCACTCACTCAGTCTCGCACCCTGGCTTACACACTCAGGTCTAATGTTGGCTAGTGCTGGAGTGCATTTAGAAATTATCTGTGGTCTACCCTCCCTGGATCAGCTTCAAACACAATATAATCTGCCACTGTGTTTGTATCGACTCATGCTCACCTCCCCTGTCTTTCTCTCTCTCTCTCTCTCTCCCCTCTCTATGCTCTCTAGGCTCTGGCCATGACCGAGGTGAATGGGCCAGGCCCCCAGGTGGCAGAGCCGCAGATTGCCATGTTCTGCGGCCGTCAGCTCCTGCACATGAACCTACAGACTGGCCAGTGGGAGCCGGATCCTCAGGGCCGCCAGGGCTGCTTCAAAGAGCCCGGCGAAATCCTGTCCTACTGTCAGGAGGTAGGTTCCTGAATCTTACAAGGGAAATAACACAAACCTGCACAGCTGTAATGAACACCAGTCTGGATCAGTACTTCGAACAGCAGCACTATCAACACCAGAATCACACTTAATGGCAAAGAGCTGGTTTTGAAAGAATGTAGCATGAAATCAAAACTGTAGAAACTACATATTCTTATTCTCTAATTTGGTCTGTCTGACATCTGTCCTATGAATCTATATATTTAACCATATATAGTGAAGTGATGGTGGCCTGTTGGAATATTTCAATATTTCATTGATAGCACCATCCACTTTTCCTCCTCTTGTTACCTGATATGTGTACTCTTTAATATCTACTGTAAGGTAACCAATGGTACACATAACCTCCACTCACTCCTCCCTCAGAAATATTCATTTGAAGTGCAGCAGTAAAGGCAACCAAGCGCCATCTGGAGGTGAAAGCAGACGTAGCCGCCACAGAGAGCAGCAGCCACGAGTCTGAATGGACTGTAATGCGATTAGCAGACACATTATGCATCTGTGATGGCTTTTACACAAAGGCCTCCCTGTTTTCCTTGACATTTGTGATGAAAGCATTTTAGTGTGCATTCAGACTCTGTGCCAGTTACATTTCTCTCACTATTAACCCCCATTATGAGTTTCAAATGTTTGGCCTCAATTTTAAGTGAAAGAAGTCAGATGTGAAATTGGAAACACAGAAAGACAAGAATGTTCATTGAAATGATAACTTCAGTGTGCCGTGTCTAACGTGGCTTCAGACAAAGGCCTCACGCAGCTTAGTTAGTGGAATATGTTGCATGACTCTCTCCCCTGTTAGTCTTCTCCCCACTGACTGTGCTCTCCCTCCTCCTCTCCTCGGATCCTGCAACTTTTACTGTACCCCTCCCTCCCGAACCTCTGCTCTAACCAATTTTTCCCTGTCCGCTGCTCCTCTTGTCTTCAAACCCTGTGTTCTGTCCATCCATCTATCTGTTTTTGTGTCTCTCGTCGTCTCTGCATGTACCTGTACGTCCAGATGTACCCAGCACTTCCGATCTCCCATATAGAGGAGTCAAAAAGACCTGTCACCATCCCTGCCTGGTGTAAGAAGGGTTGGGGCCACTGCCAGACGCACCCCTTCATAGTCCTGCCCTACCGCTGTCTAGGTAAAAACAACACCACACTACCATTCAATAAGTACACATAGATTTCCTTCTTTATATTTCTTAACTATGTGCTTGAGGTCATGCCATCTGTTTCTTTAAAGTACTTTTTTTCCCAAGTGTTTGACCTTTTTTGATAGTGGGAACAGAAAGGAAACATGGGGAAAGAGACAGGGGGATGATATGCCACACAGTCCCCTACCAGGTTCAAACCAGGGACATTGCAGTTACCACTAGACCAAAAGGACCAACAGGACACCTCTATGGAGTAGTTGAATATTTTGGGAAACACATATGTCATTGTCTGAGTGGAGGATCATCTCTTATGCACCTAAAATAATGTGATAATTAGCCACCTTGTTAGCACCTCATAATAGCCAGAAAAAGACAACACTTTGCAAAATGCCAAAGCTGTTATTTCCAATTGATTTTACCAAGCTTGTCTTCGATTTGTGACACACCAGTTTCCTTTTGCGTATCTGACACTCAACTTTTGGGGGTTATCTTCGCAAGTTGTGAAACTATTCCAGACGCTTGATGTTTTTGACATCCTGCTAGCACATCTGTGAGCCTGTCACATGTGGTCAAACCCATAGTTTAAGTAACGATGGATTTTTAATGACTGACATTAGCTGAAAGCGAGGCAGAGACACAAAACTACCACTAAGTTTAAATGTCCATGTCTGAGAAGAACTAAAAATAATTAATGATGATACATAATGAATTGACTCGAATCTGCTTTTACGTCTGGAACCACCCATCTACAACGGGCTTGAGACGCGCCTTCGTTGAGGACTTGGCTCAGATTCCGTAGTTACTCTCTCATCCTGAAGCCTCCTAGAGGAATCTGATCCCGTTTGATTCGGCAATGGGAACCTCTTGCGACCGCATGCCTTTGCTGATGACCCCAGTAGGGTTCGAACCCTGAACCTTCCACCCGGTGCTCTAGAGTGCTCTAACCACTACAGAGACCCCCAATGATGCATAATGAATAATGTTGGGTAACTATGGTCTAAAATAGAGCATTCAAACACCGATTTTTGCATCAGTCATCATGGCAATGATTGAAGCTTCTAAGGATGTGGGTCAGCCCTACAAATAATGTCCAGGGTTGGAAATTCACTTGCTACTGTAACCGATGGATTCCACAATCAAACAGCCACTCACTAGATGACCATTGTTATTTGGCTGGTGAGTGAGCTGAGCAGCCACTTCCATATTTTACCAGCATTTGGCTGGTGGCTGGTGCTGATTTCCAACCCTGATAATACCAGGTTACATTGTTTGTTTAGAAGTATTGATCTTCTTATCTAACTCTTGTTAAGAAAGCCAATGAGCGTATTTACCAAGATGTTGAGCTGTTCCTTTTCTTGCTTTATTGCGCAAGACAGAATAGCCCAGGCCACACAACACATCTTTTTGAGATGTCTGAAAGTCTTTTAAAACACTTCACAGTCTTAGACTGTAGCATGGTGTTTCAGTGGGACCCAACATACATCAACATTTAGTATATGATTCAGTGTCAAAGCAGAAAAACGCACAAACTTGTTCATTTCTATGCACCTAATGAATAAGCTAACATGATGAGCATGATTTTAGCACCACATGAGTTTAATTAATCTAAATACATCCCTTTTCATCTCTCTCAGTGCCACAGCTTTCCAATTGTGTTACTGTTAGAACTGTATGCAGTGAAACACCTGCTACAAGCCACTAGGGGGGCAGATAGGCTAACAGTAAATGAGTAAATGAATGTGTGAGTAATGAACAGTGAGTCAACCTCCAGCCCTTTGATTCGTATGCAAAGCGCTGTAAAACTGGCTCTAGCTTGTTTGATTTCTGCTCTAGTGCCTGTTGTACGGGTGAACACTTCCCTTTATGTGTGAGCCCTAAAGACCAGCATGTAATAACAGTGTTGTATAAAGAACAGGTTTTAAATGCATATAAATACAGCAAGTAAAACCTCTTCTTCATTTCTGTGCAGTTTACTGCAGAGAACAAAGTAGTCATCTGCATTTATGATCTCTGTAATAAATCTTTTATATTCATTCTAAGCAAAGCACATTTTACTTTATGTCCTCAACTGGCTATTGGAGCTGCAGTTTGTCTGCTCAAAGTGCTCGTACATTACACATTTATACTTTCTGTCAGTCCTAATTTACGCACCACATCCCCATCTTAACTATCCTAGTTCACTATCATATACTTGTTTCATGTATTCTTTGTGTCGCTCAGCTTATGTTCGTTCACACACTCTCTTTTTGTCACTACCTGACATCATCTTATTCTGACCTTACCTTTCCCTCAATCGTGCTGCAGAGGGCGAGTATGTGAGTGAAGCCCTGCTGGTGCCCGACCGATGCCGTTTCCTCCACCAGGAGCAGATGGATGCTTGCGAGAGTTACGTGTACTGGCACAACATTGCTAAGGAGGTGAGATGGGCAATTTTTAAATGATTAAAATTGTAGAATGAAGATCTACAAATAGCGAAAAGGAAGGTTTTCAAGCCACATTAAAGCAGGAGGGTGATTTTAATGAGAGTTTCCACTGGGGGCATTGTCACGCACACAATGAACTTTCCAGTGCAGATTCAAAAACCACTTCTGTAGCCAGCCCCAACAGCAACAGCAACAGCAACAGCAGACTAGACCAGACAAGTCTGCACGCTGGTGTGTATCACGTCACACTTCATCAATACGCCTACCTGAGGTGTTTTTTTACAGAGCAGAATGACTTGAAGCTGCAGTACTCCCTCATTTCACTTCTTGCTAACTTTTTATATTCAGAGAGAAGAAACTCAGAATTCTGTCTTGGTATATTTAGTCTTTGCAGTATTTCACACAACCTTTCACATAAAAAATATGAATTTTAACCTCCATTTTACATTGTGTTATTAACTTTGTGGAATCCATTGCCTCTCTCTCAGGAGTGCACTGCAGACAATCTGGAGCTCCACAGCTACGGGATGCTTTTGCCATGTGGAGACCACTTCCGGGGGGTCGAATACGTGTGCTGCCCAGGCCGAGGGAGTTCCAGCGGGAAAGGAGAGACGGAGGAAAGGGAAATCCCCGCTGGACCTCAGACATTCTCATCCCAGACCAGTGGAAAGCTCAATTCTGTGTAAGATGATTCAGCTTGACAACACAGGCATGTTGGAGGACGACAGAGTGTGTGGTCATCAGAGTAATGGCTGTTCCGCTTCTCCACAGAACCAAAGTGACAGCACCCACTCCGAGCCCCTCTCCCGACACAGATGTGGACGAGGCCGATATGGAGGAGGAGGACGATGAAGTAGTGGAGGAGGAGGAGGAGGAGGAGGAGGAAGAAGAAGAGGAGGAGGAGGAAGTTGATGAGGAGGAGGTGGAAGAAGAGGAAGAAGAGGAGGCAATAGCTGTGAAAGACCCAGAGGAGTACGAGTACAACATTGACTCAGGTCCGTACCCGAAATTAGACTATCTGGACTCCTCCTACTACGAGAAAAGCCACAAACCCACCACCTCCTCACCTCTCTTGAGGGGAGACAGCTGTGAGTGTCCCTAATTTGTTCTGTTAATCCTTCCATTGTTTGTAAAGAGTCTCGGCCTGCAGTTAGTGTTTAGTAGCTGTGGTGAACAACACGAAAAGCCATATGACTAAATAACTGCTGTCAGTGTCACTGCTGGGGTATAAATATAGTGTTCAGTGCACATCTCCTGCACCTTATCAGCCTGTAACAGCTTTGCTTTCCTCCAACACATATGCCCATAAGTGCACGTCATGTATGCATGTGGTGTATGCATGCCACAGACATGCAAAGAGACGTCTCTGTCTAAATATATGTGGGAGCTGTATTTGCCGCCCTATTCATCTCCAGTTCAGCCTCTCATCAGTCTGTACTGTGCACTGACCTCACGACTCGTGTGCATGTCATTAGGATCTGGTGCATGTCACAAATCTACCCGCAGCAACCTCCAGGCCTCAGCAGGGCGCATGCCTGTGTGCACAGTAAATGGAGCAGCTGACCACTTTACACATGAACTTGAATAAGAACAAACTGAGGATGGTAAACCAAGACAGCGTTCAATGTCTGTGTGAAACAGTGTGTGCAATTAAAAGAATAGCCTGACGATCATTTTTAGGTCGTGTATGTTAAGGTGTTGTTAGAGGTTATTTTTGCTGAAAGTATAATTAATTCAAACAGTAGAGGTCGAAACCCTCTTGCTATTTTCTGTTTTTAGAAGGTGTCTTTTTTTGATGTGGACAATCGTTACTTGCATACATGTAACACAGAAGGAAATTTTTACATTTTACATATTTTCATTTCAATTGGAAGTCCAATGTGAAGGATAGATGTAGTTTTCATTGCTACTTGTCTAACTTTTCCCCTTCCTCAAATTGCAGTGCAGAATTTTCCTCCCTTCGCTCATGCTTCCTCCTCAGTGTCACATTTTGACCTGGGCTGTGCTTTTAATTACAGAATAATTGCTCTCTGGCTCTTGACGTTCACATGACAGCAATAACCTCTGTTTTCTGTCCCATCCATCTAGTGACTACACCTCGGCCCACAGATGGCGTTGATGTTTACTTCGAGAAGCCGGTGGATGACACTGAACATGCCAACTTCCTGCGTGCCAAAACAGACCTGGAGGAGCGCAGGATGCAGCGCATCAATGAGGTGAATTTCACAGGGCTAAGAACAGGCTAATGGTGTGCTGGCTGGCCAGTTGGACTGAGACTCGCTGTTACAATGCTCTCATTGTCTAATCTAATTCTCAGACTGACAGGCCACTGGTTTGTACATGTATAATGTGCATCCAGGGAAGCAGATTAGACAACATAAACATTTCACATATGCCCCTAAAAAAGGAGTCAGGCCTACAATTTATATCTTAGACAGTGCACAGTATACAGTATATTCCCATTTCTAATTAACTCCTTTGTAATTTCAACTGAATGTGACTTTGATGCAGCACAAGACTCTGCAGCCGTAGCAATTTAGTTATTATAAACTATCTATTAATAAACTTTGCAGTGGAGACAGAGTTTCACATGATGGACGTTAGAGCTTATCATCTATGATTGTATGCAAGCGTCTGTATCTTACACGAGACAGCAGCTGTGCAACTTCAAGATTGTCTTCTTGATTTGTGGTTTTACCACAAATACCATGTTTTCATAGCTGCAGTCAAGCCATTGCACTCAAGTTTCGATAAGCACCATGTCTTTAGATGCACAGTGATGTTGGGTTTACTGTTCTTCCGTAACTAGCCTTCGATGTAAAAATGGACTGCTTAGTGAGTCAGACAATGATGTCTGCGTTATTCCAAATATGTCTTGCTACTGCCAGCATGTTTGAGCTGAGATGACATTGAGGATGTTGTTGTTATTATGACTATTTCCCCACTTTTTCTTTTTAAAGAAATAGTTCAACATTTCAGAAAATACCCATATTTTTTTTTTTCCATTTTGCTGTCTTGTGAGGAAGTTACTTCACCCAGCACAGAGATAGTCTCAGCATATATTATCTGTAAAACACCTAATGTCATTTTTACTCTTCACATTTTGTACAGATTGAATATACACATTACAGATAAAAAAAGAGTCCAAGTAATGATGTCCAAGTAGATAAAGTTCTATCCTGCGAGCATGCCAGGCCAGTGATGATATGAGCTGTTTGAGACAGAGTGATATCAATCTCATCTAGCTCTCAGCAAGACAGCGAAGAAGTGTCTTTCCCCAAATTGTCGAACTATGCTTATAAGCCCGATATCCACGTTCTTAAAATCAAACCATGAATGATCGGTGACACTGCGTGAAGAGGTGCACCCCTTAACAGGGTTTCACTGTAGTTCCTTTTGAACTTTCTGTAACGTGACAACTTCTTATTGTATTGCATGCCTCTGTCAGTGTGCTGTTTATACAGGTTATAGTCTATGTTATACCATGATAGTGTATTTGATACTCACAGAAATAAGCTGATATCATGTGCATTTAATTCCTTAGATCATGAAGGAATGGGCAGAGGCCGACAATCAGTCAAAGAATCTGCCAAAGTCAGAGCGACAGGCCCTGAATGAGGTAAGCAGACATATGTCAACCTGCTTTATTGGCTTTATTCCATAGATTAAATCCTTCTGTGGCAATATAGCACCAGCTTTTCTCATCCTTGTATCCACTCTGTAATTTTTCTTGTGCCAGCACTTCCAGTCTGTGCTGCAAACGCTGGAGGAACAGGTCGCTGGAGAGAGGCAGAGGCTGGTGGAGACTCATCTTGCCAGAGTGGAGGCCATCCTCAACAACAATCGCCGCCTGGCGCTGGAGAACTACCTTACCGCTGTACAGTCTGAACCGCCTCAGGTGAGTCCGTCATGCAGTGCAGAGGACGGGAGAAAAAGCAACAATCGCGGATCTGCTTTAGATCTCCCTGCCTGGCATTTCCTGACTCTGTCCTCTCTTCCAGCCGGAGCGCGTGCTGCAGGCTCTGAAGCGATACATGGCCGCAGAGCAGAAGGACCGCAGACACACACTCAGGCATTACCAGCATATTGTGACTGTCGACCCCCAGAAGGCTGAGCAGATGAAATTCCAGGTGTGTGTGTGTGTGTGTGTAAGAGAGAGAGGTATTTGCTTCAGGTAGGCTTTTCCACACACCTGTGCTTTTGAGATGTGAGGCTCCTTTCTGCTGACCATGAAACGCACAGAACATTGTGTGCCGAAGAGTTAGTACATGCCGCAGATGAGTTAAATACTGAACTCACAGAAGTGAACTAGTTACAAATCTTCTTTTGATTAAACTTAGATCAAAGCCGATCTTTGCTGACTTCAAATACTGATTCAGACTCATGGCTCCATAGAAAATCTATCTGGGCTTTTAATTTTCATTCATTTAAAGAAGTAGTTCACTGTTGAGTTCTGTTGGCCCTTTCTCTGTGAAAACCATAGCAGAATGCTTTTTTTATAATTTGCAGGTGTACACACATCTCCATGTAATTGAGGAGAGGATGAACCAGAGTCTTGCACTGCTGTACAAGGATCCCACCTTAGCTGAGGAGCTGCACAATGACATCCGTAAGATTAAACTACCATTGACCACCATTTTATAAGTTTCCAAATCTTCAGATCCCTGTGTGTAAATGTCTTGATGAATTCTGTAGAGGAGCTCGTCAAGGCAGAAAGAGGAGACATCAGTGAGCTCATGACCACCTCCTTCTCCGAGACCCGCACTACTGAGGAGCTTCTGCCCGCTGAGAGTGAGGAGGAAAAAGATGATGAGGAGGAAGAGGAGAGAGCCTTCCAGAACAGGCCTTATCCTCCCCACATTGGTATATACATACTCACACAGACACCTGCAAAATTCAACATCTGTAACGATCAACTGCTTCTTACTGGCTGCTGTTGTTAACAACGCTTTTTCCCCTCTGTTTTCCATAAAGAGCTGCAGTCTAATAAGAAAGGTGAGCTGGTTTTCAGTGTTCTTCTTTCTGTTTATAATGATTGCAGTGTTTTGTATTTTGTACTTTTGCTCACAGCTAAATGTTTTATTCCATTTTTGTTTGCATCCTTAGTGCCTGCAGTGGATGAATATGATTATACCACGTCTGAGAGAGGCCCCACTTATGAATATGAGGAAAAGGTAAGATGAGGAAAGGATGGTGATATTTCAACCTGTCTCCATGCCGTTTTAAAAAACAGTATGCTTCGGTTCAGACAAATGTGCTCTGTGTGTGTTATTCTTTCATTGTTACTGTCTTAGTCTTACACTTTCTCTCCTCATAGATCAACACCTCTGTGGAGCTCAAACAGGTCGTCAATAAGCCTCCTGAGATTGAGAGAGATGAGCTGGTAAGGGCTGAGTATCAGCATCATTATGCTCCTGTGTTAAAAAAATAAGTTCAGATTGATATTCAAATGACCTATGTTATTTTGTCCCTACATGTCTCCCTTATTTAACATCTCACTGGACATTTCTTTCTTTCTGTCCATAGCAACCTGATGCCCTGGAGACGTTTAACCGTGGCGCCATGGTGGGGTTGCTCGTGGTGGCTGTGGCCATCGCCATGGTGATGGTAATCAGTCTGCTGCTGGTGCGCAGGAAGCCATACGGCACTATCAGTCATGGCATCGTAGAGGTACGATCCAAGATAGGCTTTTAATTTAAGCCCAAGGCAGTCTCAAAGCAACTAAATAGTTTAACTAAAAACTGTGTGTTTGTGCATTATTGCCTCCAGTAATAACGTCTAAAGTGTAACAAAGGATTTTAGATTAATTTCCTGCCTTTAGGGTATCTATTGGCTTTCAATTATTTCATATTGTGTTAAAATAAGTAAACCAGTGGCTTATTGGAGGGATGGGTATCAGTCTAGAGGCTTGTGATGTGATTTATTGTCAGTAAAAATATGAATTAAATTAGTATCAGTTATTTTTAAAAGGGTATATTATCCAGGAACTGTCAGTCACTGGTTGTAAACAGTATCACCAGTGAAAGTGAAAGCTGTCCACAGACTGACTCTCATTTGCTAAATTTGCTTTTTCTCAGCGCTGTGTCCGAGATTTGCGTAGCTTCCTCTTGGATGCATGCTGTTTACAGTCTTGCACCTGGTCCCTACCTTTTTATGTCCCAACCTCACCAAAGCACTGTGCACAGGAACGTCTCTAACAAATCAGATAAGAAGATCATTAATTAACTTTCTATGTACTTAAAGATGTAAAAAATGACTGGTATGATCCTTTAGGTTAAATGGGGAAATATGCTTATTTGCTTTCTTTGAAAGGGGTGGATGTTGAAATTTATCCCACTGTCACATGCACAGTAAATACAGCCAGAAACAGCTAGTCTGCTTCTGTCCAAAGGTAAGCTGAGCTACTTATGTGAAAAAGTAGTTTGGCCCATAAATGACGAATGGTCTTTTTTATGCAACACAGTTTTCCTACAGATTAAACAAACAGGATGTACATGTGCAGATTATGAGAAAAAAAGGCCCCACCACCTCTCCTACAGAGGAGCAGGACGCATGTACTTTGTGGTGGTGTCTCTTTTTTTTGTCATTGTGCATATTTTTGTGGTTATGTGTCTTCTTGTGGTGGTTTTTGTCTCTTTGAGGTAATTTTGTGTAAGCGGCAAGTACTGGAATTTGTAATTTACGTGACAACGCCTGAACGCAACACAGGCTTTGCTCCAGTTGACTGTGTGTTCAGTGCTGTGCTGCGCTGCTGTGTGAGCTGCGTGTTACACACTGTCCATAGCAATAACTATGTCAGGTAACAAACTGTGTCGGACTCGGGTCGTTTTCAGTCAGGTAAATGTGGCCCGAGCTGCGCTCTAGTATGTTCACCTGTGTGTGTGTGTGTGTGTGTGTGTGTGTGTGTGTGTGCACGCGTGCATTGGGCAGAACTCCACCGTGCCATAGGGGGGTTTCGCCCAGGGCGCCATTTAGGCTAGGACCACCACTGCAGTAATCCATCCATGGAGATGTAACATGTTAATTAGAAGTGCTGGTAGGCATGTTACCTGTGGACAGCAGGTTAGCTGTTTCTCCATGTTTCCATTCTTTATGCTAAGCTATGCTAACAGGCTGCTATCTCCAGCTACATGCTTACTGTACAGATATGAGAGTGGTGTTAATCTTTTCATCCAACTCTTGGCAAGAAAAGAAATAAGTATATTTCCCAAAAAGCCAAATATTCCTTTAAGAGGCAGATGGTGAATAATTGATATGTAGAACAAGGCTTCTGGGGGGTCTCCCGAGCCCAGAAGCCACGGTAGCCATCATCCTTCTCCACGATTCCTGTCCACCATTCCATATTTTATAAACAATTTTGTCCACTTCTAAGTTGATGGTGTGGCCCTTGCTTGTATATGTGTCATTAGTGTGTAATAACCCAAGCCTTTGTGTGTCTCACAGCAGGTCGACCCCATGCTGACACCAGAAGAACGACAGCTCAACAAAATGCAAAACCACGGCTATGAAAACCCCACCTACAAATTCTTTGAACAGATGAACTGAGGTACTGGGGCTGCCAACAAGTCATGCCTGACCACTTGTTTTTGTCCCCACCCTCCCCCACTCTTCCTTACAGTGGTGTCCCAGCTACACTCCCTTTGATGGATTTATGATGTGTTGCAAACATAAAGTAACTGAATAAGTACGGGGTACGTCCCAAACCCATTGTAAATGACCGACAACAACCTATCATCATAACCAGAATGTGAATAATGAGATATGATACAAACTCACATCACCTACTGTAATCTTATACTCCTCTGGGTTAGAGTCTGAGGATTGTTCTCTCCATTAGCGGTGCCACAGCGTTTCATAATCCTGAAAAACATTCACCTCATAGACAGGAAAACCATCCCAGTGGCATGACTTGACCTATTGCTCCTCACTAGAAACTGAAGTTGAACGGTGCATAATGCTTTATAGTATTTATTTTTCAGTAGTGGTCTCTTTCGTTCAAATTGTACCACAGTTAGATATAATGTATCTGTGTAGATGAGTGTGAGTGACAGCCTAGTTCAATAAATGATGGTGTAATTCTCAAATTGAAACCTACTCAGTGATAAAAGGGCAATTACAACACTGACTCTATCCTTACCTCGGTGAGCTACTGTAACATTGGACAATACCTCTAATATTAAGACATGAACATTAAGTGAGGATGTGGAGGTGCTTTCTTTGAATGTGTGAGACATTTAGGCTTTAATTTTAAAACATAGAAGGCCAAAAAAACCACACTAGTCGATACAGAACTATGTGCTGGTGGTACAACAAAAAAAAAAAATCACTTTTTTTTTTTATTTTTATTCTGAGGATCTGCCCTCGATATTATTAATAATTATTTGGCAAAATATACCAAATATTCCACTTAGCTAATTTAGTCAGTGAATGAGTTTATTTTATCCGTACTGCTACCTAAAGAACTGTACAACAGAATAATCAGAAGTCCGTTATTTTAATGAAAGCATGACAACTTGGTGTATGATACTGCTGTATTTATTTGTGTTGTTCTTGTCATTGCTTTTGAAAAGTCGGAAATGTCACCGTTCAAAAATGGACACTGTAAATAACGTAAGAAATACATACTACTAGGTGTAGACATTTCTATGATTAATTTGCATCGATGTAATGGAATAATACATAAAAATAGTACATTGTGCTGTTACGAGAAGGAGAAACATTTTCCTAACATGGCTGATTGAAAACGGACTGTTGTAAAAACCAGCACAAGACAACGACACAGTAACTTCTTTCTGAATGTATTTAAGGTAGACGTTGAGATTACATCTTCTTTTCAGTACTGCATCATCCCCCCCCAGTAGACCTAAATAGGAGTAGTGACTTTCAACACATCCAACAGACAGACGACATGCCTGGTGCCCTTCTCAACACTTCCTGTAGCAGCCTGTTCGTGCTCACATTTGGCAGGCATGTAACAGAGCGGAGGAACTTAATGCTTAGGCGTGTTATACTGTACAGAGTAGCTGCGGGTAAAGAGGCCACAGCTATAGTGCAATGTGAAATGTCAGTGTGCGTAGTAAAAACCGAACACACTCAGGCATGATAGTAGTAAAACATGCTGTTTGTCTTTAAATCTCCCAGTTGGACAAATCTGGACTCAACAACATTGAATGTTAGTACTCTATAGATGCTATATTTAAGTTACTGTCCTCTTAAATAGCTTTTCACTGAATGACTCAATGTAGTTTGTCATATTTATGATCAACATAGTACCCTGTATAGGTAAGTAAAAAGGGATTGCCCCTTTTTTTCTGGCTGATTGTTAACTGCTTAGTGTGTGAGGTTGAATTTCCTTTTGCCACTTAATTCTATCAAACCATCTTGGTTAAGGAAGGTCACATTGTGGGATGTTGCTTTTTGTTCATCAGTCTTTATCTATATGCTATAGTGGAGATAATTCATACAAAAACCTGTTCATATTTTATTTATTTCTTATTGGTGGAAGTTTTCGTTAAAAAAAACCTGCATTTGTCCATTCAGAGGAGAAGTCATTTACTTATGAGTTGTTTTTTTGTAAAGTTTGTTTTCAAATAAGCAACAGATTTAGCATTAATCTTCAGTTTCTCTCGTTAGGCAGGTTTATTGCAGGTTGCAGTTGTGTTATGACAGGTGAAGAGAAGTCATAGCCCTTGTATAATTTGTACAGCTACGTTAGTGAATGAAAACGTTGTATGTTCACAGTTTAAGTCAGTTGATCTTGTAATGATACTACTGAAACCATAGATGAGAATAAGCTTGCCTGTGTTTCCCAAACCACTGAAGGTTTCCTACCAGCATTTAGCAGACTTAGAATGGTGTATACTGTAGTTACTCAAATCACATTTGTACGTACGTCCTCTGTCAAATTCTAGACTTCTTTGTTGGTCTGTCCCCTTACTTCCCGACGAAATATAAACAATGTTATTGAGATTTTAATTGCTGCATTATTGCCTTTTACAATGCTGTGTTTTGGATGTAATTATTCTGTATTTTTTATTTCTATGTAATAATCAGTTGGATCAAGGGTCATGCTTTTCACCTGTAATGTAAACTTAGAAGCTTGTATGAGAAAACATTGACAAGTTTATAACGTTCAGAAATGTGAAATATAGACAGACATACGGCCGCTGCCTAATTGACAAGGAGTGGCACTAAGCACAAGTAGAATCAAATTACTCAATTTGTGTACAGGTTGCTAAATGTTAGATATTGATTCTGTCTGTCTGATTTCAATTTTACTGCATTGATTCTAGGGATGTTGATAGCATCATTGAGAGAGCTGTTCTTCATTTTCATTCAGACCTTTAACCAAAGACATGCTCCACAAATAAGCAGACAGATATTCCTATTTGGCAAAATGTTCTCTGTTGTGTAACTGTATTTGCAAGCAATCTGAGAAATTAAAACTGATCAAGCTAATTAATAGTGTAATAAAAAAAAATGAATGACCCATAAAACACTGTGTCTGTGCTTTTTGAATAACCTCTTGACGTAGCTTTTGTCTCTCACACTGTGGTCAAAACAAGGTCAAGGAAACTTAATTCGGCCATCCGCCTCACAGAAGCAAGATGCTTGACGATTGATCCTGATGTAACATGTATAATGAACCCCATGATGTAAAAGTCACATTCAAGAGAAGGGGAAACTGTCTGACTAACTCATAGTGGAAAATTAGGTTTTGTCTTTCCCTGCATCTCCTCAGTTGAGTTCTTGAGAAAAAGAAACCCAAAGTACACTCAGAAGACATTTGATACATTACAATATGGAAGTCCATTTCTGACAATGTGATGAAAAAAAAAAAAAAAAAAAAAACTCTGTTAGTCATTACAATGAGAAACTTTCCCAAAATCATGAGTTAGTATCTTAAAGTGAGCGAGTGTCTCAAAATAATGACGTGGGATCTCGTAATAATTATAATAATGAAAACAAAAAATGAGGAACTTTATCAAAATAATGGCTTATCACAATAATAAGTTAGTAACTCTGGCTATCTCAAAATAATAGTTGAGTATCTGAAAACAATGGACGAGTATCTCAAAATAGTGAGTGCCTCAAAATAATGGGTTAAAATCTCAAATAATGGGTGAGTATGTCAAAATATTGGTTGAGTACTTCAAAATAGTGACTTAGTATCTCAAAATAATGAGTGTGTATTTCAAAATAGTGGATGAAAATCTCAAATATTGGGTAGGTATCTCAAAATAGTGAGGTTGTATCTCAAAATAATGGGTGAGTATTTTAAAATAGTGATTTATTATTTTAAAATAATGGGCGAGTTTCTCAAAATATTGAGTGAGTGCCTCAAAACAGTGAGGTGGTATCTCAAAATAATGGGCAAATATCTCAAATAATGGGCGAGTATCTCAAAATACTGAGTTGGTATCTCAAATTAATGGGTGGGTTTCTCAAAAATATTGAATGAAGGCCTCAAAATAATGGGTGAGTATGTCAAAATATTGGTTGAGTATTTCAAAATTGTGATTTAGTATCTTAAAATAATGGGCGAGTATCTCAAGATATTGAGTGAGTGCCTCAAAATAATGAGCAAATATCTCAAACTAATGAGTATTTCAAAGTAATGACTTAGTATTTTACAATAGCAAGTTAATATCTCAAACTAATAAGTCTCCAAAAATGCTAATAATATAGCAATATAATAATAATGACTTACTATCACTTTTCATTATATCTCAATTAGGGATATTACTTTTTTCTTATTTGCCTGAGCACATGTGTCCATTCACTTATGTGAGAGAAGATTTTTGCTGTGCTGAGAAGGTGACGATGAAGATCAAGTGGATGCCTAGACAATCAAGTAGATTGATTGATCTAGGCAATCAAGAAAAACTGTAAGTCAGTATTTTGAGAACATTTATTATTTTGAGTAGCTTCATTGGCAAAAATGGATTTCAATACATTACAATTGGTTTCAGGACTAAATGCCTAAATAAGTTTAGAGCAGTGCACACAGGGATTTGACAGCAATAATGATGTAACAGACTCAAGTGCTGCTCCCGTGTGTCAGACATTGACGCAATACAAACACATTTGATAGTAAAACTTGCTGTGAGATAAAAATCTTAACCAAGATTTTGGTCAGGTGTAAGATAAGATTTTCTCTCAGTTCTCAGTATAGAGTTTCAGTGAATACTGAGCCCACAGTGTCATTTCTGTGGGCCCAAAATTGCTGCTCACTTCCTATGGAAAAGCTACATGCGATGTGTATCACCTCATTAACAAACAGCCGTTACCGAACAACTTCAGAGATGTACAGCACCGCTAATTATTCATGATAATCTCCAGATCATTGCAACATTGTTAGTAACTGATGAGTATTTTCCTTTGATGTAGTGCAATGAGTAATGATATACTGTAGCTGTGGGGGTTCATTTCCTGTCATTTCTAAGCATATGACTGCTTTAATCAAATGATATTTCTGTAATGTACGCTGTGATAAACATCAATAAACACCAGACCCTTCGTAAAAACCAACTGATTAGCTGCCTTGACACAGTTCTCAAGCACCAATTCACCTGACAGTCACAGGCGTGGGTAGGCCTCACACTTCCTTCACCCACAAATTACAAAGAAGCGTCAAAGCCCCAGCCCCTAGCCCTGCACAGGTTCACTTCTTTCCAAACCACAACACTGACGGGTAGTCCTGCTTACCAGATTACTGTGAAAAGGCTCTGTGGCTGTACAGTGACAGTTTGCCATTGATGCCTCCAGCGCACACCAGTCATCTTGGTAGCGGTTCCTCTGAAGTCGACTGCTCACATACCGCCACTGTGGTAATGTAAGACGACTCATATTAACCTTGACTTTTATCACGTCGCAGTCTGAGTGTGCATTTTGTTTAGCTTAGTAACACTTTGATTCATTCAACAAAACAACAATATGAAACCCCTTAGTATGCAGAGATTAAAAGGCTCGGTAGGTAGATCAAAGGTGAAGTTGCTTACTCTGTGAATTAAAAGATAAAATTAATTAACATCATATGAGAAGTGTCGGCGCTGAGGGACACGTGGATGCAGAATGTGCACAGACACGCATTTACCTCAAAAAACCCACACAGTTAGACACCTCAGTGAGTCAGCATTGATGCAGGGTCTGATGGTGATTGTTAAACTGACAGTGAGGGGATAGCAGGTGCTGAGGAGCACAGTGTGGGGGACTGACAGTCTTGATATTACTGGAAGGTGAAGCCCTTTGCATCAGCCATAGCTGTCTCCTGCCCATATAGCGCAAGGTGACATTTAAGTGTTGGTATAATGATAATTTCTGTGAGAGGAACAGATGAGATCAGACTGTCCAGTGGTTTGAGCAATACTTGATGGTAACTGTTTGCACAGACAAAGATATGTGAAGTAGCCCCTAAATGTCAGCATGCGCACGCACATACACACACACACACACACACACACACACACACACACACAGATTAAATTATCATGGATGGTCAGTAACGTATAGCTACTGAAATAAGGACATTCACTGAAAACTGAAAAAAACTTAGGAAAGGAAAAAAAATCTAGAAATAAAGTCATAAAATATCACCTAATGTCAACATGGCAAACCTGTGATCACAGAAATTCTAACAAAATCCCCTTGTGTTTAACACTTCATGCATGTCCCATAACCACATTGGTCACAAGTGTTAAGGACGCTACCTGTGTTAAACTGCCACATATTTGGAATGTAGTTCTCACTTAAAGATGCAACTCGGAGTGAGGTTTGCAGCCACTCAGGATGCCACATATTTTCCTATACGTATGTGTAAGGTTTGGCAGCCTATCAGTATCTTTGCTCACTTTACTCATGACACAAAAACATCACTGCACATGAAAAAAGGAGGGCAGCACACCAAATTTAGTCTTAATCTTGAATATATGTTTCAATACTGTTTGTGATATGGTTATGGCTAAAACATTTCTGGACATAAAATGTTATTGTAAGTGACTGGCATAATTACTTTGGTGTACCAGTACAGTATGTACCAATATAGGTAATGGGGAACAAGATACAAAGTTATGGAATAAGGTGGTAACAATTCAGGATCTTACAAAGAGCTTATACTGTAGTTACATTTAAACTACTGGGTACCTATTCTGTCATTACAGGGCATGTGACTGAGCAAATATCTGGACGTTTCAGGGAAGATGGAGTGATAACTTCTGCATCACTTAATACACGTGATGTGATTTCATTTAAAAATGACCATATGACCAACAAACAGGCAAACTACTTGTTCTTGTATAATTTTGGGGTACTTAAAAATAACAAGGCTACAAGGTACATTTATGTGATTATTTGGGAGCAAAGATCCAGGGGACTGTATCAGCTGTTGTTCATTTTACCAACTGTTACTACTTGGCGCTCATTTACAGCCTTGTGACATAATTCTCCCACCCTACATGCCACTTGCATTTGGTGTTCTAACAGTAAGAGGACGTTAGAAGGCCCCGAGGTAGGCCCAGAATACGCTGGAAGGATTACATATCTCATCTGGCCTGGGAACACCTTGGGGGCCACCAGGAGGAGCTGGAAAACATTGCTGGGTAAAGGAATGTCTGGGGTGCTTTGCTTGGCCTGCTGCCCCTGTGACTCAGCCCAAGATAAGCAGATGAAAGCAGATGCCCTGGTAGCTCACCTGGTAGAGAGTGCACACTAAGGTCCCGATTGTTTACGCGACAGGGGTGTTTTGGGTGCCTGAAAACACATCGTTTTGAAAATGGATTCCAGAGTGCAATTTTTTTGGAAACGGCAGTCTCCGTTGTCATGTGTCATGTACTTGCAATATGCAGTTCCTCTGAAAACGTAGACTTTTCTGTTACTATAGCAACTCCACCTCATTGTCCATCCAGACAAAGTTATCTGTGCATGCTTTCGCCATTGTGTCTTCTTTGTTTTGGTTTGTAATCACGGCGTTGTAGATGAAGGCGCTTCAGCCCAGGCGCATGGCTTCATGCCGTGGTGTTGTTTGCAAATATACACTGCCACCCATTGGCCTGGCGTGCATACTACAGCATTTCCAGTAAAGTCATTTCAATAACGTTGTCATATAAACGCAGAAGTTTTTTAAAACGCAAAGGACAGACTATTCCGTTTTAAGAGAAACCGTTGTCGTCTAAACAGGGCCTATTTATCAAGGCTGAGTCTTTACCACTGCAGCTCATGTGGAATTCCAGCTTGGGCTTTTGTGGCATATCTCATCTCTCTCCCCTGCCTTTCATGTCTCTCTCCAAACTACAAGGGAGGAACAATGGGGGAACTTACAGCACCTTAGATTGCAGCCTAAAGCGTCCCAATTAGCCTAAAATTCTGAGGTCATACTGTTTAAAAGCTGAGGACGTAAGTTATTTTAATAGTGAATAACTGACATACTATGTTATTAAAAACATGTCTTCCATTTTCCATTTCTGTTGTTTATTAAGTAAGTACGACGTTTGCAGAGAAAACAGTCTTGTACAAGAATTTTACCCCTATCAGCGCTATCTATTCTACAAAGATGGTGTCCAGGAAAAAACATCTACATATAAAGACTACAAACATACCATTATGTAATTAGACAACTGATTAGCTGTATATTTTGGTCAAGCGTAGGCCCATATAATTTGTGGGGATACCCAAAGAAGCAATGAGGAAAAGGATAGCTCATGTGTTGGCAACTATATTTTCCATTAATGCTGACATGAGTGTACATTTGGTTAGAACTGTGAATCTTAAATATTAGTACTCCCTAATAAATTCTGTCTTAATGGCACTGCTGTCTCTGAATTATACGTTGAGCTAGCTGTGTTGACTGTATTTTAACGGTAATTTTTGAATTGTAATGATTAAATATCACCCTCTTTGACACTATTTGTGTTCACTGCCACCATAAAAAAATCTGCACTGTGATTTATTGTACCAATAATTTGTAACAGACCTGCAGAGAACAAAAGTCAAAGAAATAAATAGCCCAATTATGCATATTTTCAACAGTAAAAACCAAACTTTGTTGTGAACTAATGACACCTAAGAGCAATCTATTTCCTGCGTAACTGTCTGATAACATCTAGCTGATTAAGTTGGGTTTTAGATGTTTCCATTTCTCTGGAACAACACTTTAGTGGGCAGTGTTTTCCTTCTTAATCAGTCTGGTTGACCTGAGCACAGCTATTGTTTAGGCCAACCTTAACCTGCACGAGTTCAACCCTGATAAACTTCTTGTTCTGTCTTGAAACTAGATCAGTGTTCAAAATAACATGGACTCAGAGTATTGTCAAATCAGGAGTAACATAAGGTTTTGTTAAGCACCAATCTACATTATGTTTCTGAGTTAGCATATGTAAATTTGTCTTTTTTTCACAGCTATGCTGATGACACTCAGCTTTATATTTACCTGAAATATTTACCTCACAAAACTGAGATAATTTTTGAGAACTGAGTGATTATTCAGCTGACAACAATGTCAACAATGTTGACTGTGAACCACCTTTGTTAAATTGTTACTTTGATAGCCTGACACCTATCAACCAGTAACTAACCAGTTAATTTGTAAGAAAAAAACGCAAAATTAAGTGATGAACAAGAGGTGCTGGGGCCTGACATTAACGCATACCCAGGGCAAGTAAACTGTGATCGAGAAAGTGGAATGCCTGATGCAGTTGTGTGATTGGACGGATAAATGTGAATGCTATCTGCGTTCAGTATCACTGAAGCTGAGCTTTTCCAGCTGAGCTGCTTGTGCCTGCGTGTCTCACCGCCAAAAATTGAAGCGGACTGAAAAAATTGACATGCTGGACACAAGAGAGGTTAAATCTAAGATCAATGATGTCATATACGACATAGCGTTAACAATGTTAAATATATCTGAAGCTGCATGCGAGAGGCTTACTTTTTATTTTTGCTCAAAAGCTAATGTTAACTGTTGTGACGTTCAAATGTGGGCTCTGATACTATCATTTCCCATTTAGAAGCTGTGTAATCGAGCCTTGAACTGCCACATCTTTTTTGAAACTTTTTAAAATGAATCCATGATGATAAATCCAACACTGAATGTCATCAGTGATTATTCATCCATTTTCATAACAGTTATTGTTGTTGTTATCCACCCACTAGCCGTCCATGATGTCGACCAATCAGAGGCTGCCTTTCAGACTGTATGGCAGCTCTGGTCTCAATGAACAGCATGTAAAAAGGTCTGCACACTGTAGCTCCCTTGAGTGCAATTTTTTTTAGCACATCCACAGGTTGGATGGAGGAGCTTTGATGTTAAATACGCTGCACAATGGAATAACAAGCAATGATAACAACTGTCCAAATCTCTGCTGATTTTATTTGTTTTAATTAGCCTACATTTTCCATTTTGGACAAATACGTTTGGCTGTTGGGCAAGTAAAGGGCAAGTGGCTGAAATGTGCTGGGCTACTGTCATCCCCTCCCACAGAACTCTGTGTTTGTGTGTGTGTGTGTGTGTGTGTGTGTGTGTGCGCAAATTAAGCTACAGGCTGACTTGCGTATCCAGTCAAAAATATTCTCAGGGTTTAACCAATTAATGGTTGACTGTGACATCCCTACCTTGGCCCTACCCTACCGTGGTCAAACAATAAAATGTGACCACATTACACAGTACTATCTTCCTTCTGCTGCTCCCCAGTTCATACCAGATGTGACTTCAAAGGGCTTTTGCCATGTGATATTACATGGGCTTACACTCCTATTAATCGAATTTCATTGCGTCAGAAAATTGCCATCTGCTCCCCAATTGCAATTTACTGGCAACACTTTATCACAGCTGTTAAAAAAAAGGTCAGAGCAGAGAGCACTAGCTGTGTGGGTTATTCAGTTTTTGTTTCAGTTTGTGATCAACATATTTATTTCTACACTTACTCTACTTGCTACTGTAAATGTTTCTCTCATTATGACATTTGGGAGTTTCTCAGTTGCTTAAAAGTTTCATGATTGTCCTCCGCCCTTTTCATTTATTGTTTGTTTCATAGTGGGACAACAATTTGGCCCATTAGGGCAGGGGAACTTCATAACAACCTGCATAACATAGACTCTAGCCAACACCACAACAAATAATCGCTGTCTTTTGCTCTGTTTTGGCCTCAACCATCTCCTTAGGAATTTATCAGCGCCTAAATACTCCACTATGTTCACCAACTACATGCTAACTGTGTCTGTCAGCTGGATTATAAAAATACATTGAGCAAATTTTCAAAATAATTGCATATATATCCACATATTATATCAAATTATATTACTTTGTATTTAAATTTTGAAAAACACAGAAGGATAAGGCAAAAGAAGATGAAATAAGATATAAATATCACAAAAAAAAGTGCCTCCAAAACTTGACTAACCCAAAATAGCCTGCTAATCAAAGCTAGTTCAATAATACTGCACACACCTTTCACTGCTTGATTATTAATGAATATTAAAGACAAACAAAGGAGTCGAGGTCTGCTAAACTGACCGGCTCTCTACAGTTGGCCTATTTTTTACAGGTTTTCACACCGACATCTGACACATCGAAAGGACAAAGCAGATATTTCTATTTAGAGGGTGCAGGTTTCAGTCAGGCCTAGCCTAGCATGCCGGTACCACTGGGCTTTTGTCTCTATGTTTCCTGCCAAAGATCACAGTCTTTGAAGTGGTTTTTGTCTCAGAACAGAGCAGCCTATTAAAGTAGTGACCAGCGAGTGAAGCTGGAGGGGAGGAAATCATGTACAGCATACAGGTATACAGCATCAGTAGGGCACGCAACTATCCCTCTAACCACTGCCCCTGTTTCTCTGTCTTTCTCAATCACACACACACACACACACACACACACACACACACACGCACAGTTTAATAATGTTTCAGTTTCAGAAAATGAGTTACTGCTATTGTTAATTCTGTTTAGTTTGTAGTTTGCATGCAGTACCAATATACGTTGTCTGCCCTCTTCAATAATTAAAGAATATTAAATAGTAAAACTGCCTCAATGCTTTAAGTAAAATAAACAAAACAAAATAATCAAAAGAATTGGTTTACTTTGGAGAAAGTCACCATCTTTTATCACCAAAAATAAATTTAGCACTATAATCAATGAACCAATAAGGGACAGAGATAAGTTGAAGAGGAGGGACTGTAAAGACAAAGGAGGAAACCACCCTGTCCCTCACCAAAACCTGTACCCAGACAGACATGTCACTCTACAAGTCACTTCACAGTCATGATGCGAGGTAGCTCAGCATTGTCGAGGGAGAACATTCACTAAACATCGGGTAAGTGCCTCATTCACACAGCTTGCTGCTTCTTAAGTTTCCGAAACATGAAACCACAGGCAGATAAACTTTAACACTGCTCATCTTTGGTCTTTTTTAGCTCTTTTCTGTGATCTACTACAAACACAGCCTAGTGTAGTGTGCCGCTATTGATCTTCTGTTGCCCGTGGAGGCTGAAACTTCAGGTTTCTCTCTCGTGACTCCAGTCCTTTTCTTGCGAGCTGTGGGGAGGCTTGCTGTCAAGTTCATGTCCTGTCAAAGGATGTGTAAATCTGAGGTTCCCCCCCCCCTCCCTCCCCCCACCGTGTAAGCACTGAGATAGTACTGTGACTGCAAGGAGCTCAAAGACCTGCTAACTATGTCATAACTCTGCAAGAGTGCATTGTAGATTTGAGGAGCATCAGGGGTATTTGATTATTGCACAAGCCAGTTTATAACAAAATCAAATGCTGTCTAAAGAGAGAAAAGATAGAGGAAAGGTTTGCAGGGGCTTAAAGCATAAAAAACAGGACACAGTACGATAACAGTAAGGCCAGCGGCTTCAAGAGAACATTACTGCATGCTTTACTTGGACGCATAATCGAAAATTATGCACGACAGGTGCATCGCAATAGAGTAGGAAGACGGCCGCAATATTTGAAAATACAATCTGAGAAACAGTTGACGAAGTTTATGGACTGGCGCTCCACTCGCCACCAAAAGACAGCAACATTTCTGAGCTGTCTGCCAATGAAAAGAGAATATCCTTATGAACATTAAAGGTCTGTATACTAGACAACACATTAAACTACTGCAAAATGTCCCTGTGCACACAGTAACGTGTTGTTTACTGAAGTTGCTTTAAAGTTATTCGCCCTAAAATACACTGTAGAAGGCCGCATAAATCCACCCGCAATATTACCATCGTCACACACTTCTGTGACTACCCCAGTAACATAATTATACTACCATATATTACATATATTATCATAATTACTATTATTATAATCGCTGTTGTTTTTATTACTGTTGTTTTTTTATTATTATTATGAAAAAGGAAATTCATGTGTATTAAAATGACTGCTATGAAATATCCATGACTGCATACTGTACAGAAGAAATTTAAATTGGACATTAAAAAAATATATGGGGGCATCGGTGCGTCGGTGGCTTAGTGGTAGAGCAGGCGCCCCATGTACAAGGCTGTTGCCGCAGCGGCCCAGGTTCGACTCCAGCCTTTGGCCCTTTGCTGCATGTGTCTCCCTCTCTCTCTCCCCCTTTCACACCTCACTATCCTATCAATTAAAGGCAAAATAATGCCCTAAAAAATATCTTAAAATATATATATATATATATATACATACATATATATATACACACACACACATATATATATATATATATATATATATATATACACATACATATATATATATACACACACACACACACACACACAAATATATATATATATATATATATATACAGACAGATAGATATATATATATATATATATATATATATATATATATATATATATATATATACACGTCATTTCATAGATTTGTGACTCTGACCTAAGTTGTATGATATAAAATAATTAGCAATATATTATAATTCTGATCAGGCAGTGCTTCTTTGACAGCTGCAAATTCTCAACTGCTTTATATCCATGTACGCAGACGATACAGTAAGCTTCGCTGAACTGATGCATGCTCTATTTGCATGATAATTTCCCTTACATGCTCTCAACACTGCGCACTTAGCATTACAAATTGTGTAACTGTAATTTCTTTTATTCAACTTAATAAATGAACACTAAAGTGAAACCTTAGGCCTGCTAGACTGTTGTTAAATACAGTAATCTGATACCAAAGCTCTTCCACTGTCACTTTCACTCTCTGCGCTACATGCTATTGTGTTTAAATCATAAATGAAATAACAGAGAACTGTTTTGAATCACTTCTTTTTGGCGAACATTTTCCAATAACTTAAATTAATTAATGCGATCAAGAGCACAGAGAGTGTGTTTTGGAGAGTGCGCATGCAAAAATGCATACACATTTCAAAAACATTCCAGTAACAAGACGACTAAATGTCATTTCGTTTCACATCTACTTTCCATTTACAGTCAACATCAGACGACCAAATGGGGTTGCAATTATGCAAAAAAAAAAAAAAAAAAAGCCTCTGTAATAGCTCACAGTACTTGTGACCTCTGCTTCAGAAACCGACCGCACACTGTATAATCATAAAAGTTCTTTATAGACTTCAGACTGTGTGAAGATGACAACTTCTCAGGCATCCGGTAGTTTCGACACACTCTTCATCCATGCGTTCTCAATTTTAGGTGTAAAATTCCAAATATTTCTGTCATACTTACATATTTGCATGTTCCAACCCCGTGCACTCTTGCATTTGATGTTTATCGTGTCCAAATACAGTCAACCAAATACAGTTATTGTTTTTGACGCTCAAACTTTACTCATGTTTACTCTTGTGTACAGTCATTAGTCATGGTTTCATATACTGTTAGGTCTTTGTGGCTTTAGAGTGTGTATGTGAGCGCCGAATATCAAAGCTTTCACAAAACGGAGTACATTTCCACACATCAACCAGACATTTCAGACACGATATGAGACAGTTGTGATTGAGGAAAGTTTTTCACCATATTTGAAACTCTTTGTGTGGATTCCACTGGTTGTAAAGATATAACTACATGGGTGGGTTACTTGCAGTAAAATAAAAGTTAAATTAAAATATATAGAGAGATATAAATACCATACTAAAATATATTTTATAAACTGTCCTGTAAACTATCTAAAAATCAACTTGTTGTAATATAAACAAATGATGAAAGCACCTCGGTACATTCAGCCCCCTCAACTCTCACTGCAGGTAATGCTGTCTGGAAAGGGTGGAAAAAAAACTAACTGTCCAAACCACAGAGAGACATATTATGTGTTAATCACAAACCAATCCCTGCCGTTATTTGCAAGCTGATTTTCCTACTCACAATTTAGCATTTCTCGAAATGTCACATATCTGATAACCACCTGACAAGTAGATAGCACCAATTTTAATATAGTGTGGGCATTATCTGATGTGATCTCTCTCTGATTGTTTTTCTTCCCATGACTTTCTTTTCTCAGACTTTTAATAACATTTCTACAAACCTCAGAAATGATCCGAATCAACAACACCCAATACTTCCACTTCCTGCAGCAGGCAGATGCCTTACGTCGCTCGGGGACGCTCTGCGATGCCATCATTTCAGTAAAAAGTCAAACTTTTAGGGCTCATCGGCTAGTGTTGGCCTGTGCTAGCAGAAGACTAGCGCAGCAGCTAACCCAGGGAGACATGGACAGCCCGGTCCACTGCACGCTGGAGTATTTCTCACCACGCACCTTCCAGCAAGTTCTAGACTTCACATACACACAAACTCTTGAGGTGTCTGAGAACGACCTGCACCTGCTGCTGAGAGCGGCTCAGCTGTTGGAGATGCAGCCGCTGGAGGACCAGTGCCGCAAACAGCTGGACAACCTCGACTACACAGCCAGAGAGGACGGCAAAAGAAGGGAAATCACATGCATCAAAGAAGAAGAAGAAGGAAGTGCAGAGGAGAACGATCAAAAGCAAAAAGGGAGTCCAGTTCAAGAGGAGAAACTCCAAGAGGCTTCTTCCTCTGTGGAGGAGGCGAACGACTGCATTATCATGGAAAACCTCTCGCTCTCCGATCCTGCTAAGAACCCTGACAGTCCGCCATCCCCGAGAAAGAAGCCCAAACTACCCCCTGTGTCAGCACCATCCAGTAACAGAGACAGTGTTATCACGAGGCCTGCCAGCAGCAGTTCCTCCTTCTCCTCTCCCTGGACTTTCCCTCCAAACATGTGGAGCTCAGTGAGCACCCTGAGGCAGATAGCGGAGAACTATTCGAGCTTAATTGCAGCTCATCCCCTTCAGTCCCCAAACCAGTCCTCTGTAGCATACCCATTCTCCCTCTCCGCCCCCCACATGTTCCCCCTGTTCAGCTCTCGTTTTCAGACCCCTGTTCACAGCTCGGTAATGGGCTACTCTGGCTTTTATCCACGTTACACACAAAACCTTTACGCCGGGTCTACGGGGATGGGGAGCATAATCAAGCAGAGCCTGCTGAAAAGAAAAAAACCCAGCCAGAGAGTGTTTACTGGAGCTGCTCAAACCAGCGAGCCGAGGTAAGTCAGCATTCGGACATGATTTTGGAAACTTCAGTTGTTGTCTCCTTATTTTTCCTCTCACAGTCATTTAGAATCCCCTAATTTGCTCAGTTGTTCCCTTGCGACAGCTATGGTACCTGACTCACTGCTGTTTGTCTGTGATCGAGCCTCCTGCACTTTCCAACTAGAGCAGTTTCACCTGTTAACCCTTTGCTGCCCGTCCTAGTTTGTCTTTTTCTTCCTTTTTTTTTTTTTTGAGAAATCATAATGCCAGTTTTCAAAACAATCCCAGCACAAGAGCAAAAGACATTCAAGTTAATTTTCCAATAAAGATAATTATAAGTTTTAATGTTTTTTGTTGGATTAAAACAAACATACTTAGCTCTAATTCTGAATGAATGTACCGCTCCCCTGTTGTGATACTACTAGATAAGAGTGAAACCCTCTTGACTTTGTTTTTTGGCTGATTTACCTCCTTTTGTCAAGTCTATACGTCGTGTACAGTGTTCCACACAGTGTAACTACCAAGTGTGTTAAGGGGAGCCCCCTAAATTTCTCCCCTCCTTTGCAGAATTCAAGATTTTCCACCCACTGAAACACGGTTTCAGTGTGTAGACTGGCCCTGTCTGTACCACAAGAAATTGTTCAAAACATTTTTGTGTGTTTGTGTGTAGGGGTAAAGGGCTATTTTTCGGTGTCTCTTGATCATTCTGCTCTTTCTACTGTCACATTATATGAAAGTTAAAGGCGCATATACCCAGAATGAGCGCTATAAATATCTTGTGGTCGTGGATGGAGAGGAAGGAAAGGGTGTTAAAGGATGTAATCTCTGATAACACATAATGCTGAAAATTTGCAGACAGACACATTTTCTCATGAGAATTTTGCTTGCTGTATAACTCTCCAGTGACACATCTCTTTGGAGCACAAACAAAAAGTATTTTCAGAATTGTTTTTGCAACTGTTGCATCAGAAAATGTATTTTCCACAGGTACCATGAGGTGCCCAAAGCCAGCAGAGAGAGAGTTAAAGACTGCCAACACTGCAGTGCAAGCCCCCGTGGTGATCCAGTGCTGCGGGAGTCAGCCTCCACACCACCAGGTAATGATATGATTATAACACGCAGCATACTGTTTTTTCATGATTACAACATATTGAACACACTGACATTACTACATAGCACGATCAAAGCTGTCACAGTGCTTATCTTGTGTAGAGCCAATCAAATTAACACACAGTAAGACAGTTCTTGTTGTGACCCCTAACCTCGGCAGCTCCAGCTACGTCGCTACGCAATGGAAAGTGATAAAGAGAGTTGTGGTTTTGAGAGCATGGTGCAGCAGGAGCAGGAGTGTGGTTACTAGATACAGCTAGATATATGCAGTACAGTATGCAGTGCATCGCAACAGTGGTTTGTCCTGTACCAAACAAAAATCATACATATTAATTTATCTTAATTAAGGACTGTAATAGGAATGTAAGGCACTGCAATACACACAAAAAACAACAGAGCGTGTGTGTGTGTGTATGTGCATGTGCAAGTATGATAGTTTGTCTTGTACAATCAAGCTGATTAACTTGTTTTATCTGACAGAACATTATGTTCATACTTGAAGAGATTAGGCTTTGGTAAAACTGTGCTTTAGTGTCTGCAAGTGCATCATAATACTGCTCAGGCACTTATTGAAAATCTCTCTCTAGTATATAACTACATAAAATGTGTAAAAACATGTAGATGAAAAAGAGTATAAATGAAGCATTCAAGCACCTGTGTTCAGTGGTGCTTTGTGGTGTTTCATTATACGGTTTTTATTTGTACCTAAATTTCATTAGTGTGTTAAAAGGGGCAATGTAAATTAAAGCATTATCTCTATACGCTGCTAGGTCTTCAAAGTGTGAACTACAGAGAAATATTGGACAGGAAGCATGCTAATGGCAACAGGTCTCAGTAGCTTGTGTTTAGAGTGGTGAGTGTTCAATTGTTGTGGTTTATTCTCTCAATTTCCCTCACTACAGTACACCCCCTACCTATTTCAGCATCCTGTCTATATACTATGAGGCTCAAGTTTTCACTTTAGAAACCCTAAAAAACATGTAAGGCACCGAAAGGCTTCAGAGTTGCTGCTTTAACCTCAAAATCACACCTTTGTAATTTTAAAAAGACTCACTAAGATATGTGGCTGTGTTTGAGACACGTGTGCAGTGTGACAGGAAAGTAAGCTTGTACAAACTGAATTTATTGTGTTGCAACAGGATGCTGGTCTAAAAAAGACTTGTACCTCTGAAAGGTGATTAAACTACTGTGTATATGACTAATACAGTATTGTTAACCTTGTGAAGTAAACTGTATTTATTAACTGGTAATATGATTAATTACTATCGTGTCAAGGCGTTCAGGGAGTATAATCATCCTGAGTGAAACTGCTACTGTCAGTTTAACCGGGATTGCACTGTTTCATTATTAATTAACCTGCTGATTACTTTTGAAATAAATCAGTTAATGGTTCGGTCTATAAAAGTTAGAGAACAGTGAGAAAGTCCAAGTTTGTTTTATTTAAAGAGCACATATTATAATCCTTTTCAACAAGTTTACATAGGTTATGGAGGTCCCCAAAAACATCTTTGAAGTTTGTTGCTAAAAATCCACTCCAGTCCTGAATTTAAGGACGCCTATAAACCCCTCGGTTTCATCCCTGCACAAAAAGCACCGTTTCTGTGTCTGTAGCTTTAAATGCAAACTTTTAGGGCTCATCGGCTAGTGTTGGCCTGTGCTAGCAGAAGACTAGCGCAGCAGCTAACCCAGGGAGACACGGACAGCCCGGTCCACTGCACGCTGGAGTATTTCTCACCACGCACCTTCCAGCAAGTTCTAGACTTCACATACACACAAACTCTTGAGGTGTCTGAGAACGACCTGCACCTGCTGCTGAGAGCGGCTCAGCTGTTGGAGATGCAGCCGCTGGAGGACCAGTGCCGCAAACAGCTGGACAACCTCGACTACACAGCCAGAGAGGACGGCAAAAGAAGGGAAATCACATGCATCAAAGAAGAAGAAGAAGGAAGTGCAGAGGAGAACGATCAAAAGCAAAAAGGGAGTCCAGTTCAAGAGGAGAAACTCCAAGAGGCTTCTTCCTCTGTGGAGGAGGCGAACGACTGCATTATCATGGAAAACCTGGAAAAGAGCACATATTATAATCCTTTTCAACAAGTTTACATAGGTTATGGAGGTCCCCAAAAACATCTTTGAAGTTTGTTGCTAAAAATCCACTCCAGTCCTGAATTTAAGGACGCCTATAAACCCCTCGGTTTCATCCCTGCACAAAAAGCACCGTTTCTGTGTCTGTAGCTTTAAATGCAAATGTCAAATGACAAAGACATGGCTGGTGTTACAGGCACTTTAGTTAAACCGTACAAATCTGACCCAGACGGAGAGGCTTCTGTCCCCTTGAGTCTATAATTAGTCTATAACTGAAATTAATGTTAGCCCCGCTAGCTACCATGCTAACATCACAGTCAACAGGCCACCACATTATAAACAATAAAACAATAGAAAACGGACAAACATACAGCTCCCATGTTTGAAGTTAGGTCACGGACAGCCGGCACAGATCCGTGCTTTATCTTGAGAAATGCACTGAATCCTGCTTTGTACTGGCTCTCGTTGAGAAAGCAGTCCGAGGTAAAATTGTTAGCACACACATACAATACTTGAGCAGTTGTTGTGGGTATATTCCCATTAAAAACAAAATGAATCCACTGGGTCCTCAGATCCTCAGACGCGTGTTCTGTGTGTGTTCGTTTGTGCAGCCAAAAACAGAGCAACTGCCGTGCTTTGCGTGTAACTTTGACATCTTTGCGTTTTGGAGGGAATGAAAGAGGTCGGCAGCAGTTATCCTGATTTAATGGGTGGAACAAACATCTAAACATCAATGAAATGCAGGGAAAAGAGAGAGCATGGACTTGGGGTTTGTAGACAGGCTGGGGACACACATTTTTGTTAGAAACCCATGGTAAAGTGCATTTTGCATAATATGTACCCTTTAACCAGCAGTCAAAAACCCAAAGATAAAATCTGCTATCATACAAAAGAAGAAAAGCATCAAACAAGAGGAGCTGGAACTACAGACTAAGACCATTAATAATTATCGAATCATCTGCCAATTAATTTTCTTGATTAATCTACTAATCAAGCAGCTCTAAAATGAATTAAGCTCACCCTCTTGCAAGTAATTTGTCCTTTTGGTGGCCTGCAAATCTCACTGCTCTTTAAAGTTATGGTTGGTAACTTATATAAAAATAACTTTGCGTCATATTTGCTGAAACTGTCTCTATATCCATATAGCAGCACTGTACATGAGGCAGTCAGAGAAAAAAAAAACCCTCCTCATTACTGCTTCTAATGTAGTTTAGCAGAAGTTCAGACAGGAAGGATCTCTTTACGCTCTGATTCAGAAATCTGTCTGCCTCATTCCAGTTTCTAATCTATCAGCTGAGTACGGGCACTGCTCTAAATGTATCCAACCAGATTTTGCCACGATCTCAATCATATCATTGCTGTCAAATTTAAAACCGTTCTCCTCCCTGCTACAATCAGTTGTCATTTAAGGACAAACACATGCAACCCTCCTTCAGCATATCCACTGCCCAGTCCTGCTCCTCATCCCATCATCCTCATTGTCCAACATCCCGCGTTTCACTTCCACCACCACTGTTGGGGAATATTCCTAAATTAACCACTGCATCTCTACCCCCTTAACTTTTACACATCATGAATGATGAAAAATGTTTGCTGATTAAAGTGGCGTTTGCTGGAATATACCGCAGCTGAAGAAAAGCACCCATTAGAGCTTAGGAGTCTCGAATGCAGCTGTCAATCATTACTATCATTCAGTCAAACTGTTTACACTGATCAGATATAAATCAAGATTCTGTTACTGCATTGTCCTTTTTCTCACCTTAACTGTTTTCAGAAACATATTTTAGTGTACTGTTTAGCCGTACCATGAGAAAGTGCCCTAGCCAGTGGCAGGTCGGCAGTGCTTGCAGCTAAACTGTAAAAACAGGTAAAAAAATAGGCAATGAACAGAATCTCGAATCATATTTGCTCAGCGCTGCCTCGTTTGACTGCAGTTCATGAGCACTCATTGACATGACTGAGCTGCGTTAGGGACTCCTCGGCTCTGAATGGTTGCTTTCGTTTACATGTGGTGGATACTTGCAAATGTTTTTGTGAAAACTGTGAGGAGGCAGAGGAACATAATTTTGTCCACAGATTATCTGTCTCATCATATGCTACTATAGTGACAGTTGTTTAAAATATGAAATGTTTTATGAAAGTTACCAACTACAGCTTTTCATGTGTTTTTCTAGGACTAAAGTAGGACATAAACATTATAATTTCTACATAGGGGCAAAAGAAAAAGCATAAGGGCAGAAAACAATACCTGCTCACATCTATTACTGTGTTAAATAGTAGTTAGAATGAAAATGGGGGGGCTCTATACCTTCCTCTACGTCGCTTTGACAGGAGTGTTGGCTGCTGCAGGAGTTGAACCACAACTGAAATATGGTGTTTTTATAAAAAAGAAGGCTCTTCGTTGCCCACCACAGTGTTCACACCTTGTCCTGTTTCCCTTATTTGTTGTTTTCACAGGTGAGGTGTGTGCAGGGTGTCGGTTCTGTGGAAGAGATGATGTGGCGCAGCATGAACCGCAATCCCTTCGACAAGAACACAGAGGAGAAAAACCCTACCAGTGCCAACACTGCCCCAAGAAGTTTAGTCTGAAACACCAACTGGACACACACCATCGAGTTCACACTGGTAAGCACATTGTTAAATCGGCCGTGAAAGACGAAAAGTGCTTCGTCTGATAGCTTCGCAGAAGTTGCTGATATCATATATTTTTTCAGAAACAAAGTTGTAACTCCAGCTCTGTGCCCAGTACTCACTGAGTACGTACATACAACACGTTTGGATCTAAGACTATGAAATATAATTGTAAAATTACCAATAAACCTTAATCCCAACATTCATATATATATTTCTTGTTGTCCAAAAGTGGAGACAGATAAACTGGGCCATGTGTGAACTTTGACTATAAGAAGCCAGTGGCATTAAACAACTGAAAAGTACTGGCAGGATCAGTCAGAGGTTGCTTTAATGTCTCTAAAGGCAAACAGATCAGAGACAGGTTTGTTGTTATTAAGTTTTTTAGCTTATGGGACCATCTCAGCACTTTTGCATGTTTTCACTATGAAAACATTACTGATGAACATTTTCCAAAGCAGACCTTTGTGTTACAGATTTTCTTAACCAAGCTTTACTCATTTTAATATTATGAAACACACCTTACAGGAACTCGAAACTTCCGTGAGAGAGAAAATCCACTGAACAGTAATCATCTCAGCTGTAATGGTTTTGAAGCTATTATGGTTATTTCTGTGGTTTAATGTAATTCAAAGTGTGCCTTTGCAAATGTGTTATCACGTAATAATAGTTGCACAGTATCATCAGTATTCGGCGCGATACATTACGTATTTTTAGCTAATTATTCTCCAAGTTGTAATTAAATAATTAAAAAACACTGGCTAAAACAAAGCATGTGTTTAAAAAATAATTAGTTAATTAATTAAATAGTTAATTAGTTGAAATGTGCTGTTAAACCACAGAAAGGGTGCTAAACAGATACCTTACAAAATAGGTCACTTTTTTCAGATAGACTGGGTCGGCATTCAAGATAAATTATAAATTAAATGTATTTTTGCCTATTATATTGAATATTTGAATTTGTCCTAAAATTGAAAAATGCTAACCGTATATATATTTCAACTAATATAAACTAATAACTATATTTTTTTCAGACTATCTGTCACACACAATTTTCAAAAGCTCAAGGATTTGCTATTGAGTTTTAATGTTACCTGTATTTTGTGTTTCGAATGATAGCTGATTACTATTAATTTTTTAATATCTGTTACATCAATATACAATCATGGATATACATATCTGTAAGTTGTACATAACTGCATACGCAGTATATGTCTCAACAGGACAGAGAGAGACAGGATAAACTGCAGTCAGGTGTCATCCCAGAATATAAAAATAACAAATGGTCGAACACGCCTAAAGTTATATGTGCCCTCTGTCATGTAAGCACACCTCTCTTTCCCCCTTTTAAGGAGAGAAACCCTTCGAGTGTCGTCTCTGTGGTCAGCGCTCACGGGACTACTCAGCCATGATCAAGCACCTGCGGACTCACGGCGGGGCCACGCCCTACCAGTGCACGGTGTGCCTGGAGTTCTGCAACAGCCTGGTCGCCATGCAGAGGCACATCAAGAGTCACGCGGTGCAGGACTTCCCTCCCGACTGGAGCATCAACAGCACCTACCTGTACAACTCGCACATCTGAGCCTCACACAGACACTGCTGTTGACACAGAGTTCTCATAAGAGTAACTTTAGTTTGTGCCTCTCATGACCTATCAGTACATTTGAATAACAGAGCAAAGCGCCTGTGTTGAGGGATAGTGTTAGAAAAGCCAAGAAAGTCCTTTAACACTTGCAGCTGTTTTTAAGTTACAACAATACACAACAGGCACAAACTAGAGCTATCACAGGTGTTGCAGTTACGTCTATACAAACTGAAACCGTTTCACATTCACAACTATAGAACAGAGAAATGTGGCACTAATTTCCAATGAAATGTCAGAAAAGGTACTGAAAGTGATTTCCATTTCACATTAGGGTCATGTATGTGTATTAAAGCCACATCAACAGCTCCGCCTTGTCAAATGACGCAGGGGCACCTTCCCTCTTACTTTCATAATTATTGGACCGCATGTGTAAACTTTGTAAGTTTGACCTAGGTTTATAGCGCCCTCATGAGGGCAACCACTGGAACAATCAGTGCTTTTTCTGTAGTAGTGCTCACAAATGCATCTCCATGTCGAAATGGGACCAGTGGCTGAGAGGCTGAGAAGTCAGAATCTGTCTGTGTGTCTGCAATAATTCATTACACCATCTAGTAGATTCAAATCTCTATTTCATTATTTAAAATAGTGCCTTTGTCCTGTGTTAGTTTACTCTCAGAGAAAAGCAGAGAGAGAGGGGTGGAAGGGTTCTCCACTGTCAACATGACCTCAAGGCCTGGCACTGCTTATGAGACAAAACTCAGCCAAATCCCATTTATTTTACCATTAAAGCATTTTAAGAAGACTGCATTCATGTAACACTGACAATAAGGAATGTTCTGAACAGCTTATTAAAGTGCTCTGGTTCACTGAGATAAGAATAACTGAGCTTTTGCAGGCAGCTACAACAGCTACGCATTTTATTTATTTTTTTTTCTTATTAGTAGATTTTAGTGTAATTTGTTTACTTTAGTAGATATATTGTCAGCCACTGATGCAGGGCTGGCTTCACTAGTTGCAGTTCAAAGGCTTGGATATACTGAGTAAATACCAAGAGGTATTTTACCTGCCTCTCTGCAAGCACCACACAAGTAATACGACTGTGAAGTTACGCCAGAAGTCCCCATATCATATGTACAGTATGTAATCATGCACATTGCTTCCCAGAGGGAGCTTTTGGTAGAGCTTTCAAGCCTGTTTCCACTGAAAGCTGTTTGATTTGTACATTATGTTCTCAATATGGGGTATAAGATGAATGTTTGTTTTTCATTTATAGGCTTTAATGGATCAATATGCCGTGTTTTAAACAACTGATGCATTGAATAAACAAGCTTACAGACAACTACTATCTTTGAAATTCTTTGTCATTTGTACAGATAGTGAAAGAGATGTTAATGTTTTAAGGAAATGCTGGGCAAGAGGGGGCAGCAAACCACTTTTTTTAGCATTAAATCTAAGAAAAAGTAATTAAAGCACGCTGTTATTACTTTGCTGGTAAAAGAAAAAAAACTATAGGATTTTAGCTTGACTTTAAAGCTGGGGTAGGATTCTTATTTTGAGGCATTTTTTTGTTCTATTTGTTGAACTTATCTTTACAACCCGATAGTGATCAATAAATGAAATGTTCTGGAAAAAAATAAATAAATAAAAAAATCCAGTATCTGTGGCAGTTGCAGGGCTGAGTTAAGCCCATCTGTCTGACAGTAAACCAAACAATACAAGTGTTAATAGTTTCGCCTTCTGCTAACCGGAGCCAAAGGCTCATGGCTGCTGCTTAATGTTTACATTTACACAGGCCTAGCTTATATTAGTTAGAGTCTCCAATCGCACTGTGTCATCAGCCTCACTGCTGCCACAGACCACCTCAGCACTATCTATGGCCACACAAATCCAGCCAGCACAAACCCCAGCTCTGGACGAGTGGACAACTCCTCTCCTCCCACCAGATCAACTAGAAGGTCAGACCTGGCTTCCACTGGCCACCAGCCTGATATTGTGCTGACAGAATTTTAGCCAATACAGCCACTTACTGAAGGTATGTTTCCTGAGCTGCTGCCCTACAATGAAAGCAGTCCACAACAGGGAGAAGCAAGGCAAAAGGACGGTGGGGTGGCTAACATTAGCTTGCTAATCCTTCTCTCATTTTTGGTCTGATAGAGAGAAAGAGATCAGGACAAGACGGGGCAGAGTGACTGCACCATTCACAACTCCACAATGATGTACGATTATATTAATCATATTATGGGAAGCTCTGAGTTACTACAAGAAGCACGTGTATATGCCTGTGGTCGTGGGGTGGGAGGGACTTAGGACAGAGAGGGAAGAGAGAGGCGAGCTGCCAACACATATCCCCGCACATAACAGCATTAATGACTATAAAATCATGAAGTATAAAGTCTAGCCTGACTTCTTACAATGTGAAGAAGATGAAGTGTCTTCCGTGTTTTGCGATTTAAATGAAAACCTTTTCTTTCTTTCTACTGCGGATACAGAAACTGGTTTCCCTCATAAATCCTTTCCATTGCCCTGGCCCAGGAGCAAATGTAATATTGTGACCAGTTTGTTGTCCAGCAGTCTGTGTTGGGGTCCCTGTGTCTACACATGACATGTACAGTACATGACATCTCACAGAGACTGATAATCCACTCTAACAGATAATCCATTTAGCCATCATTGCAGGCATCATGCATCACATCTGATGATTTAAGAGGGCTTTTTCACAGCAGCCATTTTGACTTGTCATAGTCAGAAAAGCACAGGTGCCACTAATAACATTAACCATGGCTCTGTTCTACTCAAGTGTTGCATTAAGCTATGACACTATGCACAATACCAGGAGCTTAAAATTGAAGCAGCTAAATGGAATTGGCCCATAGCTTAACCCCGTCTTGGAAAGGTAATTGTCCAATCATAGCTAAGCAACCAGAAAAGGCCCGTTCTGAGTCCAGACCTTTGAACCCAACTACTCCAAGTAGAAAGAATTGTCTGGCATCATGACATGAAGCAGCAGTTTCTCGGTTGAAAAACAATCCATCCAATGAGCGCCGTGGGAAGATTAACAATAGTCATCAGCGCCACGAACGGAACAAGCGCTGTTGTCATGCTGTTGTCAAGCTGTATGCAGGAACCAAAGAGGGGTCAATTTTTTTTTTTTACATGAATGGTAAGTTATAAATGCTGTATCACCTAACATCACTGTTTTTACTTTGCTACACTCCACTCTTAAAACCCCGGCAACACTGGCATATTGGCATAGCTACACATCAGTGTCAACTTAAGATGACATTTGAGTTTAAATGATGAGATACGTTGATCTCTAGTGATTGGTTAGGGAATCCCCCTCCCCCGCGGAAATCAGACAGAGCGGAGGCAATGTGAGACCAGAAATGGAACTAGGTTGTAAGGAGTTGATGATTCTGTCTGATATGAGGTTTAGATCTCTTCACATGCTGAACTGCTGATCATACGAGGCAATATAAGAGCATTACTAGGCATCTAGGGAGGATGAAGATTGGTGTCTTTTTTTAGCCTTTCCACAACCAAAAACAACAGAGCAAAAGAATAATGAATGAGTATGAGTATATACACAAAATAACATACTTGATGGTACGGCAAAGGCTGAATCATAAAGAGGGGATACACCAAAATGCAGCCTGAGAGAATGTTTATCCCCCTAGAACATAGTTAGTGTGGATTAGTACATCTCACTCTAGGTTCAGAAGGAGCTACGTTTTGAGTGCAGCAACCATCAGCAAAAGAGAATTCAGTTAAGTGCAACTGTAGTTTGCTTATCAATAGCAAAACAATGCAACCTGCATCACATTAACACAAACATGAACAAAAACTGGGCCCTTTGAACCAACTGAAACTTTCGTCACAGTTTCAAGTAACATCCAAGTCAGTGTCTGAACATTGCTGCAAACCATGGACACAATACATCTGTACATTTCATACGTATCATATCAACATTTCTAAAGTGACGTAGTAGGCTATATGAGCTGACTTTGTCATCAGGAGATGGAGGGAATGGTGGATGGCATGACACCCGAGAGAGACCAACAAAAACACAGTTGTTTTAGCAAGTCATCACTGTGTTTTCATGGGTGATAGACCCACAAAATGTGGCTGTATAAGCAGAGACACTGCTGCATTTTGGTCCAGGATTGTGCCATCAAATCCAGGTATTTTAAGCCTTAACATGATCTTTTGCGAACCATAACTACGTGGATTGTTTGTGCTCAAACCAACCCACACAATAACCACAGGGCTGTTCAAACGTAAAGTTTTAATGCATCTGCTACATAACATACAAGTGTAATGTATCTTTGGTTTGCAGAAACATACAATGCCAACATTTATTTTGGCGTTGGAAAAAATTAGTAAGAGTCAACAGTTCATATCAGATGGAGGTCTGTGAGAATCTGATGAGTCAGAGTGCACTCTTTAAGTAAAATGTGTGCTCGAGGTGGAACCAATCCAGGTGACTGGTGCAATCCTACCAAAAAGCAGTGGCAATGTAGATCCAACTTCCTGGAAATCAACTGGAAGCTCGCCATCCACTGGAATCATTGGATCTTCTTCACTGGATCTTCTCACTCCATAAAGAAGACCTGACATGCATTTACAAACACACTTATAGTCTTTGTTCTTCTTTCCTTTATATTTCATCTCTTGTATCACATGTTGTACATCAGACCAGATCACAACCACATCAAAGTTAACACTGACTGAATGCCAGCGCTCATCATGTTGAAATTATTTGTTGGTATCTATTTCATCATCTGAATTCTTATTTGATATCAGAATTATTTTTGTCCCAACACAAAATGCTTCTTGACACAATATGAATATCAGACATGATAACAATTAAACCCTTAACTCCTAATATTTGAGAAAGACATTGTATCTAAAAATGAAACCTACAAACCCCTCTCTCAGTAAAAGCTAAATTGTATTTTTTTTGTAAAAGCAAAAACACAGTGGGTCTGACATGAATTGTTTTACCAACTGAGTAAACACAATCAATTTGCCAAATCATTTTGTTCTTGAACAGAAAAAACAAATTTAAATTAAGTCACCAAAAACCAGGCTACTGCTCGATAAGTAGCAACATGAGGAGTAAGTGATTCAGAATTCGACATACGGTTACATGGTTAATATTAGGGGAAAACAGGGTTGGTTGTCACATTCATTAGATCTTGTTTCTTGAAAGGTGCTGTTAAAAAGTGTTGGGACTGAAATTTCCAGAATTGGGGTCAGAGGTCACCTACAGGATCATTTCAGGAGTAAGAAACTTGACATTGTGGTGAAAGTGTGTGTGTGTGTGTGTGTGTGTGTGTGTGCATCTATAAGCGAAAGTTAGTAGATCTTTGGAGGAAAACAGCCCCCTCTAGTGAATACATTAAAGAACTACAGATGAACCTTGGCCCTATGTTCTGACTGTAGATGGAATGGCACCTTCGTTGCTTATTGTATGGTCATACAAGTGGATTTATTTCCTAAATCTAAGAACACAAATCAACCCAACAGGGAAACACATTAAAGATACAGAAATGGACTGAAATTAAACAACTCCACAACTTCTTTTAACCTAACCTCTTCTCTGAAACAATGTTATCTATGTGACTCAGTGACCCAACCTTTTATTTTTGGAGCAATTTATTTCTCTATGATTGTCTGTGCTTTTTCTTTTCTTCTTTCAAAAATCACAGGTGTAAATGCTTTTCACATTCTCTGCAGTGTTGGGTGAAGCCTACTGCTTTGTATTATTCTTTGTGATGTTATATGAGGATGAAAATGCACTTATAGGAATGATTTTTCCTGCTTATGTTGTCTCGATGCATGAGCTGGTTAGGCTGTTGCATTTCAATTTAAAAAATGTCAATAAATTAAACGTGTTAAATCAATTTTTAAGATTTCTTCAATTTTTTTGCATTTTCCTTTATTAAAATTACATAAGGACTACCAATCCCATTGTGTGCGACAACCAACCCCACGATGTGGATGGCTGTCACAAGTGCACAAGACATATTTGACAGTTCATAGCTTTTGAACAGAATAAGCTTAAATTCAGGGTAAAGTAAAATCTGAGATTTTTATCTTAACACATTATACATGTTAGACAACACTTGTTGAAAACCTGAAAGACTTAGAACTATATGGTACTTAAATATGGAGTTAGACTGTTTTTTCACCATTTCTGTGTCCAGGATATTTTTTGGATGGGATGAAAAGCCTGCTTGATGATATAATGGCGCAACCCTTAGCATGAGCCCTGCTCCTTCACACTAGCCCACATTACTGTGATGTCACACTAACAGCAACAATCACCTCTGGGTAGAAAACTATTAATTGATTACAACTGTAGAGATATATAGCGTCTGCTGTTTCTGTTATCATTTTCAGTCGCAGATGTAACATTTAAAGATATAAAGCTAAACACGTGGTCCAACCCATTTGGCATTTCTGTTGTGCTTATTTTAGGTACTTTGTTGCTTTGTTGTCATGTTTGATGAACCAAAAAATCAATACCTGTGCAAGTGTATGCTATATTTTATTATCTGTTGCATTTTAAACTTACACAGTAAGCTATTGAGGCAACAGCAGACCAGCAACTCAGTGCTCCGCTACATAAAATGACCTTTTTTGTCAGTGGAGTCTGGTGGCTTTGATATAACTGCTTCAGTTACTGTCAAAAAAAAACCTATCTGACGGCAAGGTAAAGTGGAGAGAATATTCTAAATATAGCTTCCACTTAAACTTATACTGAACTTTGTTTTTGGTTGGGCCTTTTTGGTAGCTAAAAACTAACTAAGACAATGTCTGCTCAGCACTGTTTGATTTTAATGTGCGTAACATGTGGATTTTCTACCTGGAAGTTATGGCAAATAAACATTGTGGTAAGGTCCCTAGAGGCGTTCAGTTTTGTTGTTGTTTGAAAAAATAAAAATGACCATTCTGTTGCAGACTCAGAAGAACGAGGTTAATATTCAGACACGTCAGTGTCCCCTGGCTGCCAATTTGATTCTGTGTCAGGTGGCTCAAACATGTATGGCTGTACAAGTCCAATAAAGCTGCTAGATGGAACATCCACCGTTATCATGCTACAATTAACAGAGGCTGCAGCTTCTCCTGAGTTGGCGTGGCTTCAACACATGCAGCAGACAGCTGCTCCCAGGGTCTCAGAGCAGAGAATACTGCCTATTCTATATTTTCATGATTTTATATACTTGCTGACTTTTTTAATCACGCAAATTTGGCTGAGTGCTTAATAACCCATTTTTCTGTAGTGTGACAAACTCATTACCCATTCATTTTTGCTTTACCCAGACTTTAAGGAGAGTAAGGTCACTCCATTCCTCCTGACATTTTAGACTTCCATTTCACACTGAAATTGAATTGCGTTCGATCCTTTCTTGTTTCTGGCCATTTGTGCACAATACCGCCAGACAGTGACCCACGAAATTCCACAGAGAGGTATTTTTAATTTGTCGGGTATCTCATTGACAAACAATTTCAAAGTCAAAGTCATACATTCAATACTCATATTTTGACAGGTGGATCTAGGTTATCCAATCTTTGTATATCTATCGATATATTCAACTATATTCTATTATCAATATTCAACCACTGAACATCGATAATAGACTAACGGATGTATACCTGTGTGGATACCTGTCCTTCCCCTGATGTAGATGGAGAGATAGGTATCTACACATCTATCCATCAATCTATCACAGATGAAAAGAGAAAAATATGTGATATTCACACATACTATGAATCCATTTATGTGTCGATCTTTCCATTCATGAAGCATTGGTGGTTCGATGATGGATGTACAGATGTCTGAATATCTATCATAAATAGATCCATAAACAGTATCACCCTATAGCAGTGGTTCTCGACCGGTCCAGTCATTGGATTCCAGATTTCTGCTTTGTCATTAGATAACGTCCACACACTTTAATACAGTCAGCATCGTTCTTGTGTTTGGCCTTAATGTCAAGCTTGGCTGCTGTCTCTGCTGTCAAGTAGCTGTCTGTTAGTCACTCACTCTACAACAGGAAACGGCACTTCAAAATTAAAGTGCTCTGGCAGAAATTTGCTGTACTTAGCAATATAGCGGGGTTTTTTTTTGACAAACTTGACACATTTGTGAGTCACTTGCAGTTCATTCAGAATGAGCCCAGGACCCACTTTTGTAACACAACCCAACAGTTGGGAACCACTGCCCTATAGTATATAGATACAATTGAATTAATTGTGTTAAACAGACTTTTCCAGCAAGTGTTACAACCAACCCTCTGCCTGTTACAATTAATCACAACCACGGGATATGTTGTACCATTTCACTTGAGTTATAGTTTTAGAAGTTCTCGGAAAAAACCCCCCAAAAAAAACAAAAAACAAAAATGTTGTTCATTTGTCGCAAAGATGTGCTCACTCCAATCTGAGATGAGCAACTGTAACACCTATCACACGATCAGACATGAACATTTCTATTCAATACAGTACATTGCTTATAGAAACATTGTTATTTCTGGCTGACCTGCTGCTAACTTGCTTTATGTCCTTGCCCGGCGCCAGACAGCCAACTCTGCATGGGTATGTATGCAATATGTATTTTATCAACAGCATAACAAACTATCTGTCGCATGGCTTGTGTGTTAGTGCATTTGATCATACATATCTTATCTGTTTTTACTTTATATTGCTGCTCTGCATGTCTGAATGTAATGCTAATCTGTATGTTGATGCTCTGTGTTGCTTGCGTGTCTGTTTGTGCTAACATGCTCTTTGTTGTTGTTGTTGTTGTTGTTGTATTATTGTATTATACTGATGCTCTGCTGTTGCTTGTTGCTTTGCATGGCGACTGTTCTAGCTTGAAAATTTGTAATTGCTGTGGTTAATGCTGTCTTTAAACCGATCGGCTAAAATATTAAAACCACTGGCTGGTGAAGTGAATAACATTGATTGTTTTGTTACAATGCAATGTTCTTTTGGAAAACCTTGGGTCCTCGAATTCATGTTGATACCACTTGACACGCTGCACCCACCCAAACACCATTACAGACCAATACACCCCTTCATGGGAACTGCACTCCCTGATGGCAGTGCACCCCCTCAGGTAGGACAATGCACCATGCCACACCACAAAAACTGCTCAGGAATGGCACAGGGGACGTAACAAACAGCTCAAGGCATCAACCTGGCCTTCAGATTCCCCAGATACCAATCTGATCAAGTATTCCTGGGACGGGCCGGTACCTTACCTCACAACCCACAGGACTCAGAGGATCTGTCAACAATGCCTTGGTGCCAGACAACACAGGACACCCCCAGAGATCCTGTGTCCATGCCTCGACAGGTCAGAGGCTCCGCCGTAGATCAGACTTGGCTCTGACCTGTCGAGGCCCGGACAAATGACCTCTGGAGTACCGGTTTGTCCCACAGTTGCTTGATCAGATCGGGATCTTGGGAATTTGCAAGTTAGGTCGATGTCTTGAACTCTTTGTCACATTTCTTGGACCATTCCTGAGCAGTTTTTGTGGTGTGGCAGGGTGCACTGCCTTGCTGGGGGGCTACTGTCATTGGGGTTACTGCTGCAGTAAGTGGGGGTACTCAGTCTATAACAATGTTTAGGTGGGTAAAGTGCATACACATGAAAGCCAGGACCCAAGGTCTCCCAGCAGAACACTGCATTGTAATGAAATTAATAATGTTATCAGTGTCAGTGGATTTAATGATTTGGCTGATAGGTGTATGTCTTTTGTCCTGTGAATTGTCCTGTGATTTTTTTTATCCTTTTATTGGTTTCAAAACATCTTGCCAAAGGACTGCAGTTGAAAATTAGCTAACTGGCTAACACTGGCACATTTACAGAAAGTAAAAGTTGATTAATAAGTTGTCCTTATAAATAAATAAATAAATAAATACATAATTCTAAATGTTGTTAGAATAAAACCAAAAATAATTAATCTCAAATTTAGCCCAACTAAAATGGGTTAGGCTGTGCCCCACTCTCCCCTAGTTTTTGAGGGCTTCAAATACAAGTAAAAAGTGGGACGACCAGCCTCCATTTTAAGTTAAACGTGTCCCTTTAGACACAATATTCTCAAACAACAGGAGGCTAAACTGCTTGAATGGAAATAACTTAGTTGCTAACACATGACAAAACTAGTAAAACAGAACTGAGAAGCTAGCTTACCGAGTCATGTGAGGTCAAACGTTTTAAGAAACCGGTGTTTAGCTTTTTCCTGCACTCCCCTCACTTTCATTGTCCTCAGACGCCCTCTCCTCAAGTATGTTATCAAAACTGAATCCTCCATGAGACGGCTGCTTGTCTTTGTCTTCCTCTGCCGTCCCCTCTGCCCAGGTCCCCCAGTTGCTGGCTTTGGAGTCCTCTGCCAGTAGCATTAACTGGTGGACCTGGCTGGCGCTGCAGTCCGGCAGCGGGACCTTGTAGGTGCTGTGGAACCGCCGCAGGTCGACTCTGAACGAGCCCTTCTCCAGAGTCATGCAGGGCTCAAAGCGAGCGCCCCACTCTATCTCCGTCTCTATGTAGGATGTTTTGGCTTGGCACATCATGCCTGTGTGTAAAACGAGGAGATGGAAGTGGCTGTGAGTGCGCTTTCAAACATGAAAAATGCATGTGATTTAAAACTGAAGTACACATCATTAGCCACAAGATGTCACTGTTTCATTGAATCTAAACTGACAACCCCTGAGGAAAGGACATATTCTATAGATATTTCATACTATATTCAATGAATAACAATAACAGTACAGAACAACTGATAAACAGTTAATGTAACCTAAAGAATCAACACAAAAACTGCAGGACGTTTGTCTAAAACAAGCCATTTGGATGAATGTTGAGAAGATTATTTACACATATTGCATCAAAGATTAGTTTTCCTGATTATTTTTGGAACTTTTAATGCAGTTCTCGGTATTTTGTTTTTTTAAACAATCATACAAGCTGTTTTTTTTTGTTGTTGTTGTTGACAAATTCAATGTTTTCTTTTCCCTTACACTCTGTTCTGAGATATTTGGTTGTTTTTAATGGCGTAGCCTACTTATCTAATGCTCTAATGCAGAGTGAAGGCTCTGAATATAGCTTGTGTTTAGGCCTTCATCGTACCCTTATCCTGTGAGATTTTTTTTAAGTTTATATCTTGAAAAAAAAATCTCAACTCTAAAATTAACAAGTTCATTTAGTTGAATGAATGAAATCTGATCAGGTTTTGGACCTTGTCCACTTTTGTGTCAGGATCGGCTGCAGACTGACTTGGCAGAGTTGGCTGTCATCTTGTTTTACATGGATAAGTGTATTGTGCTCTTACTACCACTAGATGGCACAAAAAAGTAGACTAAAGTATAAGGTCAAGTAAACCCAACATGTGATGTCCTCTTATGAGGTCCCAGGGTCACAGGAGGATATATTAATAAATAAAATAAAATTCATACACCCCTTTTTCTTAAAGCCCAACCACCACTCCCCCAGTGGGTACCTTTTCTCTCTTTTTTATTTATTTATTTCTTTGTCTTCTCTTTTTTTCTCTTTTTCATCATTTTCTTGTAATTTCTTGTCACTTTTGCCATTTAGAAGTGGAGTTCAGTATAAACAGGTGGTGACTACATACAACACAACCAATACACAAACAAACAGCATCACTCCATCATCACATAAACAGAAACAAACTAACAAAAAAACAGAAGACAAAAACTAAATAATGTGCCTCACACAACACATGGACAAACAGTCGTACAGTAGAAATTTCATATTGGCATAACAATATTCCAAAACTAGCTCAACTGCAACAAATACAAATTGACAAAAAGGCATTCTTGAAGAGCGAAGAGTACACAGTTTTAAGTTCGGCCACATATCTTTTATCACCCCCAGACTGGAAACCAGTGTGCACAAATACGTCCTTTCCGGGTAGATAGAACAAAGGACGTGGGCTGAAGTGGGAATGACCTATTCAGGAGTGAAAACAGATGCTGACTGCGGGGCTAATGGGGGACAGATGAAACCAATTAAGGTGGGGCAGACAATCAAAACACACATGGGCAGTTAACGATATAAAATAGGAAACATTAAGCTTGAATGAATAATGACTAAAACAAAGTAAAAGCATGACGTCAGGGGCAGAAGCACGGTAGATTATGACCCAGTCATAAAGTAAAACGCCAATCTGTTTTTGGCTTTCATGTACACTTTTTGGCAGTACAATTTACAAACAGTTACCCACAAATCCTGCTCTTAGGGTTTTATGTCATGTGTAGTCTGATGAGCAAAGCATTACAACACTGGGCAACAAATCAAAAAGTAAAAGGAAACACAAAAGCATTTCAAGAAAAAAATAAACATAAACAAGACAGGAAACAAAATAACAGCATCAACATTTTAAATAACGTCATTAACAGAAACACAGACATTTGAAAAACCAAAAGTACCATCATTGTGAGAAAATTACTGGGCTGCATTTCAGCTGCAGTTTAACAGGGATGTGGCTGCTGGAATTTCTGATATTTGTATTTTTTCAGCTTATCAGCAGGAGAGGCCACATATCCTCTCATTGTTCCCTCCTGTAGACTGTTAAGAAATTATGTTGCGTCTGTTCTCTGGGAGGACATAGGTCACTTCCAGTTTTGCTGTATTTTCTTGTTCTTTGACATGCATAAGAAAACAAAGAATGTGCCAATTCTCAGTGCATTCTGACTTACAAAGCAGGATTTCGAAAGTTCCAACTTTCCAGACACCTTTATTATCTGGTTTCCTGAATTTTGCTCAATGACTTGAATTTGTACAGCTGTGTGCAGCTTGAGTTGAAACTGAAGGCATTTTTTTTCAGCTGTCATCTATGCATGCAGACACCTTGTTTTCCTTCTCAGTAAGCCATGTCCATTGCACAAAATCTACGCGCCTAATGGTATCATTACAGTAAATGCTTCTACCAAAGACTCAGACACAATCAAAGATGAATATTACTCTGATCTTACTCACACTTAACAACCAAACACTCACTTCCCATAATGTTCAACTCAGAGCAAAGATATACCAATCCATACCTCAATACTGCTATGAATCTGCCTCATACAAACAGCTATTAGTGTGTGTAGTTTTGTGTGTGTGAAGTTTTGGGTGGATAAAACATTCATTCATAGTATACTCATGATTAGGCATAGGGTAAATTTATATTGTAAGAAATGCTCTGAATTCTCTCTATAATTAGCACTTGACTATTCAACTTTGTGTCACAGCATCATAGTCACCACTGAAAACAATTCCAGCAATATTAAGGAAATTCTTGACTCTGTGTCAGTGCTTGAATGTTATTAGGAAACATTGTTGCTCCTACTGCTTCATTTTTTCCATCTTCCCTCCTTCTCTGCTGTGCCCTTAGTGAGTCTTTCATCTGAGGTCAGTTCTACCGCATATACTTGCAAGAGACAGAGGCCCTTCTGTTCACACAGCTGTTTCCAATTTGAGACTAAACAGTCTTGTACTTTTTGCAGCGTTTCGTTGACAGCTTACAGTTTACAGATATGTTTCGATGAAAACAGCGTTACTGTCAGAAAGATGATGCACATGTATTTTCCAGAAGTTTGAGAAAATTGTTTAAGCAATGCACGTTTCCTGGCTATGCATTCATTAGGGTAATCACCGGAAAATAATAACTGTTGTATTCTTGTTACATTAGAGGGAGCTGTTTAGCCTTTATCTACATACGGAGCAAGTTATCTTTCACAAAGTCAGCCATGTTGTTCGACAGTAGCCCAGCACGGACAAACTAAACACTGGCTCTAAGTTGTCACATCCTACACCTTGGCACATGAGAAAAGTTTCAGTTGGTTGCAATTCACAAGCTCATCACTAGATGTCACTAGATCTCACACACTAGACGTTTATAAAGCGTCAATGGAAGCAGAGTGCAGAGCATCGTACTTTGAAAACCACGCTGACCGGAGGGTAAAACAAATGGCACAACAATATGCAGCCAAGCTTGTAACTAGCTAAATACAACAGATTTCAGCATGTTGTTAGAGGACTAATTTATCAGAGAGCTTCTCATCAGAGAGGAAAAGGTAGACCTGTATTGAGGAACTCAATCTATCCTTACTTTGCTCAACTTTAAGAAATAATCCCACTGAATGGCCATACTTTGATATTTACAACTCTTTGATTAAATCAGATGATCACCATTTTAACCTAACAAAGATTAGAAAACACTAACAAAAAACACAGGCCTTGCATTGCTTAGCTCCTCAGGGTCACTCTGACCCACTGTTCAGAACAGTCAGCAACAAAACAGGATAAAGGGATTCCTTCCAACTGGCTCAGACATTTCATTTCCTGCTTTTTTCCCCTTTATTTTTATTAAAGCTTTTTTTTGTGTGGGATTTCTACGCTCAGCCATTGAACATTTAGATTGTAATCTGCCATGCTATGAATTAGTCACTTTCCCAAGAAATACAGATTATCTTGACTGTACAAAATGTGATGTATAAATGTATTCCCAAATATATATGTAAACAGGCAGTAAATGAGCGACATTGTTAGCAAACGATTGGATATGAAACATTGTCCTGTCAGTTTTTGCACAATACTGAAAGTAAACATGAACACTTTAGAAGAGTATTTTCACTGTAACTTTCACAATAACATCTTGTGGTTTTCAGCCACAGACTGTTTCAGAATCCTGCCTCCCGCCAAACCAGTCAAAGTGATTTGGAAATGTCCCTTGCTGTGCTCAAAGCACAAAAAATTATGTTTAGCAATCACTCTGTCATCTGGAACTCTCAAACCAACCACAAAAGAAAAGTCCCAACGACAACGGCTGACACACTTTTCAATGCTGTGAACAGAGCAGTAAACAAATACAATTGCTGGGAGTTGAAGCAGACCTCTAGGCAGGAGACTAAGGGTGTTTTTGGACCCAAGGAACTTATAGTTTTAAGAACCCCACTTTTTGTATGGGCTGCACCGCAAGAACTAGGAATGATCAAAGTTCTCAGAGTGCCGTTTGAATGGATTTTTTTAGATCCTTTGGAACCAGAAGTAACCCCTCAGACACCCCTAGACCCTCACTATCCACTGCAAACAGTACTCTTTAAAATGTGGGCGGGGTTGTTGTCATTCACTGATCTGTCCAGCAGAATAAAACAGGCTGCAGTGAGTCTCTTTTGATGAGACACTTAAAGGGACTACATCTTGCATTTCTTGTGCAACCCTGCTTTGTATAATGACAATAAATGAACACTTATGCGATATCTGCTATATCTCTCTTTGACTACTACTAATTACTCACCTGTGGCCTCGACAATGCCCTCCAAGATAACGATTATCTCAAACTGTTGTCGTCTAAGCTGCTGAGGGCCCAGCTCCCAAAAGGGGCTGTTAGAGTCAATATTGTGCTGAATGACTTGAGGCTCCACCAGGAAGAGTCGGTCTGACCCAGTTTCGTAGCCGAGGTCAATCTCCGTCTGCTCCAGTGGCAAGAACTCGCCCTCGGCTGTTTGGCGCGACTTGATTAACTTTGCACGGATCTTGGCATCCACCATGTGGCTTTCTCTCAGGTCCCCCAAGCGGAACATCAAACATAGCTGGTCATCACGGTTGGCAATAACGCAGGTGCGACTGAAAAGTAGTGTCTCAGCCCGCTTCTTAGGTCTGGATATTTTAACAAACATGCAACCCACCATGAGTGCATCTATCATGGACCCAACAATGCACTGTATCATAACTAGCAGAACGCTTTCGTGGCAGGAGGGAGAAACAGTGCGTGACCCATAACCAATGGTGCGCTGCGTTTCTACGGAGAAGAGTAGAGCTGAGATGAAGCCATCTACACCTAAATAGCAGGGCCTTTGGTCTACAAGGTGTTCTACATGGGTGCTCAGGGGTCGCTCTTGCCCTAGGTCACCTCGGAAGAAAGCATTCAAGAAGTAGAGCCCAGCAAACAAGAACCAGGTGGTGATGTAGCACATCATGAATACAAATAGAAACCAGCGGTACTGAAGGTCCACAAAAGAGGTAAAGATGTCAGACAGAAAGCGACCCCTCTCAGATATGTAGCCCAGGTTGACACGACACTTTCCATCCTTGGAGACATAGCGAATTTGCTCTCTGGTTTCTGGAGGAAGGGTGGGGGTTTGGTTACACTCACTCTCCAGGAGTTTACTCCGGGCTTTAGCCAGCCTCTCCACCTCTCTAGGGCTGGATATGTTGCTGTGTACAGGTGAGAGCTGGGTGCTGCGGAGGGGACTGTTAGTGACATGAAGGGGAGTTGTGCTGCCCATGTTAGGCACGCTGAGAGCATGGCGAGGGTAGCGCGACACAGTGTTGGTCTCTCTCAGTGACGAGCGACGCAAGAGGGCTTGCTCTGTTTCTGTGAGACCGAGGGTGGGTGGTGGAAGCAAGCAAATGTTACCACGAAAAGGGATATCTGTGGTGCTTTTATGCCTACGTATGGCTGTTGAAAGCTCTGGAGAATTCCCTGGCATGATGTCCGCAAGAGGAAGTGGTGAGTCTGCATCTCTCTGGAAAAAGCAAAAAAAGGTAATAAATGTTATTCTCCTCTCTCACAGGTTTGAATCTGAGTGCATTAAGTTCACTAGAACCAGAATGAACTTTCAGTCTCAATTTTCAAGCCAACATGACGCCGTTAAATCAAAGTTGTACAGTGTTTTCTTGGAAAATCCAAATCACTGCTTGCTGTGGAAAAGATATCAAATATGGAAGTATGTGAATATAATCATGAATAATAATAACAGTTTGAAAGTGTATGACAGTGCTTAAGATATTTTCCAAGTCCTCATAGTCTGTCTGCATGCAGGCATGTGAGGAGACTCTGAGTTGTTAAACAGTTCTGTCTGATGTGTGAAATAAACAATATAAGACTGAGAAGACTCTGCTAAGCTTTTGGCATGTCTCTGTCCATGTTGGTGCTTTACCAAGAGCTTCTCTGATCCAATTATTGTTATAATTAAACTTGTATATTCAAGTAAGACCAGCTGAGGCTTATCAAATTTACTTTATTATTAAAAATAGACAAGAGTACAACTGCACTGCCTTACATTTATTACATAGCTCTCACACTGATTTCCCTCTCCCGAAGGTGTCGAATGGACAATCATGATAGATTTTGGTTGGCAGGGCATGGACGTCCGCCGCCCCCTTGTCCCATCTTGGGTGGTCCCTGGAGGCCCCATGGTCCCTGTGCTTCCAAGGGATCAAGGAGACCCAGACTGGTCTCAAAGTTATATTTTCTTCATGCACCAGGACACATTAGAGAAATTCAAAGGCAAGAAACACCAGCAGCAGAGCATGGGTATGATCATTTAGACGCCATTGATTTAGGACCTGAGGACATAGAAGAAGATTGTCACACAGGAGGTGTAACATATGGCAAGGGGAATGCCCAGCTCCTAAGAATAGACTCAAACACTCTTAACACTTAGCTACAAATAACAAGAAAGAGCACAGAATGGTGACAGACAAGACAGCTCTGAGGGCTTTTTTTTCAGTAGTGTCACCCAATTAAAAAATATTTAGTTTGAGTCGCTTTTGTCAAAGTAAAGCTGTTTTCAGAAGAGAAAAAAAACACAATTTCCAGATTAAATCTGAGATGAACTAACCTGAGGGCACCTGAAGGCATCCCATCAATCCATACCACACACAACACGAAAAACTTCCTAGTTCCAAGTAATGTTTTTACCCTGCATACTTCAACATTGGAGCAGCTCACACAAAGGGAGAAGCTTAAGGAGATCCTCTACTGGAGCTAAGCTTTATCATCCTGCTGTCTCAGCATCCTCCACAGTTGAGTGTACTCAGCTGCTCCTCTCATCTACACAGTAAAGGTTGCAAAGGTTCTCTCACTTACATAGACAATGTATACTACAATTAACCCTGATTTAACGCTTAACAAAAACAAAGCACCTTAACAAGGCTATGATTTTCATTACAACTTAAAAAAGGAAAATACTTAAAGCATGCAGAAGTACATTTATACATAATCAAAAGGAATGTTTTAAGATGCTCCCTTGAGTAAGTGAGCGGAGTACTGATCTGTCTGAGAATGAATAAAGAGATGTTAAAAGGTCAGTTGACTCATCATGGGGAGTACTGGTCAGCCTGTAACAACAGTTGCTCTCTGTAGGTAGGACCTTTGCAAAAGTTAATTAGACTAAGCCATGTGGCAGCCCTGTGAGGCTGTTCTATGAGCTAAATACTGTAATGGTGTGGGGGATATTTTCTTGGCACACTTTGGGCCCCTTAGTACCAACTGAGCATGGTTTAAACACCACAGCCTACCTGAGTATTGTTGCTGACCGTGTCCATCCCTTTATGACCAGTGTACCCATATTCTGATGGCTACTTCCAGCAGGATAACGCACCATGTCACAAAGCTCAGATCATCTCATACTGGTTTCTTGAACATGACAATGAGTTCACTGTACTCCAATGGCCTCCACAGTCACCAGGTCTCAATCCAACAGAGCACCTTTGGGATGTGGTGGAACGGAAGGTTCTCATCATGGATGTGCAGCTGACAAATCTGCAGCAACTGTGTGATGCTATCATGTCAACATGGACAAAAATCTCTGAGGAATGTTTCCAGCACCTTGTTGAATCTGTGCCAGGAAGAATAAAGGCAGTTCTGAAGGCAAAAGGGGTCCAACCTGGTACTAGCAAGGTGTACCTAATAAAGTGGCTGGTGAGTGTATATTCCATTCACTTATAGTGGTTGTAAAACTCCAGCTTCTACTCAGTCAGCTGACTATGGGTGTCACCTTAAATTAATCTAACCACATTTGGCATTATCTCCTTCAAGGGGCAGTGTGTAATATTTGGCATGGTTTATTGTCAAATCTGAATCTGAATCTGAATATTCTACCCATTAATATGTTTATATAAGTGTATGATCGCTATAAAATACAATTAGTTTGGTTTTCGTAGCCTTATAATTATGCTTTTTTATATATACATATATATATAGCAAGGGCCTTGCTTTAGAGAGGTCGCCATCTTGCGCCGCCATGTATGTACGGCAGACCAAGTGGACAATCCAGCCAGCCAGAGAACGCGTTTCGCGTGTATAAATGAACCAACGAAGACAGTGGAAGGAAGGAAGGAAGAAGGAGGAGGAAACAGCAGAGAGTGTTAGTAGTTCGTTGATAGAGAGTAGTGAAAAGTTTTTTTAGTTATAAAGTTTGCGAATGGACCACACTTACCACGCAACAGGAGAGAATGAACCCGAACCGTCATCTGCGAGGAAAAGAAGACGCAGCTTCACTCCTTGTGATGCACTTTCTGTGGAGCTTTTCCTCCTGATGATATATCTCCCCAACAATGGCAGCAGTAGCACCGAATCCCATTCTGTGCATTCAGCCTCTCTTCTCGCCTGCTCAGCATCAAACACATGGAGTTCCTCATCTGTATGCTCCGGCTCAAACAGGTATGGCTCTGGATCTGTGTCCGCTACAAGAAACTCTTCATAATCGCGTTCAAAGTCGTCCATTGCAGCTACTATAGTCCGGAGATATTGCTAGGCTAAATAAACAGCTGAGCTCTGTTTACCGGCTACGCTGTCAGTCAGTGTGCGGGCTGGAGATTGGTGGAGCAGAGAGGGGAGGGCTGCCCCGCTGGGTACTGTAAGTGAGTATGTGTGTATGAAGTGTGTGTGTTACGCTAGAAGAGTCAGTTTGGGACAGAGTCTTTTACGTGCTACCCCCTGGAGTGTGTGGTAATGCTCCTCTGGTCTCCTGCTCGTGAGTGATTCATTACAATATTGTAACATGGTTTAGATTTCTAAATAAATATCGTCGCTAGATAGACCTACTCCTGAAAAACTTGGGTCTGCGCAAGAGTTTTTGTCCCTACGAGGCCACCGTCATTTACTCGACGGGAGGGGTGAGCGAGTGAGCCCTGCAATCTAGAATTTGACCACTGATGTCACTGTTTTCAACGGTTTTCAACCCATTTTACACACTGGCCCTTTAAGCTAATCATTTAGTTGCTATCAAGTTTTACTTGCTTTACAAACTTTCCTCCCTTTTGTTGCTGTCAGTTGTCTTTGTAGGATGAACATATGTAACCCTCCTAAACCCCCTTCAGGTCATCCACCGCCCAGTCCTACTCCTCATCCCATCATCCTCATCCCTCAGCTATCCCTCCTTTCACCTCCACCACCAGTGTCTAGACTCCATCGGGGGGAATATTCCTACGCTACCCATGGCATCTCCACCCCCTAAATATTCAGGTCATGATGTGGTCTAATCACCAAAGAACTTTTCACCATTCACCATATTGTGCATTTACCCTTCAGTCAACTCTGGAGAATGTTGACATCCAGCTAAAATGAACTGAAAAAGGTGAAATGACAGCAGACACCAAAAATAAGGGACTGCCACAGTCACTGTCTTGTGGTAATTGCAACATGGTTCACTTTATGCAGCATTAAACTGCTTTGCAAGCATGTATCCACTGTGCATCAGCATCATGCTCATCCAGAAATTCCACTTCAGAATGTTTGTGGTCATATGATCATCAACAAGATCGGTCTTATTTGGGGCAAACCTATACAGTTCGATGACACAAAGAAACCTTTTGTCTACATTTTTGTATTTATTTCCAACTTTGTTGGCATGACAGTGTGGTTGGTCACGTTTCTTTAGGTTCACTTCTCTTTTCTTGACTGTCTCTGATTTTTGGACTTTTGCCATAGTAACCAAATTTGTAACATTTAAAGTATAATTACCAACACAGACTGATGACGAAGACAGGATGAAATGACACAATCCAAAGACATGCAGGCTTTCTAGCCTCTGTTTTCTGTTACCTGGAATCTGGAGCTTGTTACCTGCCTGTTTTGGACCACACCAGAGGCAGGATTTGGAGTTAGTGAGGTAACTTCAGGGTTAACTCTGGGTTATCAGTACTACGAAGCTGGTTCTCTTTTTACTGGGATAAATCACCATGGTAACATGCCGAACAGCTACCATGCTCCGGAGCAGGTAATGTTCAGAGTATCGGATCACACCCTCTGACCAATCAGATCACTGAAGAACAAAGCATCCATGGACAAAAGTGTGGGGTCTCAGGTAAAAAAGAGGAGCCTATGTGTTGTTGAATCATTTCAATGTTCCAGGGAACTATTCTACTGGTTTTGTAACAGAGTTCCGATGAAATATAAAGATTGTTTACAACACTAAACACATGATTTTAGCACCATTTACTTTAGTCGAGTTGCTGACAGTGTTGCTATTTTTACAGTCTGATTCCATCACTTCTCCTCAAAGACTGACCTCATCAGTCATTAGCTAGGCTACTTTTCCGCCCTTTACTTTGGTAAAAGAAACAGTCTAGTGGGTTCCTGGTTTGTACCCAGGGTGGGGGAGCCCTTCTGTTCGGAGTTTGCATGTTCAGGGCAGGTTTTCTCCAGCTTTCTCCCACAGTCCAAAGACATGCAGGTTAGTTGGTGACTCTAAATTGACTGCAGGTGTGAATGTGAGTGTGTACGGTTGTCTGTCTCTATGTGTCAGCCCTGTGATAGTCTGGTGACCTGTCCAGGGTGTACCCAGCCTCTCGCCTAGTGTCAGCTGGGATAGGCTGATAGGCTTGTTTGCTCCACCCTAGTGTTCCCCTCCACACCCTTGTTGTAAGCCAATCTCCATTTCCCTCCTTTTGCCTATGTCCTCCTGTGTCTCGTTCTTGTGGTTAGTGATTTGTGAATATATACCTGTCTGTTTCCCTTTGCACTTTGTCAGTTCGTCTGTGTATGGGTCATTCTTCAACTATGGTCAAATGTGGTCTCAAAAATTTTAGAAAATCAAACACATATTTTAGGTAATATTTTGATATGTTTTGCTTATCCATTATGTGTAGAAACACATTCTGGTAGCTATTGTGATGAAATTATTTAGATAATATATATTTTTTCTCATTTTAGTCGAACATTCAGAGGAAAGCATCATTTCCATCACACCACAAACAATGTGTTTTACAAACAAAATTATTTACAGAACTCATGTTTTCAAAACATTTCATGAAATTTCACACATAAATGATCCCAAATATATAAATATATTTATTTTCAGGATTGTAAGGACAATATTTTTCCATTGTTAAGATGACAAACACCTTTAAACTGTTTTACTGAATTCTTTCAATTAAGTTCTTTCATGACACAAACATGAGTTTTCCAATCCCAGATATGAATTGCAGCCATAGCTGCATAATTTTCAAAACTACAAAATATTATTAGTGTGACTGTGTTATTTTTATAAATTTTATTTACAAATGTGTGATGTGATGGAAATGACATTGCGTGGTGGAAAAGACAACACGTGTTGGAAATGACATGTGACAACCAACATTGCTGAACAAAGTTCACTTTTATTATTAAAACAAAGTAACATCAGTCTTAACATTGTAACATTTTATTAATGCACATTTAGATGGTAGACAATTGCTCCTTCCCTGCTCTCTATGCGCTAAAACCTACACACAAAACTACAATACTTCATTTCATGGCAATCAAATTCAGACCATAGGTTTTTCCATCCTAAAAATGTTGAAACAGTAACGATTTGAAACTGACAAAGGCTTTCTAATCCAAACATATCATTTAACACAACCTGACTCTTACAGTACACAGTATGTCCTCACATTGTTGGACCTTACTCCCCTCTCATTTTGAGCTGTCGCAGGTCCATGCTGGGCCATGCCAAGCTGGTAGCCTTACCAGCTCCTATCATCCCTGTAAAACTTGTTACAGTTCTAGCACACAATAGAAAATTCATAGTCATAAAATGTCATGTGATTGCTGTAAAACCTGTGTGCTAGCTGCCTTGCACTTTTTATCATATGCATTTTTTAAACTAATGCTCTCTCCAATACCAACATTAAATGAATGTTTAACTATGCTAAATCAAACTTTTCAACATACGTATTTTGTAGTTGTTATGCATATGTATATAGCCAATTAATTCACAAACTGTCAGACTTGCATATGTACTTTGCCTTTATCCGTCATAGTCAAGAGCAGAACATATTTCTGCCCAAACTGTGGGATCCAACATCACGTGCTTCTTTGTCACTTGCTGAGGCTCTGGTACCAGTCTGACAACATCTTTAGGTTGATACCAGATCACGTCCTCTCTCATTGGCCAGAAAAACCTGTTTCTGCCAACATGACTCATGGTTTTCACCAGAGCACAGCTGTCAGAGCCAACATCTTGTATGATGCCTGGATAAGGATCCCCATCATAAGTGACCACACACCATTTTCCAATCAGTCCTTCATGAATGTCTGCAATGGACTGAGCTGTTGTGACAGATGTGCTTGTGGATGCAGGATTCTCAGCGCCAGCCTCCGTGTATACTGTCTGAGGACCAAAACATTTGCAAAGATGGGGTTCTGAGCAGAAGCAGCTTAGAATACGCCAAGATATCTCTCCTGGTCTTGCAGAGACAATCTAGAGAAGCACATGGTATTGAAATTACACCACAAGACATGAATTAACATGAATGATTTACACCCATTAAAAAACACCTTTTCTTAAAAAAAAATGATGTGGATGTGGTGAAAAGATTTTACCTGATCTATCTGCATTGTGCCCCAGATAGTCTGCAGGGCATCAGGAAGGAGACTATCCATTTCCTCAATCTCCTTCTCAGTGACATACATCAGTTTCACAGTAGATGGCTGTTTTGAAAGTTGCTCATACAGCACCCTTCCATTCGGAAGATCAATGCCGTTTGCCACTAGTGAGTCAGCCTGCCTTTTAACAGCTGCACCAATCCCATCAGCTGGGCCTTTGCCATGTCCTGCCTCCAGGAAGTTCCACGTGGTCCTTTTAAATCCCATCTGAAAGGGGATTTTGCTCAAAAAAAAGTTTTTCTTGGACCTATACTGGGTGGTAGGCCCATCACTGATAACATGCAGTGTGGTTACATCTGGGTTCAGTGTTTTAAGGTATGGGAGTACAGTGTTGAGATGAGCCCAGATGGCTGATGGGTCGTGGCGCATTGATGAACTAATAGAACAGAGAGATATCACCCCAGTTTTGGTGTGGGCCACACCTATATGGAGAGTGGCTTGTTGATGGGAATCACCAAAATGGACTGCTTGGATCTCATTTCCATATTTACACAGATAGTTTTCTGCAAAATCAATTTGCGTTCCAGGAAAGATATTATTTTTTTCTCCACTTCCTTGCTGATTTTGTTGCATTGAATTCTTCGGGTGTACTGGAGTTTGGTAGCCCTTGTTTTGTTTGTTTTCATCAGCTTAGGTGAGAACCCAAACTCCTTTCTGGCAAAGCCGAGCAGGCGGTATTTCTTCAGGAGCTTACCAGCCACAACTTTAGAGATCACTTGCCGGTCTTTAGCAGTGTGCATATTTTGATATTTCTTTTTTTATCTGTGAAATAATTGTGTTCTGAAACAAAAGAATTCTTCTTAAATCTTTTGTTCTTTGCTTCATCTGTTGTTTGGTTTTGAGCTTTGGTGAGTTGGCCATTTCTATTTTCTTCTTAAGTCTGTCACATCTTTTCTTGTATTTCTCCACCTTCCGCAAAGCATCATCAAGCTTCACAGTAGTTGCATAAAGGTCTCTGTAGACCTTTGCCCTAGTCTTTGCAACCCTTTTCCTCCCTCTTCTCTGTGCACAGTTATTATGTGCAGGAAGGTGAGGTGTTTCGGGTGGGTCAGTGGAGCTGGAGTTGGTAGGTGAGACATATTCTGGGTGAACAACCATGTCTTCTGGTGACTGTGGGGGTGTTGATCGAGCCATAAAATTCTCAACTGCAGCTAGTCTTTTCAACTTCTTGCATCTGTTTTGTTGAGAAGTTCTCCACTGTCTTTGAACTTTTCTTTTCTCTCTGTGTGTCATTTCTGTCACAGATTTGACAACCCCTTGCTCTTTTTTTTTCAAGTATCCTTCTCTGTCTCTTTTTAGAAACTCATGGTATTTAACTGGATCTGATTTAAGTCTTTCTCTGTATGCCTTCGATCTCTCTGCTGTGGTCTTTCGTGCCATCCTAAAAGAACAGGTGTCACATTTAAGTATCTATTCTATTCTTGTAGTTTATGTACACAGTATGCATTAGGTGATCAAGTGTTTTGTGTGATTATTTAAGTTAATATTATATTAACTTGATATAAGCCAAATAAAAAGCATTCATAACACCATCATTGTCATTTCCATCACAACACGTCATTTCCATCACAATGAACAAAGTGATGGAAATGACTGTTGTGGAAATGACAATGTGTCACATTTTTTCAAAAATCTCATGTTGTATTAGCATGCTAATCTCTGTTTTAAAGCTAGCATTAAATATACACAAAATACACAATATAAAATGTTATTTTAATCATTATTTGTAAATTCAAAGAAAATATGAGCTGTTTGGAAATGACAATCAATAAACATATTCTTTGTTTGGGAAATATTTACCTTGATTTTTCAGCTTTCATATTCTTCCAGGGAGCTAGCTCTGCTCTCCTGCCATGTGCTCTCCTGTGAGTGACTGTTACCATGGTTACAAGTGTACAGACCTTAAAACAAAGCTCCCTAAAGTTACATTTTGTGGTGTGTGATGGAAATGACAGTGATCCCAAGGGACAGGTGTTCTTTTTATAAAAAAAAGACATTTAATACTACTGTATCTTACAACACATGGTATGTTTCATTAAAATAGGTATTTATGTACCATTTGTCTGTAAAGTTAGTTTTTAAATCAAAATGTAATTCAATAGTAAGAGGGACTGAATGTCAAAAATCTGACCCAGGGACAAAGGAGATATAGCACAATCCATACATATAAAACCATGGTTTATGCAGTAAAAATAACACTTGACCTTTAAATTAATTTTTGTATGTTCCTCTTGGTGTCAAGTAACTGTGCCAAAAATAAAAAATCAAGAAATGTGTTTTGTATCTATTATTCCTGCAAAGGACACAAATTCGACCGTAGTTGAAGAATGACCCGTATATTCTGTGCTGGTCCCGGAGTTCTTGATGTCATCCATGCTCCGTATCCTGCCTGATATCTTCTGTTTGGATTTTTTACTGGAGTTCATCGTATTTTTCCCGAATGGTTTTCAGTTTATTTTTTGTTCTGCTTTCATCTGTACTCTCAGTTACCCGCTGTATCTGGATGTTTTTTTATCGGCTGTATTAAAGCTCGCTTTTTGTTAAAACCTCAACCAGCCTGTTAGTCTGCTTTTGGGTCCTCCTTGAACTGCTACAAGACACAATAATTGATAGTAAATAAATTAAAAATAAGTAATTGAAAAACTCAGAGCTTTTATTTAAATTTAACCTAAATTCAGGGGTGGGTCAGACTCTAAAATGTAATCAATTACTGAATACAAATGCAAATTACATGGCAATTTTTGCAATTAATCCATTGCATTATATAGTAAAGTAATCTAATCTGAATACTTCTGGATTACTTGAAAATATTGCACTTTTTTCTCTTTAAAAATCTCAAAACAGTTTCATTGTAGCCTAAATCCTCTAGTTTGGTTTATTCCGGCCATTTTACATATTTAGCATTTATACTATGTTCATTCTACATCATGTATGATGCTGTTTGATTTGGGTGAGTTTTTTAATCAAAGGCCACATGGAAGACTTTTGTAATGCAAGAGGAGCACTTACTCCTACTTTTAAAATTGCCATTGTTTAAGACATAAATATCATCGGTTAAACTAACTATCATCAAATAATGTAACTCCTCACATTTAATGACTTTCTAATTGTTTTTCTAACAGATGTTTTAAACTATACAATAAAGCTGTAAAGACCTCCCCCGCGTTTGCGTGTATCACCTTCAAGAGATAAGAACTATTCCATGCACACCTACTGCGTAATGACGCATCACAGCCCTCGATGGCTGATGCTTTGCTGAACCGTGTTGTCTGGAAATATACAAAAGGAAGGCATTGCTGCACGGTGGCAAGAGGCAAAGCGACAGAATAAATGTTCAAGTCTGCATAAAGCCTAAGCTTTTACATGCAAACAATATAGTATTCAGACGCTTTGTAATCATCAACTGTAATCTAATTAGGCTGCGTGTTTTCCTCAGTGGGTACAGGGTTACAATTAGTTTTATTATGTAATTTAATTAGAGTGATGCATATATATATATATATATATAATCTTATTCTATTTTTTATTTTTGTCTGAATGTAGTATAGTCTGACCACATTTACAGGCGGGCGGGTGGGAGGCGCCACGTAGGTAGGTGCTGGTAATGTTTTACTCAGTTAAGCGCAGTTCAGTCAAACTCACGATGGTATACTCTGGCAAATGCCACGATCCAAAAACCTTTTGGAAGGGGACTATTTCAAAATGTGAGCCGTGTCCAGGTCCAGGTCCAGGTAGGTCATTATTTTAATTCTGTTCTGCTCTGTTCTGTTCCACTAGTAATATTATAATAAATTCATATAGCCTATTGCTGCTTTTACCGGGTTATGTAAATCCGGGTGTATTATTCTTATTATTTTGTTCTATCCTAAGGTAATATTTTAATAGCTACACTGTCGTTTGTAATAACAAAGGCTTTGAGATCACGCCAAACTGTGGCAAAGATGATAACGGGGGGATCCACGAAGCCTCCAAGAGAGCGTGTGAAGCCGGTAGAACCTTTAATGATGGGAGCGATGTGTATTGTCGGCCGTGTACTTCATGCCATCCCGGGTACATCACCACAAACCCGTGCAGTACAACTACTGACACCCAGTGCCAAGAGCCACGGTAAGCATGCTGCACAAATGCAAAACTCTGTGTCAGAGGAAAGGGTTAAAGTAGAAAGAAGTAGTGTGTATTGTGCCTTTACTAGACTGCAGCAAAGTCTTAGGAGTATGAAACCATGACCACACACTAGACGCACCTTTTTTGTGAAGTAATGCCTGTTTGCATGCCTGTTAAAGCAACTGTTTGTTTCTGAATTTCTGTAGAAGGACGACCGAGGTGTTAACCACAGTGAGTAGGCTGATCGTGGGTGTGGATATGATGTATGTGAATGGTGTTCTGAACTAGCATGATCTCAGTGTGTTTTGTTTTCAGGTGCCAACAACAACAGTAATAACAACAACAACAACAACAACAACAACAACAACAGCAACAACATCACATGTTTCTACTTCTTCCAGAATGACACCAGAGGTAATTCATGTAACTGTGATCTTTTACAGCCCACACATCAGGCCCATTAGACTGCTTGTGTGTTAATAGTGCTCTAACCTACACAGGAAAGTATTAGGCCTACGTCATGGTTTGTTTTGTAAATGGAAGTGAACCCACATAAAAAATCCCTGGTTTCATGGTTTGAGTCATTTAAAGGTCCAGAGTCTGGCAGCCCGGTGTGACTATATATGAATGTGTGAACACATTTTGTATAAATACATTTAGATGTGTGAAAGAGCATACAAATGTTTGAATCCATAACAGATCTGTAGCTGTACATGATATTTTGGAATAAATGAAAAGACACGTTGTGAGTGCAGTAAGTAATGCAGGTTTTTGCATTAAGGTTTACAATTACAAAAAAGTTACACATCCATTCCTTTGTGGATGAAAAAAGTTCACATACCCACAAGTACAAGATTTTTCATCCCATATTTGATGCTTCTTCCTGAATGGCCAATGACTCATCATTTTACTATCCAGTTATGGAGCCAGGGCCAAGTTACATGTGTATCTGCAAACTTTTATACAAATGGAGGCCCCTAGGAAGTGTGGTGAGCTTTGAAGCCAATTTTGGTGGTGGAAATAAATGCCATCCAAGTTTTGTCACATGATGCAGTTGGGCCCAGAAAGACTTTTCTGCCAACTTTGACCTACATTGTGACAGAGATGCCTGTAAATCAGTGGATGCATTTTATCCCCATTTAAGTCTAGTGTGCCTGCTTATTTTATTTTATTTTATTTTATTTTATTTTACTTTATTTTAACTCAGGGGTGCTTTTACTTTAGGTGATTTATTGGTTCATCTATTATTTTATCTTATTATCATCTTTTATTTATCTATTGCTCTTATTTTATATTGTTTTTAGTTCTTTTATTTATTTTAATTCATAAATATTACCCTCTTTTAATGGTCCGTTTTGGTATTATTATTATTATTTGGGGTCACATGTTTTATATTTTATTGGTTTATTCTTCATCTTAAGGAATATTTCCAGAGGTTTTATTCTTAGTTTTAATGGATTTTATTCACTTTTATTCACTTCATGGTTGGTTGCTGGCTTTGTTTTGTGCCTGCAATTTCTACCTTGCACTTTGTGCTTCCACCTGGAATAAGATCTCATCTCGTCTCGTCGTCCTCCGCTTATCCGGGTCCGGGTCGCGGGGGCAACAGCCTCAGCAAAGAAGCCCAGACAGTCCTCTCCCCAGCCACTTCCACCAGCTCTTCCGAGGGAACCCTGAGGCGTTCCCAGGCCAGCCGGGCGATGTAATCCCTCCAGCGTGTCCTGGGGCGGCCCCGAGGTCTCCTCCCAGTTGGACAAGCCCGAAATACCTCCCGAGGGAGGCGTCCGGGAGGCATCCTTACCAGATGCCCGAACCACCTCAACTGGCTCCTCTCGATGTGGAGGAGCAGCAGCTCTACTCCGAGTCCCTCCCGGATGTCTGAGCTCCTCACCCTATCTCTAAGGCTGAGCCCAGCCACCCTGCGGAGAAAACTCATTTTGGCCACTTGTACTCGCGATCTCATTCTTTCGGTCACTACCCAGAGCTCGTGACCATAGGTGAGGGTTGGAACGTAGATCGACCGGTAAATCGAGAGCTTCGCTTTCTGGCTAAGCTCCCTTTTCACCACAACGGACCGGTTCAGCGTCTGCATCACTGCTGACGCCACCCCAATCCGCCTGTCAATCTCCCTCTCCATCCTACCCTCACTCGTGAACAAGACCCCGAGATACTTAAACTCCTCCACCTGAGGCAGGACCTCCCCCCCGACCTGGAGTGGGCAATCCACCCTTTTCCGGCTGAAGACCATGGCCTCAGACTTGGAGGTGCTGATTCTCATCCCAGCTGCTTCACACTTGGCTGCGAACCGTCCCAGCGAGAGCTGGAGGTCACTGTTCGACGGAGCTAGGAGGACCACGTCATCCGCAAATAGCAGGGACGAGATCCTCCCGTCACCGAACCTGACACCCTCCACTCCTCGGCTGCGCCTAGAAATTCTGTCCATAAAAGTTATGAACAGAACCGGTGACAAAGGGCAGCCCTGGCGGAGTCCAGCACTCACCGGGAACAGGTCCGACTTACTGTCAGCCACGTGAACCAGAATCATGCTCCTTCGGTACAGGGACTGGATGGCCCTTAGCAGAGGGCCACCAACCCCATACTCCTGGAGCACCCCCCACAGGATGCCCCTGGGGACACGGTCGTAAGCCTTCTCCAAATCCACAAAACACATGTGGACTGGTTGGGCGAACTCCCCCTCCAGCACCCTGGCGAGGGTAAAGAGCTGTTCCACGGTTCCGCGTCCGGGACGAAAACCACATTGCTCCTCCTCAATCTGAGGTTCAACTATCGACCGGACCCTCTTCTCCAGCACCCTGGCGTAGACCTTACCGGGTAGGCTGAGGAGTGTGATCCCCCTGTAGTTGGAACACACCCTCTGGTCCCCTTTCTTGAAGATGGGGACCACCACCCCGGTCTGCCACTCCAGAGGCACTGCCCCTGATGTCCACGCAATGTTGCAGAGGCGTGTCAGCCAGGACAGCCCTACAACATCCAGAGCCTTGAGATATCCAGGGCGAATCTCGTCCACCCCCGGGGCCCCGCCGCCGCGCAGTTCCTTCACTACCTCGGCGACTTCTGCCCCCGAAACTGGACGACCCGCCCCCGAGACCCCCGGCTCTGTTTCCTCACTGGAATACGTGTTGGTGGGATTGAGGAGCTCCTCAAAGTATTCCTTCCACCGCCCGACAATATCCCCAGTTGACGTCAGCAGCTCCCCGCCCTCACTGTAAACAGTGTGAGCAAGTTGCCGCCTCCCCCCCCGAGGCGCCGGACGGTTTGCCAGAACCTCTTTGGAGCCGATCGATAGTCTTTCTCCATGGCCTCACCGAACTCCTCCCACGCCCGAGTTTTTGCCTCCGCGACTGCTGCTGCTGCGCTCCGCTTGGCCCGCCGGTACCTGTCAGCTGTTTCTGGAGACCCACAGACCAACCATGCTCTGTAGGCCTCCTTCTTCAGCCTGACGGCTCCCCTCACCTCTGGTGACCACCAGCGGGTTCGGGGGTTACCGCCGCGACTGGCCCCCGTGGCCTTGCAGCCACAGCTCGCAACAGCTGGCTCGACAATGGCAGAGCGGAACAAGGCCGATTCGGACTCAATGTCTCCCTCCGCCCTCGGGACGCGGTCAAAGCTCTCCCGGAGGTGGGAGTTGAAGATCATCTTGGCAGGTTCTTCCACCAGGCGTTCCCAGCAGACCCTCACTGCTCGTTTGGGCCTGCCAGGTCTACGCGGCGTCCTCCCCTGCCACCTGATCCAACTCACCACCAGGTGGTGATCAGTTGACAGCTCTGCTCCTCTCTTCACCCGAGTGTCCAGAACATATGGTCGCAGGTCAAATGACACGACTACAAAGTCAATCATTGACCTGCGACCTAGGCTGTCCTGGTGCCACGTGCACCGATGGACATCCTTATGCTCGAACATGGTGTTAGTTATGGCCAAACTGCGACCCACACAGAAGTCCAATAACTGCACACCACTCGGGTTCAGATCAGGCAGGCCGTTCCTCCCAATCATGCCCCTCCAGGTCCTGCTGTCATTGCCCAAGTGAGCGTTGAAGTCCCCCAGCAGAACAATGGAGTCCCCGGTTGGGGCACTGTCCAGCACCCGTCCCAGGGACTCCAAAAAGGGCAGGTACTCTGAACTGCTGTTCGGCGCATAAGCGCAGACAACAGTCAGGACCCGTTCCCCGACCCGAAGGCGCAGGGACGCAACCCTTTCGTCCACTGGGGTGAACCCCAACGTACAGGCAGAGAGTCTGGGGGCTATCAGAAAGCCCACCCCGGCCCTCCGCCTCTCACCCGGAGCAACTCCAGCAAAAGAGAGAGTCCAACCCCTCTCAAGGACTTGGGTTCCAGAGCCGGAACTATGTGTTGAGGTGAGGCCGACTATATCTAGCCGGTAACGCTCAACCTCTTCCACAAGCTCCGGCTCCTTCCCCGCCAGAGAGGTGACATTCCATGTCCCAAGAGCCAACTTCCGTAGCCGAGGATCGGACCGCCAAGGCCCCCGCCTTGGTCTGCTGCCCGATCCACACTGCACCGAACCCTTCTGGATCCCTCTGCGGGTGGTGGGCCTGCAGGGGGACGAGCCCATGTAGCCGGTTCGGGCTGGGCCCGGCCGGACCCCACGGGCAAAGGCCCGGCTACCAGGCGCTTGCCCACGGGCCCCAGTCCCAGGCCCGGCTCCAGGGCGGGGCCCCGGTAACCCTCTGGGCCGGGTACACCAACTCTTGTTGTCTTCCATCATGAAGGGTCTTCTGAACCATTCTTCGTCTGACCCTTCGCCCAGAACCAATCTGCCATGGGAAACCCTACCACAGGCGAAATGCCACTGACAGCACAGCTCCTAGGGTCATTAGGGCACTCAAACTCCTCCACCACGATAAGGTGACGGTTCTCGGAGGAGTGGAATAAGATGTGCTCTATAAATAGAGTTTTGCTTGTTTGCTTGCCCAGTGGGCCCAATATTGCAAAAGCAACACCAATAATCTCGGTAATTTTATATAATGGCAGTTGGATGTTTTGCCTTAATACGCCACTGAGCAACTTCATAGAAATCAATCTGGAAATCCATCGGTTAAAAAGAAAAAAAAATTCTTCCTTTACCTCTGGAGGCACTGCCCGGTAGTTTTTCGACTAACGGAAGTGCAGGGGCCTCGGGGATCGCTCACCCCCTTCACTTCCAGCAGTGCCCCCAGTGTTACACTCCCACCTGCAACAGCGGTAAAAATGTTGCCGCTAATGCCTTTTTTTTCCTGTCGTGAGGAGTGGATGCACAATGCTTCTAAGTTGTGCTGTTGTGCATGTTTTTCACGTTGACGAGACAGCGTTTTGGGTAGAGCGGTCGCCATGGACGCGGAGCTTGCTGTTTCTGTAGGTACACATTTCCTGGGGACACCTGCACACCTCGGCCCCGCCCCCTCCATTGTGATTGGCTAAAGTGCAGCATCGTTCATACTCAAAGCCCCGCCCTCCCTCCCCTCTGTAGTTGTCTTTCACACAGGGCTGCCAACAGATTCTACAATGTAAATTGCAGAATCTGTCTTGAGAGATTACATAGAAATGAACAGGGTCCTGCCTCGCCAGCGCTGGATCCAGGTCTTTTAATATGTCCTTGGTGGGTCCTCTTCCACGGAGTCCGCCATGTTATTCAACAGCAGCCCAGAATAGACAAATTAAACACTGGCTCTAGAAAGGGCTGCACATTTTTACATCAGCCACAGTGGTCCTCCTACAATCTTGGCACATGAGAAAAGTTTTAGTTGTTTGCAACCTTAACCACTACAGGCCACTAAATCCTACACATTAGACCTTTAATTAAAGTTTGTTAAACCATCTCAGACACTGATGCATAATTATTGGCAGGTAAAATAAGTTATTCTGCTCAAAGTTGTTTTACAAAAACATGACACTGGTACAAGAATATGGCAGCACATTATTTACCTCTTTAAAATAGAGCAGAAACAGTAAAATGTTTTTTGCTAAATGTCACAGATGGTTTGTTGTTTCATCTGAAGTGTACAGTCGGGAGAGTTCACTCTGTTTTCATTTCAGAGACGGATAAACACAGAAGTGTCTGGTCCTGCTGTACTGTGTAAGTTCAGCATACACTTGATTATGGAACATATTTGTTCTTGATCTAAATTTAACTGACCTTTTCTTTTTCTGTTTTTACAGGGGCAGTACCATTAGTGATCCTAATCATCATCATACTCGTTATGATAGCTGCATGTGTGCTCTACATGAAGAGGAAACGAGGTTGGCATATTGGAAAGTTAAGGGGAAATTTTGGTTTATTTCAACCCGTCTCCTATCGTCCTAAATGTGTTTCAAGTGACTAGTGACATAGAAATAATAGTTAGCATGTTAGCCGTTAGCCTAGATACAGCCGTAGCGTTAGACCTGTTAAAACGTAAGTGAACGGCCATCCTTTCAAGTGCAAAGTTAGTCCACTAAACAAGCTTTTTTTCCACAAAGACCGCCTCATATCGTTAGGATAAATGTCAGAGAACGTATAGAAAACGACATGTAAACATGTTGTCTTACCTTACCGGTGTGCTGCCATGTTTGTTTATCCCCCTAGCTCTGCTTTCCAAAGCACGGCCGAAATATTGCGAGAACAAGCAGCGATCTCATAGCGTGCCTGAACAAGCCGCAACGGCTGGAAGGCAGAACCGGACAGTAGCCTGAAAAGTTAATTCATTTATTTTATGAAAGATTTATAGAATAATGGCTGACTTTTTGCCAGACTTGGACTTTGTGGAGGAGGAATTTGATTTTGCAGAGTCTGATGGCCGCCCTTATTTATTTGAGCCAGAATACACTGACGAAGAGCTTCCTGAAATTGAAGAATGGAGGAGGAGAGAGAAAGAGGCGCAACAGGTAACGTTAGAGGACGAGAGAGGAGGAATGGCTGCTGCATGGCTGCGTAGCTCTGGAGATTGGTGGTGTACCTGTGAATGCTGTGCCCCAGTGCCCACAGAAGAGGAATGTCTCTGTTGCAAGGAATGGGACCGGTTGCAGGCTTATTTTCAAGGTCTGGATGTGACCGAGGACGAGACACCTCCACCTGGAGTAGTATCCAGCTGGGCTTTATCTAGAGCTCGTGAGATATATTTCGGCTGCGCTTTGGAAAGCAGAGCTAGATGGTAAACAAACATTGCACCACAGTGGTAAGGTAGGACAACACGTTTACATGTCGTTTTTAACGATATGAGGCGGTCTTTGTGGAAAAAAAGCTTGTTTAGTGGACTAACTTTGCACTTGAAAGGATGGTCGTTCACTTACGTTTTAACAGGTCTGACACTACGGCTGTATCTAGGCTAACGGCTAACATGCTAACTATTATTTCTATGTCACTAGTCACTTGAAAGAAATTTAGGACGATAGGAGACAGGTTGAAATAAACTGAAATTTCCCTTTAAGGCTTTAAACACAGACAAATGTGCAGAAGAGTAGAAAGGAGAGTTTTGTTTGTCCAGGGATGCTGTACAAACAAAACATTTTATCCTTCTGGAATGCAAATATACTTGGGTGGTCCTGGCACTGATTATAACTGTGTCTCTCTGATGTCAGTGTTTCACACACGTCACCAAGCAGTGTTGGGCTACAGCAGAAGATCTTCATACATTAATCCAGGGTTCTCTTCTCTCTCTACTGGTAACGACCTGGAGGACATCCTGAGTGAGTGTAAATCACACTGTCGTCTCTAAATGTACAATGTACAGCTAAATGTGACATTAAAGATACGTTGCTGATTTTCAGGCAGCTTTGTATCATAACAATGTGGGTAGTACATGTAGATGGAGTATAGTAAACCTCCCTACATCTTGCCAGGGGCCAGATCTCTCAGCTGAAATCTGCCAGACGATACATTTAATGATTTTCACTCCTTGACTGTTCCTCGAACTACAAAAACAAAACTCAGATCAAACAGTGAAACTAGGCTGCGATGATCCAATAAAAAACAAGATCCTGTTTCTGTAGAAACACATTTTAGCTTATCTGATGTGAGTGTTATCTGATATTCTATGTCCTTTGTTACCAGCTGGGTCCATGGTATTTCCTGTGTCACAACACCCAATTCCGGTAGTTGAAGGTTTTCTATCTCTTTAGCAACAGCGATTGCCACAGCACTTTTTTTCATTGGTGATGTGGCACCAGTTTCTTTGTATTTGCGTCTTTCCACTGCATAGATAGTTTTACAGCATCAAACTCAGCTGTTGTCAATAATCTGTGGGTGCATTTATACCTCCTTGTTCCTGGTCAGTGCCTGTATAAAAAGATGGACTCTATGTCCCCACTTCCTCCCACTGTACAGAATTGAAGCCAAAATATTGTGAATATGGCCGCCTCCATCTTGCTCTGGTGATGTCATGTGGATCCAGACTGTGTGCAGTAGTGATCTTAGCAGTATTGCGTTCCCTGTCTGACAAACTGCGAGCAGTCACATCCCCTTTTTTTTATAGCATCAAATAGCTAATTAAAACCAGACTTACATTTGAGCATACATCAGCATGATATGAACCACCAGAAATGATAGAAACCATCTTTGGGAAACATTTATTTGATGTGCACAAGGAGGTGAGGTTTATGACCTATACTGCAGCCAGCCACCAGGGGGTGATTGAGATGTTTTGGCTTCACTTTTGGGGAGCTGCATGCCGCCCATCTCCATTATGCAGCCTATGATCCTGATCTGCTGGGACAGGAACAACAGTAACTGGGATATTAATGGGAAAATCAATAAACTGAGGTGCAATAACACAAAGTTAATAAACTGATGCAGAAAGTTGGCAAACAATGTATTTTAATCTCCCACAACCTTCCTCTGTAGGTCCCAGCGTCCTGTCAGCACCTTTACAGACAGTGCTGGACAACCTGGATGTTTTGGAAGAGCTGGTGATTTTGTTGGATCCAGAAAGCCAAGGAGTCAAGAACACCAAACATCTGGCGTCTCATTTCTCCTTCCCCGCCACCTGGATTACTTACACCTACTCTATGAAGGAAAGCAAGAGCCCCCTGACAGCTGTGTTGGAGGGCATCACCAGCAGGCAACCTGACTTGACCGTGGGGCACCTGGCTAAGGTGCTACGACAGATGGAGCGCAACGATGCCATTGCTGTTCTCGCCAAGCTCAAACTGAAAATGATACAGCAGGTGTAACATTTCTTCAGGAATCCGGAGAGATGGCGTGAAAAGAATCTTCTTGATCTGATCAGTGTTAACATGAAGGAAAAATACAGGAGTGGTGCGATACCCACTCTATTTACATGATTTACACACATAATGTAGAAGAATTAATAGCCAAATTAAGTATTATTCAGCAAATGTTGATTTTGATTCTAAGAAAGCCTCTTGTAACATTTACACGACACAGTATTAGGGCCACGTGAAAAAGGTAATACTACAAGAATAAAGTCATAATTTAATGACAATAAAATCATTTGATGCAAGGAAAAGCCGTAATATTACAAGCACGAGTAAACAGATAAGAGCAGTCTGTCTTTTATGTGTCTAATGAGTGATGTTGAAGATACAGTGTGTAGGATTTTGGGGCATCTGATGGCATAAATTGAAAATAAAATTCATATGTTTTCATTAGTTTATAATCACCTGAAAATAATAATTTGTTGTGTTTTCGTTACCTTAGAATGAGCTGTTTATATCTACATAGGGAGCAGTTCCTCCTTTATGGTGTCCACCATGATGTTCTACAGTAGCCCAGGATGGACAAACCAAACCAAACGCTGGCTCTAGATAGGGTTTTTGCATTTTAGTGTCAGCTAAAAGTTTCAGCTGGCTGCAATGTTGCAAATTCACGCACAATGTATGAGATGATAACCAGCTGTGCTTTTGAAGATGGAGTTCATCAGGGAAGGTTTTGTCTAGACAGAGTGAAAAAAGCATGAGTGGTGATGTAAGCTCACTGGGCTTTAAAACACAGACTCCATCTGTGCTGTAGTCGGCTGTGCATTATATAAGTGCTCCACGCTCAGATGGCCGACTCCCCTTAAGACTGTCTGAGACACATGAGCTTTTTGGGACTAGCTCTGGATGTTTGGGAAAGCCCCTTTGTGCAGGCTTTCATCTGAGATGGAAAACCGAAACCGCTTGAAAACACTTTTGATCAGGGACAAACCTCACCATTGTACGACCTATTGCCTGCACAAATGTTTACTACACTAACTCTGATTAAGCCAGAGCACAGCTGCTTCCTCAAAAATTTTCAGTGGGCAGATCAAAGTAGGAAGACTGCCCCAAACAGATCAGAGATGCCTATAAAAGTGGAGGAAGTAGGGGAGGCATCACACTGTAGTCTAAACACGATTTTTAGTCAAAATAACTGAAGACTCCGGATGCCCGTGGACCATCAGGAAGGCGTAATCCAATCAATTTACAAGCATAACATGACCCGAAGCAACCTATTATGACTTAATTCTCTTATGTTGAGACTTACAGTGGCCCTAATATTGTGATACATTCCAGTCAATGCTTATTGCTTCACATGATTATTTTTTCTACTGTTTCACTACTTATAATAAAAAAAAGAACTTTGCTCAAACATCTTAACATCTTTATTAAGCAAATAACATTATAAATAAAAAAGTGCATAGAAAAATTAAACAGGTTTAGAAATATGTATACAAATATTTACAAACCCAGGGTTTATTTGTACATGGTAACAAAGACGTAAATTTAAAGATCACATATTTTCTCATTTTTATGTCTTTTACACTTACTTTAAAATAACCCTACTATATATACTATATATATATATTTTTATATATGTGTGTATATATAACATACAGCTTTCTTAACAGATTCTGGGAGAGATGGTAATGATAACTTCAGGTTCTGACTAGTGCTTTCCATCCTTCATTGCAAACACGCAAGCACACACACAATGACACAGACAGACGCATCCATAAACACTCACACAGACACACACAGACACACACCGACACAGACACACACACAGACACACAAACACACTCACCAGCTCTGCAGGACATTAAAACCAAGCTACTCTTTAAATTATCAACCTCTCTTTTTGCATCAGTATTCCCAAACATCTGTGTAAACAGCTGAGGTAGAATCCTTGCAAGGAGTTGGGAGTGACTCTGCTCTTGTTGTCAGCTAGGTGATTGACACAAGTAAATCTGGGCTCCATCCCAGTGATTGGACATGCAAGAAGGAAAGGGAGTTAAGATCGACACAAAAACATGAAGGAAATTTACTCTGAGAAGTCTGAAGAGAAAAGGGCGGGTGAAAGAAAAAGATGATCATGCACTTGGGGAGGCAAACAGTGCTCATTTTACTCCTGTGGCTGATTCTAAGACCGTCAGTAATCTACCGTAACAAAAAATAAAATAAAAATGATTCTTTAAAAATACCTGCTTTAGAACAATTTCTGTCACAAAGGCTTAAATGCATGACAACAACTGCCCCAAAAGAAAATTCAAGTAAATTAGTGAAACAAAGGACATCAGTTGTAAACACAACAAAAGGATACAAATTGGGGAGATCTCCTAATACACTAGACCACCACCGTTTATACAAAGCACAACCTTTTACTATTAAAAATAGAAATCAAAACATGAATAAATATAACTACCAATTTGAACAGTGTGTGAATTAGATTACCCTCATCAATGACGGCACTGAACATCAACTAAGAACAACATTAAACATTATTTTAAGGTGCTGAGTGCATTCTCTCAGCTCTGTTTCAGACTCAATGTTTTCTGCAACATCTACAAAGTCTGTGCGCCGGTGTCTTGACAAGCCTGGTGCAGGAACTGAATACACACACACACACACACGCACGCACGCATGGTGGCAATGCTTGAAACCAGCGTCCTCCCTGATTAAGAGATTAAATGTAGCAGGTTTCACACAGATGAAGATAATTTGTACTTTTGATGGTTATTCATGTGCAACTGTAGGGCAGCAACGTCTTATTGCAATAAGTAATGAGCATCTGCCATGAGAGTAATAAAATATATATATTTTAAAAAAAAACTGATATTCACCACAACTCTTCACTTTTGGCTTGGGTAGTGTTTGCTACATACACTGTACATCAAGAGAAAAAACACGTCTCAAAGACACATTTCTGTCTTTATAAATATGACACTATGTTACTGACTCAAACAGGTAACGTTGCTATTTTTAAGTCAACACAGGAAGAAAATAGGTGACAAATACCACACCAATGGTCTAAAAGTGTGAAACGTAGCAGACACTTTACATTCCAATGAAGATAAGAGTACTGCTTGAGTGCATAAATTTAAGATTAATGGTCTCAGCAGGGTGAATAAACAGCTAAACATATTCCTGATTTGCAGGACATCTTTGTCCAACTAAAGACGTTAAAGACCTTTCAAAGCTTAGCACCATGGTTGTTTTGTTATTCCCGGAAAAAAATAAGTCTAGAAAGAAAAAAATATTGACAACACGAGAAGTGAAAAATGTAAGATAAAACACACAAAGGTTTGGGTGAATGTATGGCTCAAGAACTGACTTCACCACTGCACAGATGGGCGATAATGTTCCCATCACTGGAGGATGGAGCGATCATGATTACATGTGTACTATAGACAGATGTACCCCCCCCCCCCCCCCCCCAGAAACGGATAAAACATATAAGGAATCTCTCAGAGCCTAGCTATAGGTTTTCAGCAATGATTCAAACAGATAAGGCTTGACGTGTGTTTCAAAGAAATTCTGTTGGTTTCATCCATATGGATCCAGGAACCCCCCTACGATTTCAACATCAGGTTTAAAGTCTCTGTTTTCATGGAAACCAAAACCACTTCCTCAACAATATTTACTTTGTGGTGATGTTGCTGTGGTAGCTGTACATCTAAACTCTTTCACAGACAAGATAGGAAACTTAAACTTGCCTGGTATGAACTTTCTGTGCAGATTCAAGGCTCTTCTTCCTCTACGATCCATAAAAATGTCCACATAAATCACTTCTGACCAGCCGAATATTCTCAGCTGGTCTCATAGTGGCTAATTCCCCTTCTGTGCGGACAGCCTGCTGCCTCCCCAAGCCCAATCCACCTTAATTTAAGGCTTACAAGTAAACAGGATCCTCCCCTTTTCAATTGAGGGATGTCTCAGTTGAGGAAACGCCGACATCGCCGGGCCCCACAGTTACAGTTGAGTTTGCTGCTGGCGTCTTCAATGGGAAACTTATAGTCATAGGTGAGCTCCTCCCCCCTGTAGATCTTCCGAAGAGCAAAGATGACGATGTGCTTCCGGCCTTCCACGTTGATCACTCGAGAGTAGCAGTTCGGTTCGCAGGAGTGGTTGATGAATCTGGCTGCGTTGCCATGCATGGTTGCATCCACCACATCAAAGTCATCAATGCGGAACATGTAACAGCCGATGCCCTGCAGAAGAGGCAAAAATGAAATCTACTGATATGTCCTCTGACCTTTTCCTACTTTAACCCTCGATTATTTTAGACTACATTACAATGAAACTGCTTAAAGAAACAGAAACCAGACCAACCTTGCCGTCATAGTACTTCTCCCTTTTGTCAGTGAGCACTGAGCGGATGACGATGCCGGCGTATTCAATAACCATCTCCCCTGCTTCGATGTTCCTCTTGCAGAACAGACCGCGGCCATGGATAGCAGACCTGCAACAGGTTAGGTCAGATAAGTTCATGCGCTGGGCCCACGGTGACGATGTCTTAACTGTTGGGATGCACACTCAAGCCAATTTCTAGATGTGAATTTCCCATAATTCTTTGCTACTTAAGCTATAAAATGAGCTCAGTGTTTACAGGTATCAGACAGTTAAACGCAATGCTTTTTGAGACCCGTTCAAGACACCTTTTAACCAAACAGTACAGGACAGTTTTTTGGACTGTTTTACTTATTTAAGCATTGTAGGCAAGTAGTATATATGTGGTCTTGGAATATGGTTATTAGAGAGAATCAAGTCAATCTACATTCTGCCAACAGGTAAGTGCAAGTATGAAGTCAAATGACAGTATTATAGTTTTTTAAAGACTTGTAATATAAGAAATGTGGACTTTTACATAGAAAGGCTTCACTCATTGTCACAGAAAGAAATTAAATAATGGATAAATTAAATTAGATATAATGTTTGTAGCAGGTACGACCTCAAATTTAAGACTATTTAATGACCTAAGGCCTCATTGTTGTAACATTGAGTTTAAGTCATTTTAATTTTAAGACTCTTTAAGGACCTGTAGACATGCAAGTGCAAGAGATTTGACCAAATAAGGGTGGGAAAATAAAAGGGATTTCATCATTACACTAATATAATTCAGTCTATTAATTGAAACTGTGGCCGTGCACAATGACAAACCTAACATGCCGAATAAATACAGTGAAAAGTGGTTTTTGATGCTGGTCAAACATCTTTGTTCAAGTCAAACATGTAATTTCTACAATACTTTTTGGTTTATGCCTGCCATCAGCCTCAGCTGTAATTTTTTTCATGCTAATCAGTAAGTATTTCCATGCTAATAGATACTAAAGACCTTGTAAACACAGTCATTGTTTTAACTGTAGCTTTGTCTCAGTCTCTCTGATTGAACATCTGGGCAGCAGCTGTTGTTGATGTCACCAATTCAGCCGTCCAGTTCTGTTGTTACTTTAGAGACGCTTGAGGCTGCTCTATGATAAACATCTAAGGTAGGCTGTATCCATTATCCTAACTGGTTATAAACAACGATGATGAAATAGAGTCACGCATCTGCACTGGTTAGGTCAGAGTCTGACTATCCATATGGGCAACACTTATCTGTCATTTCTATTCAATGCAACATTTTTCATTACACATTTAGATATCCCCCAAAAATGTGATTCATAAATATCTTAAATGCACTGCAACTGCACTTAAATGTAGATGATGTGCAGGCTGATCCTGCAAAAGCTGATAGCACTTCACCTATAGATGGCACTAAAGCTACATTATACATTTCAATGGGCTTAGATCATTTGAATCTTCCACAAATCATTAGGCCCGTTTCCACCGCAGGAACTTCAGGGTAATTTTATGGGGCCGGGGCCGTTGGTGCGTGTCTCCACCACAGGAACCACCCCCGAAGGACAGAGTTCCGGAACTTTTACAGGGGCTAAACAAGTCCCTGCCTCAGAGTAGGTACTCAGAACGGCCCCGAGAAACTCCTGGTTGGGGCTTGGGGTTTACTCGGTGCTGATTGGATATAATCAAGGCGGGATGTGACGTCAACAGAAAGCGACAAAATAGCTGGCATTTTTAAAACTCAGCAGGTGAGGGTTAGCTCGTTCATATAGCTTCCACTGCCATGTAAATGAAGAGACACGCCAGAAACACAGCAACCACCTCAGCTCCTTCCGTAAGGGATAATGTATAGTGAGCCGGTGACTGCTGAAAAATAACTCCTGACAGTGGAATGGAACACCGGAAGGGAGTTATTTCTCAACTGTCACTGGCTCACTATAGAGGAAATCACCTTGTTGTTTACAAATACTTTCGGGTAGAAAACCAGCAGAGTTTAGCTATATCACATTTTTCACGTCACTATATCAGCGTGTAGACTAATCTGGTGTTTGTAAAGTCTATAAACACAATGATTGAACAAACATTACTATTTCTGTGTGCACGTTTTTTAATTAATAACATGGTTATCGTAGATTAGCTGGGCTAACCGTTAGCTGTTAGCAGTTAGCGGTAATAACTCATTGACTCAATAAACAGTCCGTGAAAAGGTATGCTGACAGGGTATTGTCATATAGTTTTACTGACTTGTTTCTATTTCCATATAAACCTACTTAGGTGTTTTATTCATTTGTAATTTTACCTTGTCAATATTGATATTGTATAAATGTATTTTTTTATGCACTGACTTAGATATGACCCTAAACGTGCTGCATGTGTAACTAATAATCAATGCAGCTTCTCGTTTGAGTCACTTTGGGCGTTTGTTTGGAACATTTATTCATTTTATTGTTCCCACCCAAAATGTGAAAAGCCAAATCTGTCTGAGACAACAACATAACTCTTTTGTTCAAGCATTACATACAAGTCTGATTATTTTGTGAAAGCAGTTCTGAACTGACCTGTACACGCCTACAGCCTCCTTGGATGTTCTTTCCAGATGTCTGAAACGCATAGCCATGGGCAACTCCAAGCTAGTGGCCCGTCTAAGAGAAAGAGCAGAGAAAAAGCAGAAAATGGTCTGAATATTTATTTTAAAAAACATGCAGCATTTACCCTTCCATCTTAAAGTTTATTCCAGTTTCAATACCAAATCACAGAAAAGAAAAGTCAAAGATAAACTGAGCAAAACTTTTAATGAAAACTAAAACTATTAATGAAACGTACTACTCCATCCCCACTAATCTTACACTTACTGTTTAATTGTATAAGCCAAACCAGGGAGAGGGGTTGCAAATTCGCCATGGCTACAAACCTGTATGCACTTCATCTACTTTGTATTTTACATATGAAGCAATGTCTTATGCATTAGTCCTTGTCAAATAAACAAGCAAATAAAAATAAATACATTTTTTTAAATGAAAAAGCAAGGTGCTTTTGAAGGTCTTATACATATTATAACAGGAAACATCTATTACTAAATGAGTGAAGCCTGACCTTGTGGACTTCAAAAGAACCTCGTCTTCCTCATCGTCATAAGGCCCAATGTCAGGAAGCTGTCTATGCTGAGAAGCTAGGAAGTTAAACATGTCAAATGTGGACTTCCTGTTAAGAGAAAAAAGAAAACATATCAGGTTTAGATGAGTACAGACTTAACAAGTTAAACTTCAGACTTTTTAATCACTTGTTTTTTCACTTTATTTAGAGAAAAGGACTGGATAGAATCAATAGAGACCAAAGATCAATAAGCCAAACTGATTTGAACAGTACTGGTTTACTAACCTAAGGTACAGCTCAGAGCGGGCACAACCACTGGGATTGACAGGGAGGTCGTCATCCTGCGTGCACTGTTTGAAGAAACGGAAGGCATGGCGTTGGCAGCGGTGGGCTCCTTCAAGTTGCTCCAGCAGGAACACCACAGCATCATGGACCAGACCCATCATACGGGGACCAGTGATCCTCTGAAAGGTCAGAGGTCTCAACCTGGCAATAGCTCGTGCCTCCTGCACCCCGTCTATCACTGCTTTCCAAGCCACTGGAAGGAAAGACGAGAATTATGCGTCGTTATGTGAATACAATGAATATAAATGGCTACAAAATTATCACATCAAGAAACTTGTGTGAGAACATGTTCAACAATTTAAAGGCTTTCTGGGAAAGTCTTCTCTTGTAGTATTAGCCTTACCCTCAATACTGTCTGCCTCTGCACTGAAACCATCATCGCTGGTGATCTCAAATCTCAAGTGTGGCTGGTCTCTGTTGATTGGAGATTCCTCATCCTGGTCAGATGGTGGTGATTCATCATCTGAGGTAGAAGCAGCGCCTAAAAATCCCACAATATTCCCATTCATTAGTTAGTGTCATACCATATGTGGCAGGCACTGCCGAGGAATGATTGTTTTAATTCACAGAAGTCATTAAATCATGCCACTAAAACTCAAGAATACCAGAGTATTTCTTCCAGTCAGTCAGGGTGCTGTGTCCCACTGGTTCCCATGCCTGTTGTTTGCCTTGCTCACCACGAGACATATAATCCCACGGCTCTGATCTGAGAACAATAGGAGGACACAAGGTTTTCAAACACAATCATTTAAATGAAAAGCCAAATGCACTCCATGTAATTCAGTCCTCCTGTGTAATATACTGTTTCCAGTTGCCATAACAGCAACACTGATGCTGTATTGTTCTAGCAAATCCAAAATATGGCATAAAGCAAATAAAAATAAGTTAATTATGGAACTCTAATTGAAATCACTTAAAAAAAACTGCATCATTTGTAAATTTGCAAAATCTATTTGTCAATCAAAGTTTTGGATCTATAGGTTAATGGTTTCTCAAGCGATTAAGCCAAACATTTGCTGGCTCCAGCTTCTAAAATGTAAGAATCTTCTGTTTTTCCTTCTCAACTAAATCTCCAATATTTAGGCTTTAGTGGCATCTAGTGGTGAGGATGCAACATCGCAACAAACTCAATCTCATTCAGTGTGCCAAGGCAGATGCAAAAACAGAACAGGTCCTCTCTAGAGCCGGTGTTTGGTCTGTCCATTCTAGGAGACTGTAGAAACAACATGATGGACTCTGTATGCAGGTAAATTATTCATTCCAAAGTACCCAATGATTCATAGTTTTAGGTGATTATAAACTAATGAAAACATAGTTATGAATATTATATTCCATCACACCAACAGATGCCCATAAATCCTACACACGACCTTTAATCAATAATGAAAATAAAAGTTAGTTACAGCCCTATGTAAGCCAAGTAAAATCTTACCCTGAGCTATCAGAATCACTCATACGCTCCTCCTTTAACTGGTCCAGGTTCAGCACTCCTTTCACTGTTGGGGTCTTGATGCGGACTCCTGAAGCCCTGCTGGAGATGCTCGGGAAGACAGGTCTGCGTCGCTCCTCATCCTCACTGAGAGGCTCTGGTTTTAGGAAGTCAACTTTAGACTTCTTTGTGACAATGCGGTCTGAAAGCGAAGACACTCTCTTCATGCGGACGTGGGTGCGAGGTCGGGGTGCGGGAGCTGGTGCTGGTGGTACTGATGGAGGGCAAGGCTCCAGCCCTGGAGGCTCCGGTTCAATTAACAGGTCAGGTGGTAAAACCAGTGAGGAAGGGCTTAGAGTTCGAAGCCCACTCCACTTGGGGGTGTAGTTACTCGCCATTGCTTGATTGATAATTGCTTGAGCACTCTCTGCAGGAGTCATGGGAGGAGTCTCAGTAGGCGGAGCAGGCTGCCCTAAGGCCTTGGATGACTTGGATTTTCTGGATGCACTGGAATCCTTCTTCTTCTTTGCTTTTTTCAGCTCTGGATTGGTTTCATCTTTTGGTGTTTTTGCACTCTTTCTCGACTTCTTCGCATTAACTGACGCCACTGCACCGTTGCTATTGTGAGTGAGCAGCTGTGTAATTGTGGTTGGATTCTGAACTGTGGGTGTAACCAACGGAGGAACTGCTGTCGCAACGTTGGCCCCGGCAGTTGGAGCAGACATATTACCAGCTGCTGCTAGTGTGGCTGACAGTGCGTTGCTCTGTAAAAGGCTGGCTATCTGAGTGACACAGTTGTAGGAGGGAGAGGTTGGAGTGGGCAACTGGAAAGTGTTGCTTTCTGGGTTCTTGACGAAGATCTGCCCGAGGCGGTTCACCAGCAGGACATGTGGTGTGGGGTCCACATTTGGACCTCCCACCTCCTTCACAGTAAGAATAGCATGTCCAGGTAAAGCCTGGGGAACCACTGGCTGCTGCGGTTCTAAAGCTGGCCTGGGTGTAGAAAAGTTGATGGAGATAGTGTGACCTGATGTAGCTTCCTTCTGCACAGATGAAGAGCTATAACCATTTAAGATCACAGGGGCTGAGGTGGTTTGGCCTGGCGTTGGAGCTGTTGGACAGTGTGTCGACAGCCCAGACAGAGACGACAGTGATGCAGAAGAAGAAACAATGGTGACAGCTGTGGAACCCAATGGCTGTGTTTGTGTGGAGAAAATAGGGAGAGACACTGTTGCGCATGTTCCTGCTGAGGGGCAAGTGCCTGATGTAGCTGATAGCACTGGATCGTTTTGAGGGCCAACGTTTAGCAGTGTTTGTGTCACGTCTCCAACGGTACTGAGGGTAGTAAGTTTGGTAGACAAAGGCCCCATGGATGGGAAGGTTGTTGCCTCTTGCGAGGATGTTACTGGCTGAAGTGTAATACTTGTTATAGGGGGCTGACTGAAACAGGAATACATCTGCAGAGAGTCTACAAGGCCTTGAGAAGGGTTTTGAACATCTGTGGACACTACAGGGGAAGGCTGAAGAAGATCCAGCAGGGCGCCCTGACTGTTATCAGCAGAATCGGCTAATGAGGGTTCCGTTGTATTTGCCGTGAGGTGGTTCAATACTGTGGAGTGGCTGCTGTCAGGCTCTGAGTTCAGGGGTTTACGGGCTTCAGATTGTTGGGTCTCAAGCGGCGTACCTTCAAGCAAAGGAACCATCTCAGTTAAATGTGGACTTGTGTCACATCTCTCAAGAAGAAGAGGTGTTCCAGAGGCAAAACCTAAACTGGAACCCTGGAATAACTCCTCTGAAAAGGAGGTCTCAGGCACCTTTGTGAATAAATTAGGCAGAGCATCACGAACTGGAGTTGGAAGCACAGTCTCCTGATTTACTAAAGGAGTGTCAGAGCTTTGCTCTTTTACTGGAGGGTTCCCGGAAATTTGCGGAGAAACAAATAACATGTTGTCTTCGTTTGACTGGCTGGCATCATGGGATTTAGATGTATCCGTAGAACTTTTGCTGGCAACAGAGATGCTGTCTGATGAAGATTCACTGTGCTTCTGACTGGATGATGCTTTGGGAAACAAGCTCTGAACAGCCTGTGTGCTGTTTGCAGCGTCTGATTGAGGGACATTTTTATTATTTAGGCTTTTGGCTTGTATCTGAGCTTGAGTAGAACCCTCAGCTTTCTGAGCATCATCGTTGGTCGCTATACTTGCATCACTCTCTGTACCGTCATCTACACCATCCAGCTGAGTCATAGGCCGGGAAGAAGGGGAGGAGGGAGATCTGGAATCTTTTGATCCGGGACAGCTGACTATTGTCCGCGAGAAGTCAAAATAGTGCTCCATATCATCATCAGAAGAGGTGTTGCCTAAGTCATCCCTGGCTGAGGCTGCAGACCGTGGCAGGTTAGCAACGAGAGTCTTTCGCTTGTGTACCTCTTGGGTTCTTCCCCAAAATTCCTCCTGATCATCGCCTTCTACCACTATTTGTCCCCCACAGTTCATTGCCACGCCTTCACTCAGGAGTGTCTCTTCAATTTCCAGTTCAGTCCTCATCTCTTGGCCCAGACTCATGTTGGGATCCTTGTGGAATGAACTGTAAGGGAATTCCTCTTCATCCTTCTGTTGGTCTAAATCCCCCTGGGGTGATGTACCATTCGCTGGAGAGACATCT